>NC_134702.1:131283781-131656281 GCF_043290135.1 Rhipicephalus microplus | reverse complement strand
CTGATTTCCCGACACGTCTTGTTCGCCTCAACGAGATTCTGACGTGTCTAACTTCTGCGGGCCTACAACTTAACTCCAAAAAGTGCCACTTCGCAGCACAAAAACTAACCATCTTGGGACATGTCATCACAAGAGACGGTGTTCTTCCGGTTCCCGATAAGCTTCGGGCTGTCGCTGACTTCCCGTTGCCCACATCACTGAAAGCTCTAAGAAGTTTCGTCGGTCTCTGCTCGTACTTTCGTCGCTTTGTGCCCAACTTCGCGTCCATCATCGCACCTCTAACAAGTCTGCTCAACAACAGCAAAGGTATATCTGCATGGTCACCTGCATGTGACGATGCATTTCGCCAGCTGCGCCGCCTGCTGACCTCACCACCCATTCTTCGTCACTACGACCCCGCTGCTGCCACAGAAATTGACACCGATGCAAGTGGCATCGGTCTTGGTGCAGTTTTGGCACAACGGAAAGGCACCCAAGCCGAATACGTAGTCGCCTATGCAAGTCGCGCTCTCAAGAAGGCTGAATTGAATTACTCCGTGACAGAGAAGGAGTGTTTGGCCATAATCTGGGCCTTGACGAAGTTTCGCCCGTACCTTTACGGCCGCCCTTTCGACGTGGTCACAGACCACCACGCTCTATGTTGGCTGTCCACATTGAAAGACCCGTCCGGACGCCTGGGACGTTGGGCACTTCGATTGCAAGAATACGACATCCGTGTAGTATATCGTTCCGGTCGCAAGCATGCAGATGCCGATGCACTTTCGCGATCGCCTTTGACCCCAGATGTGGCTTCTCTGTTACCACTTTTTACCACCTTGTCACCAATAGACACCACTGACATGCTTTCGGAGCAGCGTAAAGATCCATACCTTGCATTGTTACTCGACTACCTTACCGATCCGTCTGCTGTCCCTTCCACGAGAGCGCTACGCCGACAAGCAGCCAACTTTTCCGTGCGAGACAGCATTCTGTACCGCCGCAACTACATGCCTGGTGGTCGGAAGTGGCTCCTTGCTGTCCCAACTCATATGCGCTCTGACATCTGCATGAATTTCCATGCAGACCCTCAAAGTGCTCACGCAGGTGTCCTGAAAACCTACGAAAGGCTGCGCCAACGATATTACTGGCGAGGAATGTATCGCTTTGTGCAGAAATACGTTCAGTCTTGCACCACTTGCCAACAGAACAAGACACCTCCGCGGCACCTTACTGGCATGTTACACCCGCTCCCATGCCCGGCTCGCCCATTCGACCGCGTGGGTATCGATCTCTATGGCCCCCTCCCATATAGTCGCTCTGGAAACCGGTGGATTATTGTCGGCGTCGATCATCTGACACGCTACGCTGAGACTGCAGCTCTACCAGCAGCGACCGCCCACGAAGTTGCACTCTTCATTCTCCGCAGCTTCATTCTCCGCCATGGGGCTCCACGGGAATTACTCAGTGATAGGGGTCGAGTGTTCCTGTCGGAGGTCATCCAAGCTATTCTCGCTTAATGCAACATCATCCACCGGAAATCTACCGCATACCATCCATAGACGAATGGTCTCACTGAACGGTTCAACCGCACACTTGGCGACATGCTGAGGATGTACACCTCCTCCGACCACACTAACTGGGACGCTGTCTTACCTTTTGTTACCTTCGCTTACAACACCGCGACGCAAGCGACTACCGGTTTTTCCCCGTTCTTTCTGTTGTACGGCCGCGAACCATCCCACCCACTCGACACCGTACTGCCGTACCGCCCTGATGTATCGGAGTGCTCCCCGCTTTCGGAAGTCACCAGATACGCTGAAGACTGCCGTCAGTTGGCTCGGTCTATGACAAGTGAGGCTCAAGGTCTACAAAAAACCCGGCATGATGACACTCATCACATAGCGCCTACGTTTCGTACTGGCTCCCTCGTGAACTTTGGGTGCCCCCGCACGTTCCTGGCCTGTCTTCTAAACTTCTGGCCCGGTACCATGGTCCATACCGTGTCATTGACGCAACCTCACCAGTGAATTACATCGTCGAGCCCCTAACACAATCGCCAGATTTGCGCCGTCGAGGACGCGAGACCGTACACGTCGACCGTCTCAAGCCCTACTACGACCCCCTCATTGTGCCTACTCCCTGAGTCGCCAGGATGGCTACTCTTCAACCCGGGGGGTATTGTAGTGGAGCATACGCACTAACGTGTATGCGCCTTCCAAAGAGAAGGAAAAACCCCGTGCTCTGATTGCACGAGAACCTGGGCCGCCTTTTGCCAGACTTGTCGTACGGCCATTTTTTCGTTGCGACATCGTTGCGACTTCTCCGGTTCAATAAACATCATCACACCTCGAAGTTTTTTTCCAAATACCAGGGACCCTACCGCATTGTCTCGCAGACTTCACCAGTTAACTACATCGTCGAACCCGTTACGCCATCCACAGACCAGCGCTTTCGGGGACGTGAAACTGTTCATGTACAGCAGCTGAAACCCTATTACGACCCGCTCGTACTCTGTTCACCGTGAGTAACCAGGATGGCTCCTTTACCGACGGGGGACGAAGTGTAGTGAAGAGGAATGCCCACTACAGCAGCGATGTCGACACGCTGGCGCGAGGCACGAGCTAAGACTGCCTGGTTGCTGCTGCGACGCTGCCCGTACATCCGGCTAGCTCTTGCTGCTTTTGTACCGACGCTGATAGTGCTTGTGACCTTGCATTTACATTATATTATATATATATATATATATATATATATATATATATATATATATATATATATATATATATATATATATATATAGTTATCAGAGATGTAGCTCATATATTCGCAAGCGGATAATGACGACATGGGCCTCAAATTGATTCTAGTTACTGTTACGCTGCCACACAACCCACGCGTAGATGTTACTAAGAAAATGAATGAAGGTTATCTTGTGGGCACCGTTTAAGCAGTGCAGCCCCCAGATCTCTGTCGTCCTCTTTCAAGTCTGGTATTTGTGAAGTCTTTTACTACTTCACAGGAGGACACTTTGTTTTTCGGTGACATTCGTCGGACACTGTTAGAGGGAAGCGATATTAAGCGTATACACCGATTTGTCGGTCGGCACTGGAAGCTCAGGTGGACTTGATCTAGTTCATACAGGGTTCGAACCCCGAACATTCGAGGTGTGATTCTTTCGTTTCCAGCACAACTGCGCTTTGGATCATTCATCGAATGCGCTTTTAATAACCATTTTCAATTTCCCATTGATATGCACGGGTGCGTGGTCATCAAACGAGAGTTTAACAGTGCATTATCTGATTGGCAACCTTACTGTGGCCAAATACTTCTTGAGTCTCGTAGCCCTGAGTAGTTGACAAGTTGTTTGACCATGATGCTGTTTTATCATCTATTCAGCCGTGCGGTTCAATGTAATTCCTGCCAGAACATTAAGACTGTAGATCTAGAGTACTAGGGAAATTTCGATTCTGCAGAAAACCGGGTGCCCTGCACCAACAGTGTACTGTTCGGCTCTCAGCCGAATAAAAATATGACGCAGATAATGTGATACAGATGATAGAAAGGAAAATGAATGTGAGAAATACAAACAAAGAAATGCGGGGCATGACTGTAGCCTTCACAATGACGGCGTTAGGCGGAGAGTTACGTCACTTTACCTTTTAGAATAAATTGATCGACATACACTTCCCACAGAGTGTCGTTGTATAAAAAGTCCATTTATTTTTGTATATCCTGGGTGTCTTCCTTGCAAAGTAACTTCGTTTCGTTCACCGCTTATTGCGCCTTCTTTAACCCATGAGTCTTATTTCTATATATACGTATCCCTATGGGAAGGCAATAAATAGAAGAACTGCCTGGTGTAAACGACGAAAGAATGTCGTACATTTTTGTCTTGCTGACGCAGCACATGATATGGGTCTTGATATCAACGAACCAAAAACCGGAGGGACAACATATTTTCTTTTTTTTTGCGTCAATGAGCCTTTCTATTTGATGAAACAACCTATGTTTTCTAGGCCTTCTGTTAGACCAGTTTCTTTTCTATATAATGGGGTCGAGAAAATAAATGTCGTACACATTGTGTCACGGCGGAAGGCTGATACCTGTTTCAAAATTTAGTGTTAGATCTTAGCTTTTTTATGCGACACGTGGTTGTAGTTTGGTTGATGGTTTCCTGTCCGTGTCTGATTTCAGCCCCTCTGAAAAATTGTGCCGCTGCAGGAAACATTTGAAGTGATCGTTTACTCGCTGTCATCTACGAATCTGTCGAATATAATTGTTGTATGTCTGCTCTCTTGTACACTATCGAACAAACCTGGAGTGAAATATTAAACGTTTTTAATCCTAGACTTCTCCCGCTTGCGGGCTCGGTTATTCTTTAGGTGTATCGAAGTACTGCATTGATGCCATGTATAATCTTCAGTATTTTAACGCATCTTTGCCGTGTGTCATATACATCATTTTTATAGTTACTAATCACTGCGTTCAGTGCTTTCTTTTTCACTCAAGCAATGAAAAATAAACTGAACGAAAGTTTTTTTTTGCAGTGGTAAAGACACCTTTGCAACATGGCCACGTTACCTGATGACACAGCTCGGGCTGTGTGTCCTCCCATTCTGCCAATCTGTAGGGTCTCCCATAATAACCCGTACCTTCCGTTAACCACAAGGTGATGAACTGCAAAAAATATAACAGAAAAATACAGCATGTTAAAAGCCAGTTCACTTTACTTGTCACACTTGAAAACGAGATCTTTACCCATGTCCGAGTAATCTCCACGTTAGCTGTCGTCTTTACGTCCTCCTCATATACGAGAACACCACGCATTCTCTCAACATCATGAAAGGGCTGACAGTTATGAGATGGAGTAGCCTTGCTCGGCACTCACGCGATATTTGATGTAACACACACAACATTTGATGGCAGAGATAAAAAACTATTGCCCTATATATCAACAAGCTTTTCTCACGTGCTCTTTCGTAGCCGAATAATTTCAGTGCGAGCTCCTTGTCTTGCTTCGGATTGGCACCAAACAGTGACAGATACCTCTCGTAGTGACGCAAGTTTGACGATTCTGGTTGCTTGAACCTCCACCGTAGCGATTTACTCTCTTCTTCGCTGAGGCTCAACTGTAGATGACGAGAAAAACACGAATTATTACCATTTTCTGCAGGCTTGCTGCAACGGCGAAAAAGGCACGCACTTCGAATTACTCGGTCTCTTCAGCTTCAAGATCAGTTATAGCAAGGCAAACGCCACGTAGAGTTTTGAATGTCTTTTACTGACTCAGTGTTTCTTATACTAACAGCCAGTGGAGCTCAGCGTAAGGCTCAGCTGCGCATTGCCTTCTTCAAAATCCTACTACCATGAGCGCGCTAAAATCACAGCAAGACCACATTGTTCATGTTCTTGTAACACTTTTCTTGTGTTAATTATACTTCCGTGTAGTACTATGAAAGTTTATTATGGTTCTTCAAATGGCATGGCGGGTTGCTAGTTCAACAAGGTGGGCAACAAAAAAAGCGAACACGGCCTCCAGAACATTTATAGCAATTAGTCGAGTGTCAGAATGGCATGTTGCTTATGCATGCTGCTCCTGCGGTTAGGGTAACCATACGCTTTGAAGTGGACACAAGCAATTTAAAACAATAGTTGTGTGCCAGCTCAGTCCCAAGAGTGTTAAGAAAAATCCATGTTCTGTCCGCCAGATAATGCCGAATGAGAATGCAGGCGGAAATAAGCCGTTCCGCGATAAGGTACTGGTGGATTCTAGTTTGAAGTGAGGTGCGTCCGGGTGCGCGAAAAAATATATCGATGACAGAGACATTTTTCGTGCACATCTGTGCAGGGCAGACAAAAACAGAGCCATATGTCGCGATCACGTGACTAACCCCAAGCAGTATGCGGTGGCTTTTCCCGGTTCTTCAATGGCTTGCCATCTTGTTTTCTACGTCGAAAAAAAGTCTGTACCAAAGCGGCACCCAGCATCAAAAAGGCTTATAAAGGCATCTCTGAAAGGCGCTGCAGCCTCAACTGTGGTTATCACAACTTTCATTGTTTCCTTAGCAGCTAAGGAAAACATTCATTGTATGTCTGTAGCGTATTGTAGACCCATGCCACCGATACTGACCGTTGAACTTACGGATGCTTTGATTCTTATATGACCAGCTTTTGTGCCTTGTAAAAGTTAGTGAAGGGCGCATCACGCGTGCCATAGAGTATATTCTCTTTCTCAATATCTCACAGAAAACATGAACCTTCAAGAGAGGGTATATTGCTAAGCAATCTGAAACGCTGAAACCGAATATATATATATATATATATATATATATATATATATATATATATATATATATATATATATATATAATGGTAAGTCGTAAGAGACAGCACCTGTAAGCTAGGCCGGCTGTTGTTATTCTGATTTCTGCTTCTTTCTCGTCGCGCTAGCTCAGCTCGCGCCAGTCCCTGGGCGCCACGCTTGCTTCCTTACACTAGACCACGCTGCAAGTATATCACTTTATCTGCAATGTCTTGTCCGTAGCAGTCATCAATCATTCATCATGACCTGTAGCGAGTGTCTCTCGTGATAGCTGTTCCTCGGAAGCCACTGTTTCGCACAACACGATGTCTTCAGCAACAACTCAGGCGGCCGACTCTGGCTGCCCCGTTTCGTCCGTACCTATCCCAGAAGGTGCGCTGGGTGCTTTAGCTGCTGTCCAGTGGGGGCACGTAACATCTGCGATGTGTGGGGGCGAACATAATTGAAGGCCGGTCTTGGTATCCGCGGCGAGGCATTCTGTGAAGCTGTCGCCATATTGGCTGCTGTCTATATTTTGAGCACCTGCTTTCTCCTCGTGATCTTGGTCAGTGAGACCAGTAATCGTTGTCGTGGGCTATACTGGCACCAACACTGTAGGCGTGTCAAGCAAAGGCAATGCTTGCGCCCCCACTAGCCTCAGCAAAGGTAGGGCTGGCTCCTCTAACTGCTCTGTATGAGGAGTGATCTTAGCCGCTTCCACTGACGTAATGGCGTCGGGTACCGGCGCGGGTACTGAGAGCAGCAGAGGAGTGCCACACCTGCGTCTGACCTCACTTGTAGCACAGACGGAGAAGCTTTCGCTCGAGGGCTATAGGGCTTCGAGGGATGTTCTAGCTGCTGCTCCAGTTCATCTTGGTGTCTGAAAGTGGGCGCATTGGTGAAGGACAATGCAGCACATCCGGTATGATTCTCTGTGGTTGTCGCGCTGAAGAACTGGTGGATCGACACCCGAGTTGCACTGTCGAAGTGGAGCTTCATAGCTCTCCTGCACGGCAGAGACTCTGCTAGCTGGAATGTGGTCGCCAGAGAAAAAAAAAGAAAAAAAGCACGCCAGGCTTGTGCTGAAGGCACAGCGCAGTTGCAGCGAAAACTAAAAGAGTGGCCTTTGAGAGTCTTGTCTAACCCTCATTGGGTAACTGCTGCAAGCACATTCGCTTGTTGACCACTACGGCATTAATAATAAAAGTTTTTGGGTTGTGAGCTGGCATTTGCCATGCTAATTTTTGTCATTCTTCTGAAAAGCGTATTATCCGCTAAACACATGTGCAAAATTTTGTGCCAATTGTTCATCTAGTGGCTGAACACGATGAGGAGTTATGCCTGAAGTGGGCATGCGTCACAGTTATCAGTTGAACAACAACAGGCTTCTGTAATGGGTTTGAGCATCGGACGACCCAATCGTTACGCTTTTCGCATTGTGCGACGACAGGTTGTTCTTTCACCGTTTTGAAACGCTTTGTGAGTCGTATTAACGCGATTGGTTTTCCGACCTTAAGCCTGCCTAGGCAAGTTGGCCAAGAAATACCAAGCACCGGCGTGGCTCAGTTGTAGTAGAATACGGGACTGGTACTCAGCGTATCCATGTTCGAGCCCCACTGTGTCATTAGTGCTAGTTTTTTTTTCTAAGTTTGTGCGATTTGGTTACAGACACCGGCTACCGTGGTGGTGGCGGACAACAACTGCGCTGCGCATGACCTGAGTTGTGATCTCATAAAAACTTTCACTGTAAAAGTGCGCGTAAGAGGCTAGTCAGCTTACCACACCATTCCGACCACGATCGCAGCTGGACGACTTCATTAGCATGCCTTGGCGGCCTCGCGAAGGGGGTCAATGGCTACTAGCCATTTTTGATGATCTTTCTACCTACGGAAGGTGTCGAGTGAGCTGTGGTCTCGACACAGCCGAAGACGTCATCCTGTAAACCGTGGAACTCCAGTATCGCACAAATAGCCGATAGTGACAATGCGGCCGGTGTGTATCGGAACTTCGACGATGCCAAACGGTCAAGCTGCTGTGATAGTTGCGTGAGTATACGCAAGTGCTCCGGGTTGTTATCGAGTGAGGCTTCCGACAAGCTCTAGGCAGTGTTTCCGAACATACCCGTGGTGGCCCCGGTACTCATGGGTGCACACAGAACGAGAAGTACAGAAATGCCAAGCTGCCCAGTTGTTGAGACGATCTCGTGGCAGTGCGAATTATTCGCGCTGCATCGCCGGGTAAGCCTCCCGGAGAGCTTATGGCTAGGGCCGCGGAATATGTGGTGGTCATAGCAGTCAGTGCGGCGGCGATGTCCTAGATCATGAGAGCGCAGCACGCGGTGGTCCCTGAACTCACGGGAGAAAAATCCTGTTGCCACGCCAGCGGTTACTGAAGTAGGTGCAAGAGAGTTCCCAATACATCAAAGAAATATGGGGTATTCGATGGGGTATTTTCGCCGACCTTGCATGTGTAAACTGCACCTATAGAAATCCTTACCCGAAGGTTGTACAGAATAATCTGTTGCTCCCCAGGCCCGAACGCTGCACACGAATGAAGTACTTGCTGCTGATGTGTGTGGAACGAAGTATATGCGCATATTCGTTCACTCTAAGCAGGGTCACGCGAGCGGATGGCTGCACGCTTCAGAGGCCTAGCGCATCCGAAGCATCTCACAGGGAAGCAAAGGTGACACAGGTACAGAGCAACGTGACGCTCCTGCTTCTCGTCCTATGTATTTCAGCGTTGGTACAAGGCTACGAAAGAATCAGTTGTGCTCTGAAGAGCGCAACCATCCACTCAGATGATTTAGCCACCAGTGAGTTGTGACGTAAGTGTTCTAACCCTATTATTGCTTTGCACGGCATAAATGCTGCTTTCATGTGCTTCTGAACAAAATGCACTTAGTTGTATTTACGTGCTGAAGCGTGATCAAAGAGGTAGCAACGCACCGCTGGTACAAAATGTTTTTGCTCGCCCTCACTTGCAGGGTTACTGCTCGTGCAAAGCAGGAAACCTTGCCTATGACTGCATGGCGTGTGCAAGTGGCACCCAACGCATTTCGTGATTCTTGTACGTGTAGCTCACTGTGAACAACCAATAAATATTATCTCATTGCTATTACGACTCGCAGTACTTGTGCGACTTTGGTAGTTCTTTATCAAATTCAGAATAACCTTAGTAAAATTTGTCAGCGATTAAATATAAAGCACCAGTAAACTGCCAAAGTGAGGCCTACTGAACGCTGGCTTGAGCTGGTTGTGTGGGCATCCCCCAAATGACAGTTATGACGGCTGCCACGTGGCGCTGCCACCATCTGTGAAAGTTGCGAATAAATGTTGTCCTTCTGCTTGGTGACACGGACAAGTTCATATATTGAGTAATTCCAGCTACTATAGCTGGCGCGACGGTAGGTCGAAATCACGGGAGACAGTGATGTCGCAAGCGTGCTCGTCAGCGTCACAAAGTGTAAAGAAGCGTTCATGACTACAAAGAGAGCAAACTTCGTCGCTGAAATGACCGAATACGGGCGCGTCTCTGCTGTTAACGTAATAAATTCATTGCCAAGGACAATTGGATGGCATCCCTTGTCGTCTAGTGGGCTTGTTGGTGCAGAATGGCAAGAGAGTTACTTCGCGCTGAAAAGGGGAATAAGGAACAGCTGTTAGTGTTGCGAGTAGCGCCCATGTGTCTTCGTCTCTTGCTTGGTGTGCCCGTTCTATCCAAAATATTTTGTTCATCGCGCAAACTTTCCATCGCCGGCTATCCTTGTTGCGCCAGAATAGGCAGCACTAGGCTGCGCGTTTTCTTCACGGGCCACGAGAGCGCGAGAGTGTACTTCAAGTTTTCTTACGCAAGTGAACTTAATTGGGAAATCGCCTCCGCAGATGAAGTGCCAAGGCGTGCATCATGTGACTTTCTCATGCGCTACAATCTAAAGAGTGGAGTTCCTTGCATTTCTGCAGGCGCTACCAACGTGATGGTTAAGAATGTGTTAACCTAGACCCGTGCCGGCGCATACGCCCTAAACAGGCGTTGGCGCAAATGAACTCAGTATTAGCTTGATCTTTGTCAATTAAACATTTATTCTTGTCTTGTCTTTTTGCTCTTTTTTTCTTGAGACTACACTTATATATTTATTGTCCCCTTCCATTGAAGTTTCTGTTGAAAGTAGCACTTGTCCTATGTTATTCGCTCGTCTTACGTATACGTCCTTCGGCGCTTACGAGTGTTATGAATCAGTTCCAGCTAGCCTGAGCCCAGTGCCTTATTTTACGCGAGTGTTCTGTACAGATATTTGTGGGGTCAGATTCGAGAGGCGCTTGCGGCTGCCACTACGGCACTCAAAGGGCCCCTAAACCACCCCGAGGTCAAAATTTTGTTGTGGCGTTCCAGTTGTACACGAGTATGTACGAGGAACGCTGGCGGGGCTGCACGCGTTTGATTGTTTCGCTCCTTTTTAGATGCGGAGCATCTAATACTCGAGGCTTGTAGTGCGGCGCCGTCCGCAAGCTTCCTCCTCCTTCTTCCACCATCTGTGCATCCCTTCCTCCTCTACACACCGCGTGCGCTTCTCCTCTTCACGAACATTCGCTAGCTATATAATGTAGTGCGCATGCGCCGTCACGCTTCGAGAACATCGGCAGCTGACGCGCGCGCATGCGCCGTCGCGCTTCGAGAACATCGGCAGCTGACGCGCGCGCATGCGCCGTTGCGGTTCTCCCCCTTCTCGAACATTCGACAGCTGACGCGCGCATGCACCGTCACCCACCATCTGTGCCGCACGCGCTTCTCCCCTTCGAGAACATTCTACAATTCTCCTGATTTTCCAGTGGACGCGCATGCGCCGTCGCGCTTCGAGAACATGCAACAGCTGACAGTGCATGCGCCGTCGCGCTGTATATATACTCAAGGTCGGCGCTCGCTCGCTCAGTTGCCGCTCGTCGGTTGGTTTGTACGGCGCGTCGACGTCCAAGGTCGTGGTGAAATGAATTCCAACGAATCCACAAACACAATGATCGACGTCCCTTCGACCAGCGCCGCCCTTTCACATACGTGTGTACGTGTTCACTCATTTAACACCCCCTCCTACAACTACGTTAACCAATTTAGCCATTGACCCAAGTAAGTCGCAATTTAACACCCCATTTCTCAACCACGTTAACCAATTTAGCCATCGACCCAAGTAAGTCGCACTTTAACACCTTGTTAACCAATTATATGCTCCGCATCCTCCTCAGTGTTCCCCCGAGGGAAGCTGCGGGCAATTTTTTTCGCTCGGCGTCGTTCGTACTAGTGGCCTTTCTCTGCGTACGAGGTGGAGGCGCAAAAAGTGCGCGCATCTGCTTGCAGAAAACAGGCTCTCATTCGCCCAGTAACTCCGTCTGTTGCTTGCGACGTCACCTAATCTTACAGGTGACCTCATGACAGCTGTTGTCAATAAAGGAAAGGCACGGAGAGAATCACGCGAGTGTCTGGTGGTGGTTTAGGGGCCCTTTAACATTCCCAATTATTTCCGTCAGAACTGTTGCTTCGCCTTTCCGAAGAAACAGGTTCTTAGTCGACAGAGAGAGAGGGAAGGCAGAGAGGTTAACCAAACTTGGCTCGGTTAACTACTTTTTACGACCATCACTGTTATTGTATATTCTTCTTAAAGCATGAACAACCAGTAACATTGCTACGCAAATATAGACTTGATAAGCCGTAATTAGCATCTGCCTAATATTTCTGTTCGCCCACGAACTCTCATAGCACTCGTTGTGCCATACCCTCTTATTATTATGCCTGACATCTGTAGGCATTCTGCTGTCTATGTTGCGCACTAATCCAGCCATATCAGGTTCAATGGATTCATCGAAACCAATATAAACTATACCAGCCCATGCCACATGTAATAGTTGCTGACGTGGCATTTGAGGTATGAATAAAGAAATAGATAAATTGGCAAAAACAGCAATGACAGTTCGTTGACTTACCTTCATAGCTCTTTTCCCATCCAAAAACTGATCTCTGTCGAAAAAAATACTGACTATGGCATTGACTCCGAGGTTAAGTGAGCCCCGCACGATGATATCAAATGGATCAACTGCAGCCATTCTCGTCTCATTGAGGAAGTCCAGATTCAACGACAACATCCACTGGACAAGGTCGTTTGTCTGGGTTAAAAAAAGCAGGCGATAGTATGAAGAATTTAAACATCTAGCGAGATTATATCTGCGTTACCTAGAGACGTATTTTGTAACTTAACAACCATTTCACAAGCAGAATGCAATAGTCTAGAGATGTCTCGATGAGGTCAGCGTAAGTTCATAATTATTAGTGCGAGAAATACTCGTACAAACTCGCACCAACCCACCCAATCAGCCACACTTGTGGCCGCAACGAAGCTGCTCGTTCGAAACTAAGGGATTCAGTCTTTTACAAAGCAGCATCTATTTGTTTCGTGACGTTTTTGATTCTGGAATTCGCCTGGTTCCGTGTTGCTAATTGTTGTGATTTGTTTATTGATTAAAAGAAGTGCCGTCCATGTGGTAGTGCGGTAATGGAGGCAATGGAAGCCCTAAATATACTAGTGAATTAAAGTTCGGACGCCCAAAAATTTTTACCGGATGGTAGCAGATAACAAACGAACCCTGTACGCTTGTATAAAAATTAAATTACGAGTATTTCCGCAGAAAGTTCTTTTTAGTGACTATTCGAATCATGCTTCATTAACCGCATTGGTAATAAAACATCCGACTGATCAATTGAAAATTGGTACCACCCCCTTTTCTTTTGCCGTCCTTTGAAAAAATGTTGAAGTAAGCACGTCCCTGTAAATATATGACACATGGCGGCCAATACTGTATAATTGATGGCCGGGGAGCAAAACTTAGTTATAAAAAATTTTAGACAGAAGCAGTGGGTTTTTCACTCATCGTTAAGTTGCTAGATGTGGTGAAACGGCAGTACAAGCTCCTTCTCACCGAAACCGGCCTTTTAGTCGATGCTTATACATATATAGATGAACCCATGTGTTGAAGCAGTGTGTTGGAGATCGTATCAATTAGACAAATCAAAGCAGCCTTTGTTTTGCATATCAAATTGTAGAATACGATGTAGGTTTGAAGTTATACATTCGTCCGCTAAATGACTATACATATCTGGCCGTTCTCGCACGCCGCCTTTCAACTTCCTTCGTTTGGGGCATGAGATCAAGTGATATCGCCCGACTTTCGGTCAGGTGCTCTATAATTTTGGCAATTGTTTTCATTGAACACTACTATTAGAGCTATATTGGGGATTTAAGAAGGCTCAGGTAGGCTAGGAGGACAGAAGAGGCCTATTCGACCATTCCAGCGACTATAGGCAGTGCAACGGTACGTCAAAATGGTGAACGTGGCAGTGATGTCGCGAGCGCGCACGTCAGCATCGCAGAGCGTGACGACACGTTCATTGGTTCATTACTACTGAGAGACAGCAGAACTACGTCGCAGATTATCACCGTGTCACAGCTTCAGAGCACGGCTGCATGGCGCCACCTGCATCGCTGGAATGACCGAATACAGCGCTACAGAATGAGCACCACCTTTGCTATCGTGGCTTGGCTGACAGAAGGGAACTGTAGATGAGGTTCCTTGTCCATATAACTAGAGCTTTTAACATAGAGAAATACTAAAGCAATAATGGAAGAATGGCAGCTTTCGTAATTAATCTTCATAAGAGGTACACAATGAATATGGTACAGACCTACACGCCTACATCCAGCCAAGGAGGTTTATCAGTTGAAAGCTTCTATGAAGACGTGAAATCAGTGATTAGGAAGGTGAAAAAATGGGCAGATCTTACGTACAATGGGACTCGATGAGATGTGAAACACCAATAATAAATGTTGATATGTCACCTAAAATCAGCACAACGGTACGAGGTGGAGATAAAGCATGCCGTACATGACTTCCGTGCCATGATTATCATGCTTGGATGTGTAGTATACTGCCGTCATCTATTAACTTCATGTGATACCGAATTCGGTATATGCGGAGCTAGCAAAACGGGCACGAGCATGCCATAACTATTGTACGTTGTGATGTTCTTACATTACACGCGTGTACGCGTGTCAGGACTATCATCTTTGCACCATTCATATATTTCGTAATTCACTGACGTCACGTAACACCAAATTTGGTATATGTGGGGCTAGCAAAACAGCCACTAGTGCATCATAAAGGGCCCATTATACTCCACTGTACCGTTGACGGGTGCTCACGGTGAGCACAGCGATGCCACGTTAGCAAAACGTGAGCACTTATAGACTGAGGCCAGGTGCGACCAGCATCCTTCGGCGCAAAATGCGACATGCGGCAACCGGCGCAAAATGCGACATGCGGCATTTCGTGCCGATGCGTTGCGCAGGCAACACTGCGTCTCCCTCTTTTCGTGAAGGAGGGATGCCGGGCGTGCCTAAACGCGCATGCGTCAAAGCAACGGAGCGCGGCGCGTGCCTGTGAGTATATCGCAGGATGAGCGCCTTGGGTGGCATCGCTGGCGTGGCGCGACGAAATGAACGCAGGTGAGCACGCACACAATGTCACGTCGAAATGAATTGGCGACTTGACTGAGGCTTCTAGTCATGTTCTCACGTGACACGCATCTCATGATTATCATGTTCGTACCAGTCACATACCTTCGTCGTCCATTGGCTTCACGTATTACCGTGTTTGGGACATGTGAAACTAGCAAAACGGGAAGAACACATTATGAGCGCAGCACGTAGTCATGTTGTTACATGACATGCATATAATGTTTATCATGTTTTCACCAGTATCATTCCTTCGTCATCCATTCACGTCCCATTATACCAAATTTCGTATAAGCGAAGCTAGCAAGACGGCCGCAAGCGCATCATGAGCATGGCATGTAGTCATGTTATTACATGACACGCATATCATGAGTATTATGTTTACACCAGTCACATACCTTCGTCATTCATTTGCGCACCTGATACCAAATTTTGTATATAAGACGCTAGTGAAATGGCCGCGAGCAGTGTTGCATGTTCTCGTGTTGTTACATGACACGTATGTCATTATTTTCATGTTAGGGTCTCTCGCTTGTGTTCGCCATGCAATCATGTTATACCATACCAGTTTTCCAAAATGCCATGTGAGTGAAACCACCGCAAGAGCTGCAGGACCAAAAATGTAAATTATGACAATAATGATATACATGTCAAGATTTTCATGTTATGGCTAGTAAGATATGTTGTTCATAGAGTCATGTTATATCATACCAAGTTTGGTATGCGATACCATTATTGAAACGGCCAGGAAAGCTATAGGTCATAGGCAGCTAGAGAGGTAGATAGATACGGTCAAAGTCGCCGAAGTTAGCTAAGAAATGCTTCACATATAAAAACAGAACAGTATACTGCACTGATGGGCGACTTCAATGCCAAAGTAAGGTAAGAAGCAAGCTGGAGAACAAACATTGAGAGATTATGGCATTGGTACTACATATGCCAGGTAGGTATTAGTTGAACTAACAGAACGCTATATTTTACGATTGTTTATCACTTTTTACCGACTACGAGTGAACCGTAAGTAGACATGAAGGACCCCTAACGCAGAAGGTAAGAACAAAATGAACATTATTCCAAATGCACGCAAGCATCGTGCAGCATGTGAACGTGTTTGGCAAGGTACAATGTAGTGGCCATAGATTGCTATGTTGTCGAATCCACCTAGACTTAAAGAACGAATGAGAGAAGCTGATACGCAAAAAGCCAGTCAATGAGATAGCACCAGTATGAAAATTACATGAATTCAGAGTCTCGCTGCACAACAGATACTCTGCTCTCATCGAGAAAAGCGGCCTTGGCGTCGACACTACAAATGATAATCGGACGAGTCTCATTAGGAAGTGTGCAGTAAAAGTTGAATGCACGGTATTTAGAAAAGACAACAGCAGCTGTACGAGGAGACGAAGAGCATCATTAAGAATTCTCAAAGCATGAGAGCCTCAAACACAGCTGGCTGATTATAACTGGCAGAGTTTTCAAAGTTCTTTATTAAGCGTGAGGTATCCGATGTAAGAATCTATAAATTTGAGAGGATTGAACATGTTCAACAGAACGAGGAAAATCGTCGCAGCGGTGAAGAAGCAACTTGGTATACGCAAAAATTAGATATATGCAGGCACAATTAAGACAAAGTAACTACCAATGTCAAAAAGACAGTTAAAGTATTGGAGAAGTTTCACAGAGATCTGTACAGTTGCGGGGACAACCGCGACCATATTGTAAGACCTAGCAGCACCCAAAATGACGTCCCACCAGTAATGACAGAAGTCAGGAAAGCCTTGGAAAGATTGTAAAGAGGCAAAGCTGCTGGTGAGGATCAGGTAACATCAGATCTACTGAAAGACGGATGAGAGTTTTTGATGGAAAACTGACCACCCAGTTTACAAAGTGTTTCCTGACGAGAAGGGTACCAGAATAATGGAAGAATGCTATTCTCATCTCAATCCGTAAGAAACGGGACGAGAAGGACTTCAAGGATTACAGACCGACCAGCTTGCTATTCGTCGTATACAAGCTATTTACAAAGGTAATTGCTAACAGAAATAAAACATCGCTAGTATTCAATCACTCAAAGAATCACGCAGAATAACGTACAGGCTACTCAACAACTGAGCACATTCATAACTAAATAAGGTTTGTGCTGAAAGAAAGACAATAAATGCTAGAAATACACACAGCCACTATACATAGCCTTCATAGAATACGCGAGGCGATTTGATTCAGTAGAGACATCAGGAGTGATGTAGAGACCGCTGAATCCGGGCGCTCGCGATGCATGCATAAGCATCCTGCATGAAATCTGCAGCGGATCTACTTTCAACATAGTGCTCTATAAAGAAGCTACAGAAAACTAATGAAGAAGGGCGTAAGACAAGTGGATACGATCTCCCCAATAATGTTTGCCACGTACTTACAGGAGGTTTTCAGGGACCTAGAATGGGAAGACTTAGGAATACGAGGTAAATGAGAGTGCCTTATTCCCCTGTCCTTCGCTGATGACATTGTATTGCTGAGAAAGTCCGGGCTGAGTAATTTATGAAGACAAGGATTCAAAATAATTTTCCAGGAAACGAAAGTAATGTGCAACAACCTTGGAATAGAACAGCGCTTTGATATAGCTAGCAATGGACCATCGGTTGTAATAGCGTACGTTCACTTTGAACAGATAATAGCTGCAGAGCCGAACCACAACATTGAAGTAAATAGAAAAACATAAATAGGCTGTAGCACAATCAGCAAGCATTCCGAAATCATGAATTGTAGATTGCTTCAATCTCTCAGAAAGAAGGTGAACAGCTGCAGAGGAAGAACATCTCAAGAAAAAGAGGAACAGCTGCATGTATCTATCTGCGTAGTATCTATCAACGGAGCAGAAATTGGGAGGATTACAAAGATGCTTCATCTTAACTTGACGACGATGCAGCAAGCAAACAAAAAGAGCGCAGAGTGTGTCAGGTAAAAACGGGTTTTAAAGGATGTCATAGTCGAAATGAAGAAGAAGAAATGCTCATTGCAAGAACGTATACCGCAAAGGCAAGATAACCGCTGGTTATTAAGGATCTTAATATAGATTCAGAGCGAAGGCAAGTGGGTGAAGGGGAGACAAAAATGTTAGGTGGCCAGATGAGATCACAATTTTGCGGGTATAAAGTGGCAGCAGCAAGCACAGGACCGACTTGACTGGTCGAACGCAGGAGACGCCTTTGTCGTGCGGTGGGCATAGTCAAGCTGATGTTCATAATGGTTATGACTGTAGAAAACGCATACGACAGCGCTTTGTAACTTGTCCATTTCATCAAAATAATAATGAAATGGGCCACTGCTCGTTCAGTTTTCTTGCATGCAGTAAAACCTGCTGCTTACCCATTTATATGGTTAGTAGTGACTTACTCGGTTCGTATATTAGGAGTCTCAGTAGCAGTAATTAGGTTCAATATGAGAAGACTGATCGAAGTGTTAAACAGACGTCACTTCTGACCACTGCTACGACCACCTAAGTGTGTGGCTCTCTGTTTCGTTAAGTAATCTTGTGTCGCAATGCCTCACGCAGTATCTCGATTCCTGTCATGTCCGCTTCAAAAACAGCTGCCAGCGCCCGAAGTGCATGGTTCGCTCAACTCACTCGCACCGCGACCATCTTCTCAGCCTTACAATGCCTGGCGCACTACGCAGCCGACTTGCTTATATTGCGGCATCCGTGGTCATATTTGAAGCTTTTGCCGACGCCGTCAGCAAGACGGAAGACGAAGATACGATGAAATCGAATGGGACGACTTCTACACAACTGGAACACCCTATTGCCGACGGTATCAGAACAGCACACGTTGGTCGCCATCTCTGCAGAAGTTTGGCTCAGTTGGCAGTTCCCGTTTCTCACGTCGTCACTCAGCTTCACCGATGCGGTGTTCCTCTTCTTCCCTCCGACCTCCTACTTCAATTCCCGACCGCCAACTGGAAAACTAAACAGTGCAGCTTCGGGAGAGAAAACTGCACCTTTCTAACTGCGTCAAACTCCTCCGGAACGCCCATCAAATTTTTGTTTTTGTGTTAAAGGTATACAGACAGAGGCACTGGTAGGCACAAGCGTATCACTCTCCGTCATTCGAGCAGACTTTTGTGCTCGCTTGAAAAACGTTAGGAAGCTCTACCATGGCCCTTCCCTTCGTTGCGCAGATGGAGTCCCTATTCAGCCTTCAAGTGTTTGAACAGTCCGAGTTTTCATAGATGGTATCCTTCACCACATTCAGTTTCTTGTACTTCTTTGTGCACTCACACAGTCATTTTAAGATGGGACTTCCTTTATTTGGAATCAGCTTTCATATCGTGTCGTCAACAAGTAATTCATATGTGAGCTACTGAGAGTTAATTCCGATGTCGATCCATACTGCTTCTGTTTTGTTGATGTCGCTGATTGTTTCATTTCGCCAGGAGATGAGCGAATTTTCACGAACACTTCGGACACTATAGTTAACGGTGAGGTGTTCATAGCTCTATCAGTGCGCTCCAAACTTGCGGGGCTTATCATTGCACCCGGCCTTGTGCTGTTTAACGACAGTAAACGTTGGTCACCGCCTTGAACCGAACTTCTTCGCCAGTGGTGCTGCCCCAGGGCACTGCTGTGAGCTGCTTCGCTGAGAGCGAGCCTTTTTCGCTGGTTCCCTGTGACGCAGAATCACCGCCTTTGTCTGCTACAATTGATATGAATGCTACCACTGTTGCTTTAAATGCTACCATAAGTCCTCACCTCACTGCCGACCGAGCAAAAGGAAGACCACTTAGACCTCTCCAAGAGCACTGCCTTTCGTTTGACTTACATTCCAAAATTCTGGGCCGCACCTCCGTTGCAGAGCACAGCACAGAAACCGAAGGCAGCTCCCCTGTACGTCACCGCTTGTACCACCTGTCTTCAGCGGAAGGGTAAATCATCGAAGAAAACGTCGCCGACATGCTCAAACGGAATATTATTCGACCTTCATCCAGCTCTTTGTTGTCTCCAGTGGTGTTGGTCCGGAAAAAAAATGGCCCTGTCCGCTTTTGTGTCGATTACAGAGAGCTCAATAAGACTACGAAAAAAAATGTATATCCGTTGCCACACATAAATGATGCCTTGGACTCCCTACAAGGCGCAGAATATTTCTCCAGCCTCGCCCTCCGATCCGGGTATTGGCAAATACCTATGTGTGAAGCAGACAAGAAGAAAGCAGCGTTTGCAATGCCTGACGGGCTTTACGAGTTTTAAGTCATGTCTTTTGGCTTATGCAACGCTCCAGCAACATTCGAGTGCATGATAGATACTGTCTTACGTGGTCTCAAGTGGAAAACCTGCTTATGTTATTTAGACGACATCTTAATTTATTCTTCTAGTTTTCCTCAGCACCTTGAGCGTTTGGACGAAGTTCCAACGTGCATTTCAAACGCTCACCTTCAGCTCAATACAAAGAAGTGGCACTTCGCCAGCACAAGTATCAAAGTCACTGTCAGCAAAGATGGCGTTCGACCCAACCTTGACAAGGTTGCTGATATGATTATTTTTTCAAGTTCGGGCAATCAAAAACAAGTGCGAAGTTTTGTGGGCCTGGCGTCTTACTTCCGCTGCTTCATCAGTCACTTTGCTGACATTGCGGGGTCGTTACACAAGCTTGTGACGTCAGGAACAGCCTTGACTTGGACTAACAAGTACGAGTGTACTTTCCAAGCCCTTAAGAGTGCTTTGACATCACAACCCGTCACTTCGATGAGAGTGCATCCACTTTCCTGCACACAGATGCCAGCGGCCACGTAATTGGTGCTGTCCTCCTCCAGCGTGACGACACTTCACGTGAGCGACTACTTGCGTATGCCAGCCACGCACTAACACCAGCGTAGGAGAACTACTGATAACAGAACAAGAATGTCTTGCTGTCATTTGGGCTATCCAGAAATTTCGACCTTATCTGTATGGACGCCCCTTCACTGTGATTATAGACCACCATGCTCTATGCTGGTTGTCCTCGCTGAAGAAATTGTCTGGGCGCCTCG
Source organism: Rhipicephalus microplus (assembly GCF_043290135.1). Lineage (NCBI taxonomy): Eukaryota > Metazoa > Arthropoda > Arachnida > Ixodida > Ixodidae > Rhipicephalus > Rhipicephalus microplus. Next base: position 131,635,429 of record NC_134702.1, on the reverse strand, counting down.
GTCGCTGGATACTCCGTTTGCACGAGTACATTTTTGACGTATACGGTCCTTGATGGGCTCGCTTTTTCCACCAAATGCCAGACTACGACGCCAGCTACGGCAGTTCAAACTAGAGAACAATGTTCTGCAGTGCTATACTTACAATGGTAATGGCCGTCGGTGGGTGCCAGTACTTCCCCATTTGCTGTAAAAACAAGTTCTCAAAGCATTGCACGACGACCCTTCAGGTGGACACTTAGGATATCAGAAGACCTGCAACCGCGTTAGGAGCCGTTTCTCCTGGTCTGGTTTTCTGCCTTTGTGGCTAATTATGTCGCTGCTTGCGCACTTTGTCAACGACGGAAACGACCAACTTCAGCTCCCGCTGGCTTATTACAACCCATTCTATGTCTTGATACACCTTTGTCGTTTTTGGAATAGACCTCGTCGGACCTTTTCCCGTAACCCCAGCGGGGCACCGCTGGATCGTCACAGCAGTCGACCACCTCACACGATACACGGAGACTGCTACTCTATGCACTAGCTCTGCCTCAGACGTTGCCGCCTTCTTTTTAGAAGCCATTATGTTGCGTCATGGTGCACCTCGCGCGTTCTTGAGTGACCGAGGCAAGGCCTTCCCATCTACAATTCTCGATGAAATCCTAAAAACTTGTGGCAAAGTTCATACGACCACATACGCTTATCACCCACAGACAAATGACCTGACAGAGCGATTCCACCGGACTCTAATCGACATGATATTCATGTACATCAGACAGAACCATAATAACTGGGACAAAATCTTGCCGTTGGTAACGTTTGCACGCAACACAGCTGTTCAACGAACCACCGGGCATTCACCTTTGTTCTTCGTCTATGGTAGTGCGCCAACATTCACCATTGACGCCTCTTTCTTCAATGTAACAACAAAAACGTCCACGAAGTAGCTATGCGAGAGCATTTAGTCTCGAGGCTCGCTGACACACAGCAACGTGCTCAACTCAACACGGACGCAAGTCAACAAGACCACAAGCAACGCTAGAATAGCTTCCATCGAGACGTCACCTTCCGTCCTGGAGATGAAGTACTACTTTGGACGCCTGTTCGAACACCCGGATTGTGTGAAAAGTTTGTCACGCTTTCTCGTACCTTACTTTGTTTGTGAACAAACATCTCCAGTCAATTAACTTGTCACTCCCGTCGAGGGTGCCTCGGACCGTTGTTACTGTGCCTACGAAATAGCCCACGTTTCACGTCTGAAACCCTTTGTTTTCCGTACCTTTCCCGTAATCTCGGCCAAGCCGGCTGCTCAAGTAGGCGGGGAAGATAAGTGTGAGCATTATTAATGCGTCCCTTTTCATCTGTACGTACTCATCATCACTCCAGTTTAGGTTGCGGGGCCCATACTCGAGACAACAACGGAAAGTCTTGAGGGTACTGAACGCCATCTAACAATATATACATATGTCACATGTACCGGTCACTACGAGTGGCTCGTTATGCCCTTTGTTCTTCGGAATGCTCCGGCCACCTTCGAACGGGCTGTCAAATTCATATTGGCGAAACACTGTCTGCCGAACGTCACGAATTACTTCGATGACGTGTTCTATTCTGACACGTTTCCAGACCATCTGAGACATCTAGAGGGCGTTTTAAAAGCTTGCAAAAGCGAAGGCGTCAAGCTGAATTTAAAGAAATGTCAATTCGCTCGTACCTCCATTGAGTACCTGGGGCACAAGGTTTCGCACGGCACCGTCACTTCAAATCAAAGCAACGTGGACACAATCCTACAGTTTCCGACACCATCACGCCCTAAAGAGTTGTAGCGTTTTCTCGGCACTGTCAATGTTTATCGTCGATACATCGACCACTTAAGTCAAATCGTTCGCCGCCTGCTCAGCAAAGACGCCACCTTAAACTGGGATTCAGAGTGTAAACTGGCTTTCAATTAGCTTAAGAAATGCGTGACAAAAGAGCCAATCCTTATCATCTACGATGCCACTAAGCCTTGTGTGGTATACTGCGATGCATCCAACATAAGCATCAGCGCAGTATTGAAGCAGGCAGAGGATGGAGGCACAGAACACCCAATTGCTTGCCATTCACGGAAGTTACTAAAGCACAAAATTAATTATGCCATCACAGAACTCAAATGTTTACCAATTATTGACCCCATCGATAAATCGTACTGTTATCTACACGGGAAACCTTTCACTGTGATCACGGATCACGCAGCGTTGCAATGTCTTAAAAGCTCACAACGCCCGCAGTGTAACGGCCTAAGCGAGCGCACTAATCAGACGATAGTTTTTCGCCTCCGATGCAAGTTCAACGACAAACTCCGAAAACCATGGCTGCGTCTCCTCTCTGAAGTTGTTGACGAGTACAATAGAACACGTCACGGAGTCGCAGGCTACCCACACTGCTTTCTTATGTATGGCACACCATCGTATCCCTATCTCTTTTTAGACGCTGCCGAAAATCTGCAGGAAGCTCGTGCACATGCAGTCCGCGATTCAGTGGTATATCACGAGAAAAAGAAGATCATACTTCACAAGAAGTTCCTTCCATTATAGCTTCAAGTGGGAGACTTTGATCTATATGAAACACCCTGGCACCCGAACCGCGGCCAACTCAGCTCAATCATGACAGGACCCTATACGTTCATACGCAAGATTTCGGCAGTTAAGTAAAAGATCGACCACAGCGTGGATCCTCTCGGTCGCCAGACTGACATCGTTCATGTCGGGAGACCTAAACGATATCATTCGGCCCTGCATCTACGTCTCCCTCGGGGGAGGAGGGAAGCGTGTGACGAACCACACAAAAACAGTGTGGTGGATATATATATATATATATATATATATATATATATATATATATATATATATATATATATATAGTCAAACGACGTCACGTATGAAGGAAGAATTTGTGTATGTAAAACACAGGCGACCGAGAGATGCCTTGCCTTGGTCACTCAGGAGAACACAAGCAAAGAGCACCGTGGCGCAAAGCAACGGCACGCAAGATAAAGCCAGCCACTTCGGAAGCAGTGCCACAAGAAAGAGCTGCCGTCTCAGTGTAGCGAATAAGATAGTCCACGGCAGTAACAATCTAGTGGTGACGGGTGGGTGTGGGCTGAAGTGGTTCGTATAGGCCGATGCCGACGAACTCGAAGGGAGCTGACGGTCACGGAAGAGGTTGTAGAAGGCCGGCGCGACGAGATGTCAAACGTTTTGGTGCTGGCATTGTAAACAAGAAGCTTTGTACTAGAAACACTAGTGGAGAGGTGAGAACAGAAGCAGCGAGTCTTGATGCGTTCGTATGTTTTGTTGAAACCTGAGTGGCCTGCCGTCCGGTCATAATGAATTTCAGGCGCCATGGCAGGTAAGCGTGGTTGTACTGGTGCCGTGGCTGCCATCATGGCCAAACGGTTGTATACGACGTCCGCAGGCACAGGTATAATTCGTACAGGAGGACACGAGACGACTTCGGCATACGAGGGCGCATGGAATGGGGCAGGAGACGGGGCACACAGAACGCTCTGCATCCACGCCAAATTGTCCTTGATAATTTCGGCAGGGGGAGAGGGTGAGAGTGGGCAAATTTTTCACAAGTATATATATATATATATATATATATATATATATATATATATATATATATATATTGTCATGACCAAGAAAGACGCTGGCGCTGCGGCACGCGGGTAGCTAGAGCCAAGAAGAGAAGAACGAAGTCAGAATAAGAACAGCTGGCCCTGAATCGAGTGTTGTCTCTTGTTCACTGTCTAGTACATTACAATGGCGCAGTCCGACAAGTGAACCCTCTGCAGAAGGCCACCGGTACGTGTCTTCGTGGTTCGTCGGCAGTGCGGGCTTCTCCATCAAGGAACGCCCTTCACGCTTCCTTAGCAATGGGGTCCCACCCGCCGCTTCAGCCACCCTTCAGACCACCTGTGGATGGCGTCCAGGCCACCCCTGTGGTTCTAGGCTATGACCTTATTGAAACCCTGCCACTGTTTTACGGCAGGGACCCGCACCGACTCCTGTCCCTTGAAAATGCCGCTCACGTTGCGGTACACTGTCAACAAACGAGGTGCCATGGAACGCCGTCCAAGCTTCCCTGCTCGTGGACCTCACCGGAGTGAGTGCTGCAATTGCTACTTGCTCAAAGACCATGATCACTGACTCTTCGGGCTTAACGCCCGACAGCACCACGGACCTGCGGCGTATCATCACGCTACTCCGCGTCGAGACTAACAAACTGACAGCCTTGATCACCAAGCGAGCTCCTACAATGTTGCCAGCATTGTGTGACATTAACGCAGTGTTGGATGTAGCTGTCTAATACGACCTTGAGGCAAGCACACCGGAGCTACGCAGGCAGCTTCGGTCTTCTCTCATCGAGCTATCACACCAGCTCGACTACTTCGCGTCGGTGATCTCTGCGTTGCCACCTGCCACCCCACAATCACCAGCCGTCTGCGATCTACCGGAATTCCACGGGGTCTGAAACGACGCCGACCGCTTGGTGGTAACCGTCAACGCGCAAGCAATGCGCACAGCCTGGACAGAGAATCAGAAATGGTATGTGGTCTTAGACCGTCTTCGGGAAGGTGCAGCGGCGTGGCACCGCCGGTATGAAGGCTGGAAGCAGCAGTCATGGGCGGAGTGGAGCTGCAAGCTCATAGCTGATTTTGGTCGTAATTCTTACCACCTTTCCAACACCACCCCGTCCAACCTGGCCGGTATCGAGGAGCAAGCTCCAGAGGCTTTCCACCTCGAGGCTGCGGCTGTCCGCTGCAGCTTACCTTACGACAAGTTAGACACTTTGTCGATACCCGAAGCAAGTTCACTGCGGCCCGAGGCCGCTACCAATGTCGGACCTCTTGAAGGACGTTGCTCCAACGAAACGGCCGCTGAAAATTATCTCGACTGTGCTGCATTGCCCTTCACCGACGCACCCCTATTCGCACACTGAGCTGAAAGAGAGCAACACTTCGACGGCACCTCGGAGCCCTCCAGCCGCGCGGCAGAAAGCTTCTCCGCCTGTCCTACGAATGACGTCAGACGCAGGTGCGACACGCCACTGTTGCTCGCCGTACCCGCGCCGGTACATGACACCATATTATCAGTGAAATAGGCTGATTATGTTCTCTGCCACACATCTCAGACGTTACGTACTCATTCTTGACAGAAGCCAAGGTACCCAGCGCGTCTTTTGGGATAACCTTTCCGCTACCCTCGTCTGGAGTTCAACGTCTGCCGCTGATTTCGCGGCCCGTCCGAAGCGCGCTGTCAGGTGCATGTTTAGCTGCTTCCCACAGAGAGTTTATGCATGGCCGAGACCGACCACAACGATGCAACCAGTCTAGACCTCCCGATAGACTTGTGGAAGACTCTGGCGCCCTGTTTCAGCGTGGCCAAGGCCGACATCCGAGATGCAGCCACTATATCGACCACCAGATCTACGTTTGGCCGATACCGGGACCAAATCGCGGCACGGCCGAAAGCGTCGGCCGCAACGGGGCAGCTAGTGCCGGCCGCCTGAACCCACAGCACTTCTACAAGAGACATCGTGGTGTGCAAAAGAGTGACCAGCTCGAGGCAGTCAGTGCCGTCCACCAGAGACGCTTCCCCCAGACCGTCGCTCCATGTTGCGTTGTGGTCCGGGCTGACCACCACGATGCAGCCAAGCCCGCCCACCAGAAACTTTGCCGCCAGCTCCGTGCGCGCGCAGTCATGGCCGAGTGTCATGACAAAGAAAGACGCTGGCGCTTCGGCGCGCGGGTAGCTAGAGCAAAGAAGAGAATAACGGAGAACGGAGTCAGAATAGAACAGCTTGCCCGAGGAACGGGTGTTGTGTCTGTCTCGCTCATTACAATATATATATATATATATATATATATATATATATATATATATATATATATATATATACAGAAGAATAACTTCGGTTGCCGCAAGGTTATAAATATGAAAGTAGATGCGCTTTCACATAACAACTGTTTATTGTGCCGACGTTTCGACAGGAACCCTGTCTTTTTCAAGGCATAATACTATTTACACATGTTCCGTGCCTTTTTATATCCTGTCGAGAGAGGAGGGGAGGGGTCAAATGAGAAAGAGAGAGAAAAAAGAAGAAGGAAGAAACAGCGAAACGGGAGGACAAACAATAAAGAAAATATAGAAAATCTAGGAGAAGAAGAAAGACCGACATGGCGTAATTAGAAAGGGGCAGCATTTCAACAGAGTAGGGCAGAGGTAGATGAGGAGTGTCATCATTGTCAACAATACCTCCCCCGCACCCACACTTCCCCAAGTAGGCAGGGAGCCGCCGTTTTTGTATTTAACCTTTCCGTGTAGTCCGCTGGCGGCTCGTTCCTCTTTGAAGTGTATGACAAGTTAATGGGGAGGGCTTAAGCGCTTTAAGTGCATGCTGGTGGCATCGGGAGTAGCGAAAAAGCCGGTGAATGAGGCACTGCCATCGATATTCATTATATGCATTGGTTCCTTGTCAGTGAAGGAACAGAATGTGCGTTAAAGGATTAACGAAGGAAAAAAAAAGAAGAAGAACAGGGGGGGGGGGAGAGACTGTACCACTCCGGGACAGTCACCACACAGTTGAGGCGCACTGGGATGATATGCGCGCATGTAGGAAAAAGTTAACGAAACCACCTAGCTGTCAGCTCCTTGTCAGTGAAGGAACAAAATGTGCGTTGAAGCTTGACGAAGAAAAAAAAAGGAAAAAAAGCAAAAAAAGGGGGGGGGGGGGGACCGTACGACCTCCGGGACCACTTATCTGTGCGTTCCGGCTGTGCTTGATGAGGCAAATCGTTTCTATGTTGTCAGATGCATAGGCCAAAAGCTTCGTTAGCGGGTAATATTATTGTCGTAATGAAACCGGACTGATTAGAGAGAAGCGTTTGCGTCTTTTTGCGGTCGTAACGCAGACAGAGTGCCTGGGTGTTCATTTATTCCGTATTTTATCGTGTTAAATTTGTAGATAAAGTAAGATTCCCGTTGTTCCCGTTCTCTGATTATTCGAAAGTTGTTTTCTAGTAGTGTAACCCTGATGTCATCAAAGCTGTGGTCTTTTAATGTGCAGTGTTTTGAAAGTGGAAGGCCTGGAAGAGATCGTACATGTGCCCGATGGTTGTTGAATCTAATTCTAAACGGAGTGTCTGTCTGGCCCACGTATTGCTTGTTACATACCCCACATTCCAAGAGGTATATGACATTGTCTGAGTCACAGTCTAGTGCACCTCTTATCCTGTGCTTAAAATCCGAGTGGGTGCTTTTCGCCACTGTCGTTGTCTACATGTGTTTGCATACCCTGCATCTGCTTTTTCCGCAAGGGTGACACCCAATTTGAGGTTTCACACCTATCTTTGAATTTATTAAATGATCCTTTATATTTTTCGGCCTTCTGTATACAACACAAGGAGGAGAAGTGAAAATTTTGGATAGTCGCACGCTCTGTTCCAATATGTTAAAGTTTTTTCTTAGGACTTTGTTTATGTTCGGTGGGTTGCTCGTGAAAGTTAATAGCAAGTTTTTGTTGCGGTGTTGGTCGGCGTTTCTCTGGTGGTTGAGAAGAATCTGGCGGTCCAGATTTTCAGCTTTTTTGATGGCGTCATCGATGATAGCTGGTGGGTATTCTTGATTAAGGAGTACTTCGCGCATATGTGTGCTGTTTTTGTGGAAGTCCTCGGTGCGGGAGCAGATTCGTCGAAATCTGTGTGCTTGGGAATAGGGAATGCTGGTCTTGCAATGTCGCGGGTGGCAGCTTTTGAAGTGCAGGTATTGTTGCCTGTCTGTAGGTTTTCTGTATACGTTAGTTACCAACGCACCATCGTCAACTCGAATGAGTACATCAAGAAAGTTTATTTCAGTGTTAGAGTAGGTGTGTGTAAAATAAATGCTGGGGTGTACCTGGTTGAATGCCTGTATGAATTTGAGGAGCTCGTTTTCCGAATGTGTCCAAATTATGAATATATCATCTAGGTACCGTTTATAGAGTAATTGTTTGATATTACAAGATGAAAGAAAATTGGACTCTATGTGGTGCATGAATATGTTGGCGTAGTTTGGGGCCATTCCTGTACCCATTGCCGTACCGCTGATTTGAAGATAGTACTGGTTGTTAAATTCAAAGCTGTTCAAATCGAGTACAAGTCTTGTGAAGATTTCAATTACTTTTTTGCTTGGATAAGCGACAGGGTTGTGTGTGCCATACGATTCAACAAGTGCCCTTACACCATCGTCATGTGGGATATTTGTGTAGAGTGAGCTAACATCCAATGTTACGAGAAATGCACCGTCTGGAATTTTCACGTCTGCTATTTCCCGAAGGAAGTGGTTTGTGTCACGCAAGAAGGACTCATGTGTGGGTGGTATGTCTTTGATTAAAGAATCAATATAACTGAAAATGGGTTCAGTTAACGTTCCCGTGCCTGATATAATGGGTCTGCCAGGGTTATTCTCTTTATGAATCTTCGGCAGCATGTAAAAACGACCAGGCGCCGAATGTACCGTAATAAGTGCCTTTTTAAGCTTTGAATTAATGGCGCCTTCACGTGTGAGATTCTCTAGGGTTGTTACAATGATTTTTTTGTGCTCCGTGGTAGGGTCAAAGTCGAGGTATTTGTAGAATTGTTTGTTATTTAGTTGTCGCTTGCCTTCCTCGATGTAGTCCGATCTATTCAGAACAACAATCGCGCCTCCTTTGTCTGCTGGTTTGATGACGAGATCTTCGCAGTTGTTCAACGTGAGTAGTGCCTCTTTTTCTCTTTTTGATATGTTATTCATGCTTGGTTTGTGCACTTTGTACGCATGTATGACATCTTTTTGAACCGCGTCTATATAGAGATCCAGATGTCGATCTCTGTTGGCGTCTGGGGTCCATTGCCGTCCAATTACCCCACGAAAAAGTGCGTTATCTTTTTCGGGTTTATCAAAGAAATATTCCTCCAATCTTAAATTTCGTGCGAAGTTGTCTAGGTCTTTTAGGAGCGTGAATTCATCATACCTTCCGTTGCCAGGGCAGAATGTAAGTCCGCGTGATAGTATACTCAATTCTTCTTTTTTAAGTTCTTTGTCGGAAAGATTAATAACGTTTGGCTCTTTGGGGTGTTGTGGCAAATTTTTTTGAACGTGAGATGATTTGGTATTTTTTCTGTAAGCAGCAGTGGGTATAGCTTGTGACACATTGTCCCGCACAAACTTCTTCTTCTTAAGTTTTTCAATTTCCTCCGTTTTTTTGTGCTCAAATACGTCTAGTTCTTTAGTTTCCCACTCCGAAAGAGAAAAGTTATTTCTTAAATACCGCTCCTCGTCTGTCAGTGTGTTTAGATTCTTTCTACAGTGTTTGATGGTGACCGAGAATTTCGTTCCACCGTTTCATTTCCCCTTCGGCAAAGTTATGCATCGATGGTGTTAGCGACAAGCGCAGCCCCTTCGGAGCCGTACCCGCCAGTACATATTGCTCGAGGCTTTGCACGTGAAGTTCATGCCGTATTCTTTTGTCAACCACTTTTTTAAGTTTAAGAAAATTTGGACCCGTTCTATGGCCTAGTTCATCTGAAACGGACGGAGTTTGCCCACTCACACAGCCAGTATATTTTCTTTATTGTTTGTCCTCCCGTTTCGCTGTTTCTTCCTTCTTTTTTTTTCTCTCTCTTTCTCATTTGACCCCTCCCCTCCTGTCTCGACAGGATATAAAAAGGCACGGAACATGTGTAAATAGTATTATGCCTTGAAAAAGACAGGGTTCCTGTCGAAACGTCGGCACAATAAACAGTTGTTATGTGAAAGCGCATCTACTTTCATATTTATAACCTTGCGGCAACCGAAGTTATTCTTCTGCATATAAGCCTTACCACAAATGGCTGCTGCCCGCGCCTTTCGCAAACAACTTACATGGAGGTTTCCGATCCACGGAGCCTCGACGGCAATAGTCGGTGACTCACAACTAAAGTACCTGCATCAACACTTCGATCCGGCCAGCCCCCATTCACCTGCCTTCATCTGCCAGCCTGGCGCATGCATTGGCGACATCGGAGAGCTATTGGACTTCGTCCCTAAAGGTACTTCGAACCTTATTCTGCACACTGGAACTAATGACCTGGCCAATACGGATGCCCCTACAGCATTCAACCGTTACGTCGCCCTCCTTGACCGCATCCGGCATGAGAGACCAGATATTCCTATGGTGTTTGCCACACTAGTGCTCCCACGAGCCCCCAACCAACGACTCCGCCGACACAACTGGCGTGCGGTGAGGCGGTTCAACTTCGAGGCTCGGGAGTTTAACTTGCGACTGCTGAGTTTGTGCCATGAGAGAGAGGGCGTCTTCTATGTGAACCATCGCATCGACGCGCTCCCGCCGTGGACCGTACTCGCGGCCGATGGTCTGCACCCGAGCTTCGCTGGAGTGTCTCTCCTGGCCTGGAACATCTACAACCTGCTCCTCGACCTACGGCGGCCATACATCAGCAACTGGCTGGAACACGCGCCACAACCGGAGGCGGGGGCGTACGAGCTTCGGGAGACGCCAGCCTACTCCCAAGCACTGCGGCGTGACTCTTCCGATGTCACCTGTCGAGGCGGCAAAGAAAAGAATATGAACCCGGCAGCCCCGGAAACAGTTGCTGCCCGTTCTCCAGGCCAGCATACCCCGTCGGGACCCCCCTCACCGAGTGCAACACAGCCATCACGCTTGCCACAGCTGTCGTCGACGCCTACAACACACACCCCGGAAACGCCGACGAAGGGTAATCCGGGTCAACAACAACGGCCAGCTGTACGAAAATCAACACCAACGAGTGGCCAGAATAAACCACCCGCAAGGAAAAATCAGCAGCCAACATCATCAACGAACAAGCAGCAACCACCAGCAGCCAACAGCAGGCGTCTACAGGCCAGCTCGTCACGGGAGGCACAACGGGATGGAGCTCCAACCCAAACCAGGTACGACCTCCGGGAACCTTGCGGCCCTATTCGCCGCGTCTGTGCAAAGTGACATACTGGCTGTGTGAGTGGGCAAACTCCGTCCGTTTCAGATGAACTAGGCCATAGAACGGGTCCAAATTTTCTTAAACTTAGAAAAGTGGTTGACAAAAGAATACGGCACGAACTTCACGTGCAAAGCCTCGAGCAATATGTACTGGCGGGTACGGCTCCGAAGGGGCTGCGCTTGTCGCTAACACCATCGATCCATAACTTTGCCGAAGGGGAAATGAAACGGTGGAACGAAATTCTCGATCACGCCACACAGGAGCTAACGAAGGTCACCATCGAACACTGTAGAAAGACTCTAAACGCACTGACAGACGAGGAGCGGTATTTAAGAAATAACTTTTCTCTTTCGGAGTGGGAAACTAAAGAACTAGACGTATTTGAGCACAAAAAAACGGAGGAAATTGAAAAACTTAAGAAGAAGAAGTTTGTGCGGGACAATGTGTCACAAGCTATACCCACTGCTGCTTACAGAAAAAATACCAAATCATCTCACGTTCAAAAAAGTTTGCCACCACACCCCAAAGAGCCAAACGTTATTAATCTTTCCGACAAAGAACTTAGCAAAGAAGAATTGAGTATACTATCACGCGGACTTACATTCTGCCCTGGCAACAGAAGGTATGATGAATTCACGCTCCTAAAAGACCTAGACAACTTCGCACGAAATTTAAGATTGGAGGAATATTTCTTTGATAAACCCGAAAAAGATAACGCACGTTTTCGTTGGGTAATTGGACGGCAATGGACCCCAGACGCCAACAGAGATCGACATCTGGATCTCTATATAGACGCGGTTCAAAAAGATGTTATACATGCGTACAAAGTGCACAAACCAAGCATGAATAACATATCAAAAAGAGAAAAAGAGGCACTACTCACGTTGAGCAACTGCGAAGATCTCGTCATCAAACCAGCAGACAAAGGAGGCGCGATTGTTGTTCTGAATAGATCGGACTACATCGAGGAAGGCAAGCGACAACTAAATAACAAACAATTCTACAAACACCTCGACTTTGACCCTACCACGGAGCACAAAAAAATCATTGCAACAACCCTAGAGAATCTCACACGTGAAGGCGCCATTAATTCAAAGCTTAAAAAGGCACTTATTACGGTACATTCGGCGCCTGGTCGTTTTTACATGCTGCCGAAGATTCATAAAGAGAATAACCCTGGCAGACCCATTATATCAGGCACGGGAACGTTAACGGAACTCATTTCCAGTTATATTGATTCTTTAATCAAAGACATACCACCCACACATGAGTCCTTCTTGCGTGACACAAACCACTTCCTTCGGGAAATAGCAGACGTGAAAATTCCAGACGGTGCATTTCTCGTAACATTGGATGTTAGCTCACTCTACACAAATATCCCACATGACGATGGTGTAAGGGCACTTGTTGAATCGTATGGCACACACAACCCTGTCGCTTATCCAAGCAAAAAAGTAATTGAAATCTTCACAAGACTTGTACTCGATTTGAACAGCTTTGAATTTAACAACCAGTACTATCTTCAAATCAGCGGTACGGCAATGGGTACAAGAATGGCCCCAAACTACGCCAACATATTCATGCACCACATAGAGTCCAATTTTCTTTCATCTTGTAATATCAAACCATTACTCTATAAACGGTACCTAGATGATATATTCATAATTTGGACACATTCGGAAAACGAGCTCCTCAAATTCATACAGGCATTCAACCAGGTACACCCCAGCATTTATTTTACACACACCTACTCTAACACTGAAATAAACTTTCTTGATGTACTCATTCGAGTTGACGATGGTGCGTTGGTAACTAACGTATACAGAAAACCTACAGACAGGCAACAATACCTGCACTTCAAAAGCTGCCACCCGCGACATTGCAAGACCAGCATTCCCTATTCCCAAGCACACAGATTTCGACGAATCTGCTCCCGCACCGAGGACTTCCACAAAAACAGCACACATATGCGCGAAGTACTCCTTAATCAAGAATACCCACCAGCTATCATCGATGACGCCATCAAAAAAGCTGAAAATCTGGACCGCCAGATTCTTCTCAACCACCAGAGAAACGCCGACCAACACTGCAACAAAAACTTGCTATTAACTTTCACGAGCAACCCACCGAACACAAACAAAGTCCTAAGAAAACACTTTAACATATTGGAACAGAGCGTGCGACTATCCAAAATTTTCACTTCTCCTCCTTGTGTTGTATACAGAAGGCCGAAAAATATAAAGGATCATTTAATAAATTCAAAGATAGGTGTGAAACCTCAAATTGGGTGTCACCCTTGCGGAAAAAGCAGATGCAGGGTATGCAAACACATGCAGACAACGACAGTGGCGAAAAGCACCCACTCGGATTTTAAGCACAGGATAAGAGGTGCACTAGACTGTGACTCAGACAATGTCACATACCTCTTGGAATGTGGGGTATGTAACAAGCAATACGTGGGCCAGACAGACACTCTGTTTAGAATTAGATTCAACAACCATCGGGCACATGTACGATCTCTTCCAGGCCTTCCACTTTCAAAACACTGCACAATAAAAGACCACAGCTTTGATGACATCAGGGTTACACTACTAGAAAACAACTTTCGAATAATCAGAGAACGGGAACAAAGGGAATCTTATTTTATCTACAAATTTAACACGATAAAATACGGAATAAATGAACACCCAGGCACTCTGTCTGCGTTAAGACCGCTAAAAGACGCAAACGCTTCTCTCTAATCAGTCCGGTCTCATTACGACAATAGTATTACCCGCTAACGAAGCTTTTGGCCTATGCATCTGACAACATAGAAACGATTTGCCTCATCAAGCACAGCCGCAACGCACAGATAAGTGGTCCCGGAGGTCGTACGGTCCCCCCCCTTTTTTTTGCTTTTTTTCCTTTTTTTTCTTCGTCAAGCTTCAACGCACATTTTGTTCCTTCACTGACAAGGAGCTGACAGCTAGGTGGTTTCGTTAACTTTTTCCTACATGCGCGCATATCTTCCCAGTGCGCCTCAACTGTGTCGTGACTGTCCCGGAGTGGTACAGTCTCTCCCCCCCCCCCCTGTTCTTCTTCTTTTTTTTTCCTTCGTTAATCCTTTAACGCACATTCTGTTCCTTCACTGACAAGGAACCAATGCATATAATGAATATCGATGGCAGTGCCTCATTCACCGGCTTTTTCGCTACTCCCGATGCCACCAGCATGCACTTAAAGCGCTTAAGCCCTCCCCATTAACTTGTCATACACTTCAAAGAGGAACGAGCCGCCAGCGGACTACACGGAAAGGTGAAATACAAAAACGGCGGCTCCCTGCCCACTTGGGGAAGTGTGGGTGCGGGGGAGGTATTGTTGACAATGATGACACTCCTCATCTACCTCTGCCCTACTCTGTTGAAATGCTGCCCCTTTCTAATTACGCCATGTCGGTCTTGCTTCTTCTCCTAGATTTTCTCTATTTTCTTTATTGTTTGTCCTCCCGTTTCGCTGTTTCTTCCTTCTTTTTTTTCTCTCTCTCTTTCTCATTTGACCCCTCCCCTCCTGTCTCGACAGGATATAAAAAGGCACGGAACATGTGTAAATAGTATTATGCCTTGAAAAAGACAGGGTTCCTGTCGAAACGTCGGCACAATAAACAGTTGTTATGTGAAAGCGCATCTACTTTCATATATATATATATATTGTACAGAAGCCGCCGAACACTGAAGTGGGTCGAACTCTTATGTGCTTTCTAGTGGGTCTGCCCAAAGAGAACGCCGCTCGCGCGGAGACCCCGTGTTTTGGCCGTTACTGTCGCCATTGTGTAGACTCGCTGTGTGCCGGCTAATAAACGCCATAACAAATTGGTGGAGAGTGCTACGATCCCCTTCGATGCCCTTGGAACTACGCTCACGTACGCTGCAATCTACCATGTCCCACGACGCCTCTCAGCAAACGCCTCCTCCCATGCCACCCCCATGTCCCGGTGTCCCCAGGATCCGCGATCCACCCATCTTCACGGGCGCCGATGGCACTGACGTGGAGGACTGGCTCGACATTTACGAGCGCGTGAGCGTCCCCAACAAATGGGACGAGGACGGCAAGTTGACAAACTTGGTGTTCTACCTTGCGGGCGTTGCAAGTTTGTGGTACACCAACCACGCGTCCGAGTTTGCAACCTGGTCCGGTTTCAAGACTGCTATCACCAACGTTTTTGGCCGCCCTGCCGTTCACAAGCTGCAAGCCGAGCAGCGCTTACGCGAACGCGCTCAGCAGGCCGGTAAGTCATTCACCAGTTACATTGAAGATGTCCTGGACTTGTGCAAGAAGTCGAACGACAGCATGTCCGAATCAGAGAAGATCCGGAACGTCATGAAGGGCATTGACGATGATGCCTTCACGATGCTGCTTGCCAAAAACCCAGGCACAGTAGCTGAGGTCATCACGCTGTGCCAGAGCTACGAGGAGCTCCGCCGGCAGCGTTCGATGACCCGTCGCTCCACATCACGAGATGCAGGGCTTGCAGGCTTGGAAGCGAGCTGTGATCAGGTGGCACTGCTGGCAGATCTCAAGTCCTTCATACGTGAGGAAATCGCGCGGCAGTTCTCTCTCCTGCCCTTTGCCCACCCACCGGCTGCTCAACAATCGGCCCCTACCATTCTTCCACCCATCCGCCGAGCGATTGAGCAGGAAATAGCGGAGGTCATGCCTGCGTACCACCCACAACAACTTCCGGCCCCTGCACCCCCAAGTTACGCCCAAGTGGTCGCAAGGCCGCCTCCAGTCGTTCAAGCGCCTGCACCAGTGACTTACGCCGAAGCTGCCGCACGACCTCCGTCCTTTGCAGCGGGTATGCCGGCTGCGTATGTTGGCGCAACCCCTCAGCCTCAATTTCAGCCCACCATGCAGCCTTTCCAGCCACCGTTCCGGGCGAGACCCACCCCGGCAAACCGATGGCGCACACCCGACAACCGGCCCATCTGCTTTGCTTGCGGTTACGCCGGTCACGTAGCCCGTTATTGCTCTCGACTACAGCCGGCTCCCACTTCTCCTGTTGCTGGCCACCTTAGCCGTTCGTACAACGAGGAACTGCCGTCTGTGCCACTGTCGTCTCGCCCAGGTCCGTCTGCTCGAAGGTCGCCGTCTCCACGACGTCGGTCTCTGTCCCCCATGCGGCCAAGTTCTTCTGCTCATGAGCTGGAAAACTAGTCGTCGCAGTCCCAGAGGCAAGGACTGCGACGCTATCGCATTGTGAAAGCCCTCAGAGCCGCCCATCTAATGTCATTGACGTGCTTGTGGACGGTGTTCATGCATCTGCTCTTATTGACACTGGAGCTGCGGTATCAGTTATGAGCGAAAACCTTTGCCGCTTGCTTCGAAAAGTGACGACGCCGATTTCTGGACTGTCCCTTCGTACCGCTAGCTCACATCGTATTAATCCTACAGCAGGCTGCACAGCTCGCGTTGTCGTTCAGGACGTTCTGTATGTCGCCCAATTCATCATCATTCCTGCATGCTCTCATGACGTCATCTTGGGATGGGATTCTCTCTCCCGCAACGACGCCGTCATTCATTGTGCCGCCGCCGAAATTGAACTCTCGCCCTTCTCGCATTTGACGCCAGAAGATGGTCCCTCGACACTGAACAAGATTCTTGTGAAAGACGATACTACAGTGCCTCCAAGCTCGACGATGGGCGTATCGGTCTACTGCACCGGTCTCTCCGACACAATTGCACTTGTTTCGCCATCCTACCGTGCTTCCAGGAGGAAAGGGTTGCTAGTACCTTTCGCGACCGTGCAAATCACCCAAGGCAACGCCGCTATTTTTGTGACCAACCCATCCCCGTACACTGTTACCTTGGTTCAAGGGGAATGTCTCGGCAGAGTGGAAGCAGTCGACGATGCACAAGTCCTGGACGTACCCGAAGACTCGCGTTGTCCCGATTCACGTACCATCAGTGCTGTTTCTACTTCTGACCCATCATCTCCTGATGTATTTGGCCCATTCATTGATGACAACCTTACGTCAGTGCAGCGTTCCCAGCTTCTAAACCTGTTGCAAGAATACCGTTCTTCTTTCGATGTCGGACGAAGTTCTCTCGGTCGCGCGTCCACTGTTACGCATCGTATTGACACTGGTGCCCATCCACCATTACGGCAACGTCCATATCGCGTGTCGCCTGCTGAACGCCGGCAAATTAACGAGCAGGTTGACGATATGCTCCGACGCGACGTCATTCGGCCCTCGGACAGTCCATGGGCGTCTCCTGTTGTTCTTGTTGCGAAGAAAGATGGTTCTGTGCGGTTCTGTGTGGACTACAGACGGCTCAATAAGATCACTCGCAAGGATGTCTACCCACTGCCGCGCATCGACGACGCAATTGACAGCCTTCACGGAGCCCAATTTTTTTCTTCTCTCGATCTGCGCTCGGGATACTGGCAAGTACCCCTGGCTGATGACGCTCGACCGAAGACTGCCTTCATCACACCCGACGGCTTGTACGAATTCAACGTCATGCCGTTTGGTCTGTGTAATGCACCTGCGACATTTGAGCGCATGATGGACACCGTACTGCGCAACTTGAAATGGCACACGTGCTTGTGTTACCTCGATGACGTTGTTGTCTTCGCTCCAGATTTCTCCACCCATCTCCAACGTCTAAAAGAAGTTTTCGCACGTGTGAGCAATGCCGGCTTGCAACTAAATCTGAAGAAGTGCCGCTTTGCAGCACGTCAACTCACCATCCTAGGGTACGTCGTGTCCAAGGATGGCATTCTTCCTGACCCAGCCAAGCTTCGGGCCGTGGCCGAATTCCCGAAACCTGCGTCCGTCAAAGAACTGCGTAGTTTCGTGGGCCTGTGCTCATACTTCCGACGCTTTATACGAAACTTCGCCACGATTATATCACCGCTGACGAAGCTCCTCGGAAGTAACGGGCCCCTCAATTCGTGGTCGTCAGAGTGCGACAACGCGTTCTTGAAGCTCCGCCACTTGTTGACGTCTCCTCCCATTCTCCGCCACTATGACCCTACGGCCCCAACAGAAGTGCACACGGACGCCAGTGGTGTAGGCCTCGGCGCTGTCCTGGCGCAGCGCAAACCCGGGTTCCCTGATTATGTTATGGCATATGCAAGCCGTACGCTCACAAGAGCCGAGACAAACTACACCGTCACGGAAAAAGAGTGCCTGGCGATTGTCTGGGCTCTTACAAAGTTTCGACCTTATTTGTATGGTCGCCCATTCGATGTCGTCACTGACCATCATGCACTATGCTGGCTGTCATCATTGAAGGATCCCTCAGGCCGCCTCGCCCGTTGGGCTCTTCGCTTACAAGACTACGACATCCGCGTCCTCTACCGCAACGGACGCCAGCATGCTGACGCCGACGCCCTCTCGCGCTCCCCTCTGCCTGAAGCTAACGTGCTCTGCTCAGTATCCTCGGTTGTTGTTTCTGCCATTGATGTTGACATCATCGCTACCGAACAGCGAAAGGATAATTGGATCGTCCAACTGATCGACTTGCTCTCTGATTCGTCCGCAACGCCATCCACGCGTGCCTTGCGTCGTCGAGCTCACCATTTCGCCATTCGTGACGGCCTCCTACACCGACGCAATTACGACGCCGATGGCCAGCAGTGGCTACTCGTGATACCCCGCAGTCTGCGGTCGGAGATATGTGAATCCTTCCATTCTGATCCACAGTGCGCGCACTCTGGGGTATTCAAAACCTACCATCGCATTAGACAACGCTACTTCTGGCGCGGGATGTACCGCTACGTCCAGCAGTTCGTTCGCTCCTGTCTCGCTTGCCAACGCCGCAAACCGTCCGCACACATGTCACCAGCCGGTCTGCAACCGCTACCTTGTCCTGACCGTCCATTTGGGCGCATAGGTATCGATTTGTATGGACCAATCCCTCTGATGTCCACTGGCAACCACTGGGCCGTCGTCGCCGTAGATCATTTAACGCGATACGCCAAAACCGCAGCTCTCCCTGCGACTACTGCGCGTGATGTTGCGTCCTTCCTACTGCATCGATTCATACTGCGCCACGGTCCACCCCAGGTGCTTCTCAGCGATCGAGGCCGTGTCTTCTTGTCAGAAGTCGTCGATGCCATTCTCACTGAGTGCCATTCTGTCCATCGCAAAACTACTGCTTACCACCCGCAGACGAATGGTCTGACCGAACGCTTTAACCGCACCCTCGACGACATGCTGTCGATGTACGTCGCCACCAACCACACGAATTGGGATACCATACTGCCCTTCGTCACTTACGCCTACAACACCGCCCCTCAGAGCAGGACTGGTTTTTCACCTTTCTTTTTGCTGTACGGAAGGCACCCGTCACACACCATCGACACGATACTCCCGTACACGCCGGATCCATCTGAGTGTACACCTATTTCCGAGACCGCCAGGCTTGCTGAAGAGTGTCGCGAGCTTGCCAAGACTTTTAGGACGCATGAGCAAGAGCGGCAGAAGAGTATTCGTGATGGCTCCGCCACTTCTGAGCCCACCTTCCTTCCTGGTTCCCTTGTATGGCTCTCAATCCCGACCTCTGTAGCTGGCCTTTCTTCCAAACTACTCCCGAAATATGAAGGTCCCTACCGTGTGATCGAGCGCACATCTCCGGTCAACTATCTTATCGAGCCAATTGAACAATCTTCGGACATGCGCCGCCGCGGGCGCGACATAGTCAACGTGGAGCGTCTGAAGGCTTACTATGACCCGCTCGTAGTGACAAGCTGTTAGGTCGCCAGGCGGCTCCCTCTTCGACCCCGGGGTAATTGTACAGAAGCCGCCGAACACTGAAGTGGGTCGAACTCTTATGTGCTTTCTAGTGGGTCTGCCCAAAGAGAACGCCGCTCGCGCGGAGACCCCGTGTTTTGGCCGTTACTGTCGCCATTGTGTAGACTCGCTGTGTGCCGGCTAATAAACGCCATAACAATATATATATATATATATATATATATATATATATATATATATATATATTGTAGAGAAGCCGCCGAACACTGAAATGGGTCAAACTCTCAAGTGCTTTCTAGTGGGTCTGCCCAAAAAGAACGCCGCTCGCGCGGAGAGTCCGTGCTTGGCTGTTACTGTCGCCAATGTGTAGACTCGCTGTGTGCCGGCTAATAAACGCCATAACAATTTGGTGGAGAGTGCTACAATCTCCTTCGATGCCCTTGGAACTACGCTCACGTACCCTGCAATCTACCATGTCCCACGACGCCTCTCAGCAAACGTCTTCTCTCATGCCACCCCCTTGTCCCGGTGTCCCCAGGATCCGTGATCCACCCATCTTCACGGGCGCCGATAGCACTGAAGTGGAGGACTGGCTCGCCATTTACGAGCGCGTGAGCGTCCCCAACAAATGGGACGACGACGGCAAGTTGACAAACTTGGTGTTCTATTTTGCGGGCGTTGCAAGATTGTGGTACACCAACCACGCGTCCGAGTTGGCAACCTGGTCCGATTTCAAGACTGCTGTCACCAACGTTTTTGGCCGCCCTGCCGTTCGCAAGCTGCAAGCCGAGCAACGCTTACGCGAACGCGCTCAGCAGACCGGTGAATCATTCACCAATTACATTGAAGATGTCCTAGACCTGTGCAAGAAATCTAACGAGAGCATGTCCGAATCAGCCATGATCCGGAACGTCCTGAAGAAAATTGACGATGATGCCTTCACGATGCTGATAGCCAAAAACCCAGGCATAGTAGCTGTGGTCATCACGCTGTGCCAGAGCTAGGAGGAGCTCCGCTGACAGCGTTCAATGAGCCGTCGCTCTACACCACGCGAAGCAGGGCTTGCTGGCTTGAAGGCGAGATGTGATCAGGTGGCGCCGCTGGCAGACCTAAAGTCCTTCATCCGTGAGGAAATCGCCCGCCAGTTCTCTCTCCTTCCTTTCGCCCACCCACCGGCTCTTCAACAATCGGCAACTACTATTCTTCCACCCATCCGCCAAGCGATTGAGTAGGAAATAGCGGAGGTTATGTCTGCGTACCACCCACAACAACTTCCGGCCCCTGCGCCCCCAAGTTACGCCCAAGTGGTCGCAAGGCCGCCTCCAGTCGTTCAAGCGCCTGCACCACTGACTTACGCCGAAGCTGCCGCACGACCTCCGTCCTTTGCAGCGGGTATGCCGGCTGCGTATGTTGGCGCAACCCCTCAGCCTCAATTTCAGCCCACCATGCAGCCTTTCCAGCCACCGTTCCGGGCGAGACCCACCCCGGCAAACCGATGGCGCACACCCGACAACCGGCCCATCTACTTTGCTTGCGGTTACGCCGGTCACGTAGCCCGTTATTGCTCTCGACTACAGCCGGCTCCCATTTATTCTCCTGTTGCTGGCCACCTTAGCCGTTCGTATAACGATTATACGATGAACTGCCGTCTGTGCCAATGTCGTCTTGCCCAGGTCCGTCTGCTCGAAGGTCGCCGTCTCCACAACGTTGGTCTCTGTCCCCCATGCGGCCAAGCTCTTCTGCTCATGAGCGGGAAAACTTGTCGTCGCAGTCCCGGAGGCAAGGACTGCGACGCTATCGCATTGTGAAAGCCCTGAGAGCCGCCCATCTAATGTCGTTGACGTGCTTGTGGATGGTGTTCATGCATCTGCTTTTATTGACACTGGAGCTGCGGTATCAGTTATGAGCGAAAACCTTTGCCGCTTGTTTCGAAAAGTGACGACGCCGATTTCTGGACTGTCCCTTCGTACGGCTAGCTCACGTCGTATTAATCCTACAGCAGGCTGCACAGCTCGCGTTGTCGTTCAGGACGTTCTGTGTGTCTCCCAATTCATCATCATTCCTGCATGCTCTCATGACGTCATCCTGGGATGGGATTTTCTCTCCCGCAACGGCGCCGTCATTCATTGTGCCGCCGCCGGAATGGAACTCTCGCCCTTCTCGCATTTGACGCCAGAAGATGGTCCCTCGACACTGAACAAGATTCTTGTGAAAGACGATACTATAGTGCCTCCAAGCTCGACGATGGGTGTATCGGTCTACTGCACCGGTCTCTCCGCCACAATTACACTCGTTTCACCATCCTAACGTGCTTCCAGAAGAAGAGGGTTGCTAGTACCTTTCGCGACCGTGCAAATCACCCAGGGCAACGCCGCTATTTTCGTGACCAACCCATCCCCGTAGACTGTTACCTCGGTTCGAGGGGAATGTCTTGGCAGAGTGGAACCAGTCGATGACGCACAAGTCCTGGACGCACCCGAAGACTCGCGTTGTCCCGATTCGCGTACCATCAGTGCTGTTTGTACTTATGACCCATCATCTCCTGATGTATTTGGCCCATACATTGATGACGACATAACGTCAGTACAGCGTTCCTAGCTTCTAGACCTGTTGCAAGAATACCGTTCTTCTTTCGATGTCGGGCGAAGTTCTCTCGGTCGGCGTCCACTGTTACGCATCGTATCGACATTGGTGCCCATCCACCATTACGGCAACGTCCATACCGCGTGTCGCCTGCTGAACGCCGGGAAATTAACGAGGAGGTTGACGGTATGCTCCGACGCGACGTCATTCGGCCCTCGGACAGTCCATGGGCGTCTCCTGTTGTTCTTGTTGCGAAGAAAGATGGTTCTGTGTGGTTCTGTGTGGACTACAGACGGCTCAATAAGATCACTCGCAAGGATGTCTACCCACTGCCGCGCATCGACGACGCATTTTACAGCCTTCACGGAGCCAAGTTTTTTTCTTCTCTCGATCTGCGCTCGGGGTAGTGGTAAGTACCCCTGGCTGATGACGCTTGACCGAAGACTGCCTTCATCACACCCGACGGCTTGTACGAATTCAACGTCATGCCGTTTGGACTGTTTAATGCACCTGTGACATTTGAGCGCATGATGGACACCGTTCTGCGCAACTTGAAATGACACACGTGCTTGTGTTACCTCGATGACGTTGTTGTCTTCGCTCCAGATTTCTCCACTCATCTCCAACGTTTAAAAGAAGTTTTCGCACGTGTGAGCAATGCCGGCTTGCAACTAAATCTGAAGAAGTGCCGCTTTGTGGCACGCCAACTCACCATCCTAGGGTACGTCGTGTCCAAGGATGGCATTTTTCCTGACCCAGCCAAGCTTCGGGCCCGGGCCGAATTCCCAAAACCTGCGTCCGTCAAAGAACTGCGTAGTTTCGTGGGCCTGTGCTCATACTTCCGACTCTTCATATGAAACTTCGCCACGATTATGTCACCGCTGACGAAGCTCCTTGGAAGTAACGGGCCCCTCAATTCGTGGTCGTCAGAGTGCGACAACGCATTCTTGAAGCTCCGCCATTTGTTGACGTCTCCTCCCATTCTCCGCCACTACGACCCTACGGCCCCAACAGAGGTTCACACGGACGCCAGTGGTGTAGGCCTCGGCGCTGTCCTGGCGCAGCGCAAACCCGGATTACCTGATTATTTTGTGGCATATGCAAGCCGTACGCTCACGAGGGCCCAGACAAACTACACCGTCACGGAAAAAGAGTGCCTGGCGATTGTCTGGGCTCTTACAAAGTTTCGACCTTATTTGTATGGTTGCCCATTCGATGTCGTTACCGACCATCATGCACTATGCTGGCTGTCATCTTTGAAGGATCCCTCAGGCCGCCTCGCCCATTGGGCTCTTCGCTTACAAGACTACGACATCCGCATGCTCTACCGAAACGGCGCCAGCATGCTGACGCCGACGCCCTCTCACGCTCCCCTCTGCCTGAAGCTGACGTGCTCTGCTCAGTATCCTCGGTTGCCGTTTCTGCCATTGATGTTGACATCATCGCTACCGAACAGCGAAAGGATAATTAGATCGCCCAACTGATCGACTTCCTCTCTGATCCGTCCGCAACGCCATCCACGCGTGCGTTGCGTCGTCGAGCTCACCATTTCGCCATTCGGGACGGCCTCCTACACCGGCGCAATTACGACGCCGATGACTGGCAGTGGCTACTCGTGATACCCCGCAGTCTGCGGTTGGAGATATGTAAATCATTCCATTCTGATCCACAGTGCGCGCACTCTGGGTTATTCAAAACCTACCATCGCATTAGACAACGCTACTTCTGGCGCGGGATATACCGCTACGTCCAGCAGTTCGTTCACTCCTGTCTCGCTTGCCAACGCCGCAAACCGTCCGCACACATGTCACCAGCCGGTCTGCAACCTTACCTTGCCCTGACCGTCCGTTTGGGCGCATAGATATCGATTTGTATGGACCAATCCCTCTGATGTCCACTGGCAACCACTGGGCCGTCCTCGCCGTAGATCATTTAACGCGATACGCCAAAACCGCAGCTCTCCCTGCGACTACTGCGCGTGATGTTGCGTCCTTCCTACTGCATCGTTTCATACTGCGCCACGGTCCACCCCAGGTGCTTCTCAGCGATCGAGACCGTGTCTTCTTGTCAGAAGTCGTCGACGCCATTCTCACTGAGTGCCATTCTGTCCATCGCAAAACTACTGCTTACCACCCGCAGACGAATGGCCTGACCGAACGCTTTAACCACACCCTCGGCGACATGCTGTCGATGTACGTCGCCGCCAACCACACGAATTGGGATACCATACTGCCCTTCGTCACCTACGTATACAACACTGCCCCTCAGAGCAAGACTGGTTTTTCACCTTTCTTTTTGCTGTATGGAAGGCACCCGTCACACACCATCGACACGATACTCCCGTACACGCCGGATCCATCTGATTGTACACCCATTTCTGAGACCGCCAGGCTTGCTGAAGAGTGTCGCGAGCTTGCGAAGACTTTTAAAACGCATGAGCAAAAGCGGCAGAAGAGTATTCAATCAATCAATCAATCAATCAATTTTATTTGGCATTCATTACAGCAAGATAATGAACACGAGGACAAGAACAAAAAGCTGCTATACAGCAGCTTGACAAAGGTCCTTGCCCCAATTCTCGACAGCCAAAAACAACCTACCATGCATTTAAACATCTCTAATTTCACATTTCTATTAAACATTTTCGGTTATCACATCTAGCAGAAAAATCATGAAACAGTGCATAACGCAAGCGGAAATAATGTAGAATAATGGAATACACAGGTTATTTCGCACAAATGAGATGTACAAAATTTGTATGCGCAATAAAGACCATTATGCATCATGTATGTAAACATCTTAACAAACTGAGAAGCTTGTATAACAGGCAAATTTTTTGATAAAAAATAACTTAACGTAACGCGCACTACTACTTTGAAGATAAGTGCTCACCCACATACCGTTTTATTGCACTTCTTGAAGATCTTTGTATGCAAATGCCATTTCTTTCAAATTCGTTGAGCAAGCGTGGCACAAGGTATGACAGACTGCTCATCCCATATTTCGTTCGCGAAAAAGGTATGAGCCATCTGTCTCTCTCCCTTATGTTATATGAGATAGCTTTAGGTATAGTCAGCTTGCATAATAACAAAAAACTATGGTTGTTGCATCGGAAGTATTTTTGGCATTTTAAAGCGAGGTTAACGTTATAGAAATTTTCGAGGGGGCAGATCTTAAGGGTGGAAAATAGTTCTCCAGTATTGGCATCATACTGAACATTTGCTATGTGACGAACTGCTCTTTTCTGAAGCACACTCAACCTATGTAAATTGACTTTTGTAGTGTCACCCCATACTAACTGACAATACGTTAAGTGAGGGGAAAATAGGGCGTTATAAATCATGCGTTTAACGCTCCTCGGTAAAGTATAGCGCAGTCTACAGAGCACCCCACAGGCTTTCGCTAAACGGGTGGCAATGTGATCAACATGATCATTCCAAATGAGATGATTGTTAAAAACAACTCCCAAGGTTTTGACGTTTGATGCAAGTTCTATGCGAGCAGATCCAAGCTCCAATCTGAAATCTTTAAGATCATGTCGTTGCGGCGGGGTGAAAAGGACCGCCTTAGTTTTTGCTGTATTCAGTTTTAATGAATTAACGAAGCTCCATTCGGCTAAGCATTTCAGTGCACTGTTAGAGATGACCGAGAGAGTACTTATGTCACTTGATCTCAAGAAAATGCTGGTGTCATCTGCATAAACTATGAAGTCAGCGTCATTAGAAATATTTGTTATATCATTGATATAAATGTTGAATAGTATGGGCCCCAGTATGCTACCTTGCGGTACTCCTTGAGTTATTTTTTGTAGTGTAGATTGTTCTGACATGATGGCAACGCATTGCCTTCTGTGCTTTAGATACGAAATTATTAACTCAAGAGGAGTGCCACGAAATCCGTAATGTTCTAGTTTTGTAAATAAAGTGCGGTGATTCAGGCGGTCAAACGCCTTAGAATAGTCAACAAAGATACCCAACATAAATTGTTTATTTTCAAAACTGTTCAAGATTAACTCTTTTTGTGTTAGTAGGGCAAGTTCTGTTGACATTCCTTCACGGAAACCGTACTGTTGCGCTGTTATAATCGAGTGTTTATCGCAGAAAGCCGTTATTCTTTTGCAAATAATTTTTTCCAATCCTTTTGATATAACAGGGAGAACAGACACTGGCCGATAATTCGAGAATACATTTCTGTCACCAGATTTGAAAATGACGCTAACTTTCGCGCATTGCATTTCCTGAGGAAAGATTCCGGCACATATTGAAAGATTAAAAATGTGAGTAAGTGCAGGTGATAAGATGTCAGCCACAAACTTTATCGGTCTTATCTGTAACCCGTTTATGTCACGTGCTTTGCTATTTTTTAAGGACATAAAAGTTTGGAAGACTTCATCGGAAGTTGTGGGCGCAAAAAAAGCTGTGTATGCATTGCGCGGACCTAAAAATTCAGTCGCGGCAATATTAAAATCGCTTTTTTCCAGACTAGTAAAATAATCGTTAAACTGATCTGCAAGTTCTACGCCTTTTATGACCCTGTGATTATGTATTAGCTCAAGCTCAGCAATCTGGCGGTTGTTGCGGTTTAACAACTGGTTAATTTCGCGCCAAAGCAAGTCGCTCCGACTACTTATTTGACTGAAAAGGTTTTCAAAATAAACTTTTTTAGTATGTCTCAAGAACTTTGTTACCTGGTTGCGATATTTCTTGAATGCCGCAAACTCACATGGGTCCCTTGTTTTGACAAAATTATTATATAGTAAGTTCTTTTTGCGTATCATGACTGCGCACTCGTTATTAAGCCAAGGTTTGCGACCTTTCGCACATTTTTGTACGGTTCTAAACTTAAAACACTTCTCATAGATACCTTTCAAAATGTGTAGGAACGTGCTATATGCTCTATCAGGGTCATTACAGTGAAACACGGTTGTCCAATCTACGTTTCCAATTTCGTTACGGAACATGCTTAGCGTTTTATAGTTTATTTCCTGGACAAGAAAAGTCTTGGAGTGACGAGCACCCCCAGAAGATGCACTGAATGGACAGAACATATAGATTGGCAAATGATCACCCATGTCAGCTACGATAGTACCTGCTTTCGTGTCTTCGATAGTGCAGTTTGTTATAAAAAGGTCAAGGAGGCTATCGGAAGTGCTGCTAAGGCGCGTAGGTGTTGTTATCACATTTCTACAATGAAATGACTGAAAAATAAGTTGTAGATCACGCGCGCATTTGGTATTTTGCAAAAGGTTAACGTTGAAGTCACCACCTATCGCGAGGTACAGGTCGTTTAGGCAGATGAAACTTAGCAGCCTTTCGAGAAAAAGAAGGCATGCGTCGATATTTCCGTTTGGCGGGCGGTATAAAACAACGAAAACATATTTTTTACATTGCACGCTTAAAACTTCATAGTCTGGCGCTATAAGGCAGAATTCTGGTAGCATCGTGCATGACAGCTCATTCGATACCAGCTGCAGCACGCCTCCACCACGACGTGTAGGTCTGTTTAAGAAGAAAGTTTGATATCCGGGAACGCTAAGTACGTCGTCAGCATATTTGTACCAAGTTTCTGATAACATTATTACATCGAAGTTAAAAGAAAATGCATCAAAAAACAAAGTCAACTCGTCGTATTTATTCCTCGCGGACTGCGCATTTAAGTGTAAAAATTTCAGATAGTCGCCATGGTTCGAAATATCCAGTTTATAAAGCATAATTTATCACAACAACGAAGTAAAATGCAGAAAGTGGCACTCACAAGTGTGCAATTAGCTAGTAGGCGTTTGGTCGACCATTTTTTCTAGGTCAATTTCACATGCAATCCGCACAATGCGTGATGTTTCCGTTTGCCGCGCGAAAACTTTGCCACCTTTGGCCCACGCAAAGCGCCAGTTCAGTTCCCGTTTTTTTGCTATGGTCATCCCAAGCAGCTTCTTCAGCCGCGGGCAGAGGTGCTCATTAATATAGACCGGCTGCTTTTTCGTGTAGCCGATGTCTGCTGCAGTGAACCTACTTTTTCTGGCCCTTTCGACGATAGCATCTCGCTTAGCACGGTTGTTGAAAACGACTAAAATGTTAGGGTCAGAATCGGCACTCCGCGTAGGCAACCGGTGGCAAACTTCAATGTCATCTTTCCTTATTGGTTCACCTATCAGATCGCCCACTTTGCTGAGTATGCCTTCAAGGCTCTCGTTTGCTACCTGCGGAACCCCTTTGACTTCGATATTCTTATTTCTAGAGTATTGTTCCTGCGCTGTAATACTCAATGCATTTTCATGGGCTTTCTTCTTCAATGCTTCAACTTCTTGCAGGAGCGCTTCCTGCGTTGCTCTGAGAGTGGCATTTTCCTTTCTTAGTTCAGTGCATTCATTTTTCAGAGACTCAAACTCTTTGTTGATGAAATCCATACTAGTTTTCATCTCCCTCATTTCTTTACGAAAATCACGCTTCAGGGCATCAAGTTCTCCTGACATCGTCAATGTTGGTAAATAACACGCAACAACAGTTGTAGTGGCAGCAAGGGACAGCAAAATACAAATTGAAGGAGTGCACTAAAAATCGAGAAAGTTCCAACCTGAAGAAACAAGTGGAAGCGTTACGGATACGCTCGGTACGCTGCCCCAGCTGCCAAGTGTCCGTCGCAGTGGCCCGGCGTCCTTTTATCCGATACCAGGGTGTGACGTAAACGCCACGTGGTACTGTACAGGCTGGCCTTTTTCCAGAGCGGTGCAGCAACGCAGGAAAGATGCAGCGGTTACGTAGCTTGGCCACGAACTTTCAGGCAGACTGTCGCGCTTGCTCCGGAAGGCCCTGAAGAAACAAGTGGAAGCGTTACGGATACGCTCGGTACGCTGCCCCAGCTGCCAAGTGTCCGTCGCAGTGGCCCGGCGTCCTTTTATCCGATACCAGGGTGTGACGTAAACGCCACGTGGTACTGTACAGGCTGGCCTTTTTCCAGAGCGGTGCAGCAACGCAGGAAAGATGCAGCGGTTACGTAGCTTGGCCACGAACTTTCAGGCAGACTGTCGCGCTTGCTCCGGAAGGCCCTGAAGAAACAAGTGGAAGCGTTACGGATACGCTCGGTACGCTGCCCCAGCTGCCAAGTCCGTCAGGGCTCCGCCATTCGTCAGGGCTCCGCCACTTCTGAGCCCACGTTCCTTCCTGGTTCCCTTGTATGGCTCTCAATGCCGACCTCTGTAGCTGGCCTTTCTTCCAAACTACTCCCGAAATATGAAGGTCCCTACCATGTGATCGAGCGCATATCTTCGGTCAACTATCTTATCAAGCCAATTGAACAATCTTCGGACATGCGCTGCTGCGGGCGCGACATAGTCAAGGTGGAGCGCCTGAAGGTTTACTATGACCCGCTCGTAGTGACAAGCTGTTAGGTCGCCTGGCGGCTCCCTCTTCGACCCCGGGGTACTTGTATAGAAGCCGCCGAACACTGAAATTGGTCGATCTCTCAACTGCTTTCTAGTGGGTCTGCCCAAAAAGAACGCCGCTCGCGCGGAGAGTATATATTAGTATATATATATATATATATATATATATATATATATATATATATATATATATATAGTCCAGTATATCCTCCATGAGCGGTCACAACGTGGTTTATTTCGACGTTTCGGCCTAGAGTCTCGCCTTCATCAGGATTAAAGGTACAGTTTGTTGGTGCTCAGCTTTATACAATCTCAAATCAGAGGGAAAGGAAAGAGGAAGAAGACAGAAAAAAGAAAAAAATAACAAAAAAGGAGAAAAGGAGAAGACAAAAAAGGAAAAAAAGAAAAAAAAACAGAAAAAGAATATAAGGTGGTGTCCCCTCGGGCGCCCCCCTTCCACTTCCCCCTCATCTCTCTCCCCTTTCTCTTCTTCACCTTCCTGATGTCAGTGGTCTGTGTATGCTTCCTTTCACTAACACATTCTTCCTGACCAGATGGCGCCTCCTGGCACTGGTGGTTCGGTGTGGGGCTGTTACGAGTGTGTGCTGTTGGCAAAACACGGAAAAACGAGCCCTTAGGAATACACTTCTTTCCCTTATTCTTTAACGAGGGTCTCGTTTTGGCAGACTTGGTGTCATTAGGTTATATACGAGGAACTATTGATCAGCTGCCCGCTCGTAATAAGTTCATGTGCTACGTGACGCCAAACATGCGCATAAAAGAGTGTTTCACACTCGTCGCTTGGCTTATAGACGGCGCTGACTGAGACTCCTACTTCTAAATTCACATATAAACCAAAAAAAGTGGTTGGAGGGAAGGCCGCTGTGATAGCTCAGTGGTTAGAGCATCGATTGCGTTATTCGAAGTTTGTAGTTTCGATTCCTGCTCACGGCTGGTTTTTTATTCGCCCACTTTTCTTTCTTCTTATTTAAATTCCATTGTTTCTAATGACTTCTCCTATACATATTGATCCGCATTGCTCGCATTGTGGCTCAATAGCCACACTTAATCACATTCTCTGGGCCTGCAGGGAAGATCCCCCCTCTCTCGATCTCCTAGCCGCTCCCTCGCCAGAGGGGTGGGAGGCAGTTCTGACCTCCACCAGCCTGGCCGTTCAGCTCCAGGCCGTACAAAGGGCAGAGGAGGTGGCCATCAGGTTCAACCTGGCGGGTCACCTACCTCCTTAAGTCTGACGACAATAAAGTTGTGTTCTCTCTCTCTCCTATACATTCCTTTGCATAACTGTCTGGAAGATCTCATTATTAATGTGTCAAAACACGGACCAACGACTGCATAGGTATACACTTCTTTCCCATATATATATATATATATATATATATATATATATATATATATATGGTATTTCTACGCATACAATCCACTGGATCCGCAGAAAAAATTCTTGATATACAGTTAGTCCAAGAAAGGAGAGTTCTGACGGAAGGCAGGCCCTCCGGAAAAACGATAGTCGAAAATTGAGTTTCGTGCGTTTGTCGCCCTTTTATGACTGCATTTTCTACCGGATTTATTGAATTTATTTGATTCACTGTATATATATATATATATATATATATGTAGTTTTGCTTCACAAAGAAACAGCGCAACATAGCAGAGGACCAGATAGAAAACGACAGAGATGGCAGCCTTGACTACTGAGCAGCTTTGTTTTACAAAATCGTGCGCTACGTGTATTTCGTGCGTATGAAAAAAGAAGCAACGATAAAATTATCGAACACATATTCATACACGATGTTCACGATAGGGTTCTATGAACATCTCCTGTTGATGCATTCTGACGAAAGGCATAGGGACTATCTTACGCACCCATCGAACGCAAAAGGAACGTGAGAAAGAAAACTTTGCTTTTATACACTAAATTCGCTTGGTATATTCCGGGCTGGATAGTTGTGTCATCCATGATCTCCGACGCCACCCTAGTTCTCGCTGATTGGCCCGCCATGTAGCTCTCGCCGAGCAGTTTCCCGTCCTGAGACTCTTCCTTCTACCCAACTTTCCTGTCTTGTTCTCTTTGTACTATTCTTGTTTATTCTATAATGTAAATGCAAGGTCAAAAGCGGTATCAGCGTCTGTACAAAAGCAGCAAGAGCTGGCCGGGTGTACGGGCAGCGTCGCAGCAACAACCAGGCAGTCTTAGCTCGTGTCTCGCGCCA
This sequence comes from Rhipicephalus microplus, assembly GCF_043290135.1. Lineage (NCBI taxonomy): Eukaryota > Metazoa > Arthropoda > Arachnida > Ixodida > Ixodidae > Rhipicephalus > Rhipicephalus microplus. Next base: position 131,603,497 of record NC_134702.1, on the reverse strand, counting down.
ACTTGTCGATGTCGCTTTAGTCGTGGGCATTCCTCTTCACTACACTTCGTCCCCCGTCGGAAAAAGAGCCATCCTGGCAACTCACGCTGAACAGAGTACGAGCGGATCGTAATAAGGTTTCAACCGCTGTACGTGAACAGTTTCACGACCCCGAAATCGCTGGTCTGTGGATGGCGTAACGGGTTCGACGATGTAGTTTACAGGTGGAGTCTGCGAGACAATGTGGTAGGGTACCTGGTATTTTTAAACAGGCTTCGAAGAAAGGCCTGTAGGCACAGCGGGAACCCAAAGCCACACAAGAGTGTCCGGAACAAAGTTAAGGTACGGCTGGTTATCGTCACGTCGAGTTTTTGTCTCCATTGGTCGACAGTTGTAATTGACTGGGCGAGCTTACGGCATTTCTCGGCACAGCGGGCAGCTTTAGAGATAGGCGTAGACTCGGAGGAATCTGGGTTGTAGGGTAGAATGGTATCTTGTATGGTGGAAGGGTCTCGGCCATATAACAGGAAAATGGCGAAAAACCCGTAGTTGCCTGTGGAGCAGTGTTATATGCGTACGTTACAAACGGGAGAATGAGGTCCCAATCGGAGTGGTCTGAGGCAGCATACTTTGATATCATGTCCCCTAGGGTACGGTTGTATCTTTCCGTCAAGCCATTCGTCTGCGAATGGTAGGCGGTAGTAGTCCGGTGAATGATTCGGCATTCGGCAAGGAGTGCGTTGACGACTTCAGAGAGGTATACACGTCTTCTATCACTGAGAAGTTCACGCGGTGCGCCGTCGCGGAGAATGAAGTTCTGCAGGAGAATAAAGGATACGTCGCGTGCTGTGGCAGCAGGCAAAGCGGCTGTTTCTGCGTATCGCGTCAAATAGTCGACAGCGACAACAATCCAACGGTTTCCGGAAGCCGTGAATGGAAGATGCCCGTACAGATCTATCCCAATGTGCTCAAAAGGCCTGGCTGGGTAAGGGATTGGCTGGATCGGACCAGAGGTATGATAAGACAGAGCTTTCCGTCATTGGCACTGTGGGCATGACCGAATGTACTCGCGAGAAAAGGTGTACATGCCTCGCCAATAAAACCGGGAGGAAAGCCGAGCGTATGTTTTGAAGATGCCCGCATATGCGCACTGAGGGTCAGCGTGGAAAGCTGAACATATAGCAGCACGAAGATGGCGTAGAATGACGAGTATTCACTTTCGGCCGTTGAACTTGTAGTTCCTGCGATAAAGGAGGCCATCGCAGACCTCAAAGTGAGCCGCTTGACGGTGCAGTGTTCGAGAAGATAGAGAAATCGACGGGTCTGAAAGGAATCGCAGAAGAGTGCTGATCCAGTCGTCCTTACGTTGCTCAGATGCCTAGTCGCAGTTTTCTGTAAACGCAACCATTTCGTCCACGGCAGATAGACATGCGAAGCTTTCGGAGGACACAGGTGAACGTTATAGGGCATCGGCATCAGTGTGACGTCGACCAGACCTGTAGACAACACGCATGTTGAACTCATGCTGCCGCAAAGCCCAGCGAGCTAAACGGCCGGAGGGGTCTTTCAATGTGGATAACCAGCAAAGCGCATGGTGATCGGTGACTACGTTGAAGGTGTGACCATATAGGTGTGATCTAAATTTACCTAGAGCCCATATAATTGCCAGACACTCCTTCTCTGTCACAAAATAGTTCTTGTCCGCTTTGGTGAGGGTACGGCTTGCGCATGCGACTACGTACTCCTCGAATCCTGATTTGAGCTGCGCGAGCACTGCACCGAGTTCAACACCACTGGCATCGGTGTGTACCTCAGTCGGGGCAGTCGGGTCAAAGTAACGCAAGATTGGCGGCGAGGTTAACAGGCGGCGCAACTTTTCGAAAGCATTGTCATAGGCGGGTTACCAAGCGCCACTTTTCGAGTCACTGCGCAGAAGTTCAGTCAAGGGGGCGCTGATCATCGCAAAATTCCGAATAAAGCGGCGGAAATAGGAGCAGAGGCCAAGAAAGCTGCGCAGATCCTTCAAAGACGCAGGCTTAGGAAACTCTGCAACTGCCCGAAGCTTAGTTGTGTCAGGAAGAATACCGTCTTTAGAGACAACATGGCCGAGGATGGTGAGCTGATTTGCGCCGAAGTGGCACTTCTTCAGATTGAGCTGAAGGCCGGCGTCAGTTAGGCACTGCAGTACTTCATCTAGCCTGCGGAGATGCGTTGGAAAATCTGGTGAAAATATAACTACGCCATCCAAGTAGCACAAGCATGTTTTCCACTTCAGGCCACGCAAAAGATTATCCATCTTCCGCTCAAACGTTGCGGGCGCGTTGCAAAGACCAAAAGGCATGACACCGAATTCGCAAAGGCCATCAGGTGTGATGAAGGCCGTCTTAGGCTGATCTTCAGGTGCCAGAGGAACTTGCCGATAGCCATTGCGTAGGTCAACAGAAGAGAAGTACTCTGCACCTTGGAGGCAGTCAAGGGCATCGTCAATTCTCGGTAAGGGATAAACTTCTTTTCGAGTTATTTTGTTAAGACGACGTTAGTCAACACAGAAGCGAATTGACCCGTCCTTCTTCTTAACAAGAACGACTGGAGATCCCTAAGGACTATTCGAAGGCTGGATGACGCCACGCTTCAGCATGTCAGCTACTTGGTCATCGATAACCTGGCGCTCGGCTGCGGACACGCGATAGGGTCTTTGACGCAATGGCGCATTGGTACCCGTATTGATGCGGTGAGACACAGTGGACGTGCGGCTGAGGGGATTATGCTGGCAGTCAAAGAAATAACGGAACTTCTCCAGCAGTCGTAGAAGCTGAGCAAGTTGCGAAATGGTTAACGTGTCGGTGATGGAGCTGCTGAGTACGTCAGACCTAGTAGTCTGCGGCGAAGAGGCACGAATTATTCCGGCGACTTCATGTTTGGCGGAAGGACCAGTCGTCATGTCAAAAATCGCAGAAGGGTCGAGACTGTAAACCAACCTGACGCACTCACTTCGAAGTAGTGTTACAGGACATGGAAGGAGGTTCGAGATGAGCAGTCTGCTGATGCCGTCAAGTTCTAAAAGGGCATAAGGTAGCGGCGAAGACTTGCGGTGAATGAAAAGAGTAGATGGCGTGAAAAGGGCACTCGACTCGGCGAGCGAGTTGCAAGATACCATGGTAAGGGCGAAAGATTGCGGTGGTATGATGACGTCTTCAGCAACAAATAGTTTGTCCCCAGTTTCAAGAGCATCATTTAACGGCGCGTCGCCAAACACTTCAAATTCTACCTCAGCGCGAGAGCAGTCGATGACGGGCTTGTTAGCGGAGAGAAAGTCCCAACCAAAAATGAGGTCATGGGAGCAGGATGCCAAAACTAGTAATTCAACGACATAGATGAGGCTATCAATCGCGATGCGAGTAGTACAGGCAGCGGCTGGCGTGACGTGCTCTGCGCTGGCTGTACGAAGTGATTTACTTGCTACTGGCATCATAACCCTTCTAGGCAAGTGGCAGAGTCTGGCACTGATCACTGAAACTGTGGCACCAGTGTCGACAAGGGCAAGTGCAGCGACGCCATCCACATATACGTCGAGAACATTCGTTGGGGAAGAGAGAGGCCTTGGTCTTTTCGCGGGCGACGCAGCTCCTGCCTCTGAAACTGCGGCAATCAGTTTTCCCGCTCCGACGATGAAGGACGATGACGCATCGGGGATGGCGAGCGGCGTCGAGGTGATGGCGAGTGACGGTTAACAGAAGGGCGGTGGTCAGCGTATGAAGACATGTAGTCAGGAGGCTGAGATCCTGTGAACGAAGGGCGCGGTGGCACATAAGGGGCAGGTTCGAAGCTCTGGTGGTAGCTCTGGTGGTAGACAGGGACGCGTCGACGGCAGTATCGCGCTATGTGGCCAGGTAGGCCACAGGCAAAGCATATGGGCCGATTGTCGACTGTACGTCATTGTCCACTACTATGGGGGGTCCTTGGCTGAGCGAACTGAGCAGAAGTAGGTCGTAGTGGCACGGCTGATGGCAGTGACGTAAAAGTCTGAAGAGGTGGTCGAGCGGCCACTTCAGCATAGCTTAGAGGTGCATTTACCTCGGCACAGGCAACGGGGGTCGGCAACGGTGAAGCGGCACGGGCAGATGGCAGAACCGCGCAAACTTGCTCCTGGATGGCCCGGCGAAGGTTTGCTAGAAGAGGTGACTGTGGTTGGCCGACTGTCGATAGCAGCGATAGCTGACGAGCGACTTCAGTACGAACAAACTCCTTGATCGGCGATAGCAGGGACTCATGGTCAGATGTGGTGGTTAGGCTTGAGAGTGTGTCATCCGCGACGTTAGGGCGTCGCGTGAGAAGACGCTGTCGTCGGAGCTCGTCGAAACTCTGACACAACTCGATGAGCTCAGAGACGGTGAGAGGGTTCTTCGGGAGCAGCGCTTGAAAGGCGTCGTCGGAATTGCCTTTCATGATGTGTCGTACCTTGTCACTTTCCGCCATCGTCGGGTCGACACGCCGGCAGAGGTCGAGGATGTCCTTGATGTAGCTAGTGAATGTCTTGCATGTTTGTAGGGACCGGCTTCGTAGACGCTGTTCTGCGCGAAGTTTGCGCACACCAGGGCGTCCAAAAACATCTGCGATGCAGGCTTTGAAGGTCGTCCAGGTGGGGATATCCGCCTCATGGTTTCTGTACCACAGCTTCGCAACATCCGTTAAATAAAACATCACGGTACCAAGCTTTGTGGGATCGTTCCATTTATTAGTAGCGCTGGCTCGTTCATAAGATTCCAGCCAATCCTCAACGTCTTTCTCGTTGGTGCCGCTGAAGATGTCGGGTTCTCGCAAGAGCTTGGCACCGGGACATGTCCTGCGTGGCGAAGCCGGTGGGGGTGTGAAGACAGCGTCGTCAGACATGACGGACGGCAGCTTTCGGCTATGCAGTTCCAAGACTGGGGAAGACCACAGCACTCTCGACCAAAACAAAATGTAAATGCAAGGTCAAAAGCGGTATCAGCGTCTGTACAAAAGCAGCAAGAGCTGGCCGGGTGTACGGGCAACGTCGCAGCAACAACCAGGCAGTCTTGCTCGTGTCTCGCGCCAGCGTGTCGATGTCGCTTGAGTAGTGGGCATTCCTCTTCACTACAATTCCATTACTTGAGCTCCCGCAAGGAGCTTCGCCATGTTACCAATAAAGCAGACAGAAACCCGATGTTTTTCATTTATTTCAAGAGCTACTTACTGCTGCTATTCCCTATATCCATGGCGCGGCCACAACACTAGAATAGTCACCAGCTCGTGTGAAGCAGATGCGTTTTTTATGTTAACGAAAGGCTAGCTAGGTTTCGAATGGCTTTCATTCCTGATTCTTCGAAAGAGGAAGCATGCTGGATCAGGCATCCAAACAAGTCTGTTGTTTGCAGTGAACGGGGGTCTAGACCTTAATCAGTCCTGTGGCAAGAAGTGCATCGGCTAAAATTGCTAGTATTTACACGAGTTGCTGAAGAACCACGCGCACACCGTCTCAATGGTTTCGAGACACCTTGTGATTCAATGCCGAGACTGCGGCAACAATCCCGACTTTCAGCATTGTGCTGTGGTCAAGCGTCATCGGGACCAGGCGACAAGTGAAACTGATGAGGCTTCAGAAACTACTAGGTTAGGCACCCTGTTTTTCAGCTCACCTTGAATTTCTTAATCGCGAAAAAGAAATAGATTTCCTTCGTAATACTTGCACACGTAATGTTAATGGCGTGCTATCATGTTGATTATCGATGAATATGTTTTCTTTTTTTTCGATACTGCACAATCATGTATTGCGTGATTCTGAAAAATAAAGTTAGCTGTGAATTACCGCTGTCGTCAATGTGCGGCTTTCTCCTAACCCCACTCTTTTGCGCTTTTTTATGCGAACTTTGAGATAAGTGAGTGAATAAACATAGCTTTCTAGCTTAACAACACCTTTTTGAATATACATTCACAGGTAAACAGACTACCATTATTAGTTCGAACGTAGGAGAGGGATTGTGGGGAGGGGCGTGCAGGAAAGCAAGCACCACAAAGAGATAGGGCGAAATACATGCATACTAACACACATACAGTCGTAAAGCAGCATTTCAAAGATGACAGCATACTACGTTTTCTCAAAACATCTTCTCTTGGTCTCTATAAAATACGGATATGTTCATATTCGCAGCAAGATTGTGAAGGAGGAAAAAATTCATGACATTACAAAGGGTAAAACTCGCTAAAGATAATATTTGCCTTGACGAATAAGGTAGGATACATCCTTACCTCTGGATCATATGAAGAGACGAAATACAAACAAGCTCTATACATTGCAGCTGCTTTCTGCCATGAAAGTTGGTTAGTGGGTGGTATGTTTTCGGTGTTTTCGACGATGGCTCGTATGCCGAGCCTATGGGTAGTGTAACCCTGTACGAAAGAGAAAGATGAAAAACTTGCTCAATACAATAGCGCCTATTGAAAATTTTCCTTCTCACGTAAATCATACGTCTTTTTTGATCACTGAGTGGGTGCTGTTAAACATATGGGCTGATTGCCTTACCCTATTCTCATTGTAGTCACATCGCATGAAAATGGAGAAGTATGATGATCCGCTACAGGCGAATAACTGATTTTATAGGAAGGCGGGATTAACTAACACATTTCACTAGGTTATGCTAGAAAAGTTGTAGTATATACACAGTGTAAAATGAGTGAACACATATAAGCAAACTAGCAACACATATGAAAGCACCAAACGGAGGCGAACACCAACTAGCGAAAACGCTCTAAGTATACACATACTGTAGCAACTCAGACGAGCACAAATGCACAACCTAGTGCATCACTGCCAGATGCACAATTTTTTTTTTGTAGGGACTACAGCAGGCATGCTTACGCAGAGGGCATCCAGCTGCTTGCTACACCAGAATCGCCTAAATGAGTTTGCGTTTCATCTGCCCGCAATGTTTCGCGGTAACGGTGCATAATTTAAAGTACCGTTTAGAGCTGTGGGCTCTACAGTACAAGCTGAGATTGTAAGACAACGGATTCGATTACAGAACACCCACTGCATACGCTGAAATCTGCCTGTCTTGCTATGTTGTTCGAGCTCTGTAGTTTGAGCGTTCACGCGCTGACAGATCACTAATAGTTTTACTGGAGCAGATAGTATACAGGCTGTACAATGTATTAAGGTAATGAAGTTCCTCTACCTGTTCACTTCGAGCCATGTAAATATGTCAATTATTTTTATTATGTGGAGTGTAACTTCCCAAAACCTCCGTATGTTTATAAGAGATGTGGAAGTAGAGGGCGTCGGAAGTTTCGGCCACCTGAAGGCGTCGATTTTAAATGACCAACTGAAGCCAACTACGGTCCTCTCAAGAAAAAGCAGGAGAATAATAATGTGCCCTGTGATGTTCTGACACGAGGAATTAAGGCACACATATATAATAAGTAGACGCCACAATCCTTTGCTCCACGTGCGTAATATTGGTACACCTTTAGAAAGGCCAATGCCTAGAACTCAAGTCCACCTCGCTTTCATAGCATACAAAAAAAAAACGTCACGTCACTTTTCTGCTGACATACACATAGCTTTCACGTCAATAGAAAAATTCAGTGCTCTGGAATATGCCACAGGTGTAGCCACATATATTACAACATTTTTTGTGTAAGCTGCCGTTCATATCGGTCTCTTATGACGACCAGCAAGTACCCGACAGTGTCCTTAGTAAGATGTTACGCACGTACACAGCGAGTTTACTATTCAAAAAATGTGTGACCTCTAGTGAAACCTCTAGTGAGGCATGCTTATGGGTCGCGTGAATGCGGTATTGTGCGGAGGGCTCAAGCGTTGACGCTAGTGAACAAATGCGCTCTCTGCTTCTCTGAACACTCGCTCTAGTGAGGCATGCGTACGAGTCGCACGAAGGCATTAATACGTGGAAGTTTCAAGCGTTGACGCTAGCGATACTGAATACATGCTCCTGAGCTCTGCCAAACCAGTTCCAACGAGAAGGAACTGTGTTTGTGAGCAACCAATAACTTGTCCTCGTTATCGTCATTGGATAAAAACTATCATTATCGTCCGTCTAGATGGCAGGAAGTAAAGTTGAAAAGTTACTGTGGTTTTGATAGCAAAGCCGTTTAGCGTATTGTCCGTTGTGAGCCCAATACCGAAAATCATTATTATTGCCAACAGGTATGCGCCGAAAAATTCGCTGAATTCTTCTACGTGTCTTGGTATACTGAAAAAAAATCGAGTATGCTTGAGCTTCGCGTTCAAAAGCAAATCACGATAGCATATTTCAGCCTCGTTAAAATAATTTTCTCAACTGCTTGTTACTTTTAGTTCTCGGTGCATGCCTCAAACATTCCGAGCAGAAGGGGATGTCTAGGCGCTTAACTTGGCTGTTTTGAAGTCGATAGCTTTTCTTGGGGACTTTCAACGAAAAAAAGTGGTCTGTCTCTACATTTATCTGTTTGTATGCCGTTAACGGTATTCTAAACGGCACCAAAGTGGCCAAAAGACACTCCAAGCGGCTAAGCCCATCCGCAGCACCCACCAACAATACTCAAGGTTCAGCGTTCATACTTGTGCGATTGTCAAATAAAAAAATTTGGCAGATGCCACGTACAGTGAGAATCGATGATATGCGAAGCACGAATAAAGAAAGTTGATATGCCACTTTCAAATAACCACAACGTTGAGAGGGGTAGGCAAATTATGCCGTACATACCTTCCGTGTAATGAATATCACGTTTGGATGTCTTGTTTACCTTCGTCATGTATTCCCCTCACGTGACGCCAAATTTAGTATATGAGGAGCTAGCAAAACGGCCGTGAGAACGCTATGAGCGTGGTATGTTGTCATGTTCCTACATGACACGCATCTCATGAGTATCATGTTTGCACCAATCATATACCTCCGTTATCCATTGACTTCACGTAACGACCGATTTGGAATATGTAGAACTAGCGAAAGGGCCTCCGGTGCATTTTGAAGGGTTCAATATACTCCAAAGTAACGATGACGTGCGCGTACGCTGGGCACAGCGACGCTACGTTAGTAAAACGCGAGCACTCTAAAGTCTGAAGCCGAGAGCGACCGGCGCGACCAGCGTCCGTTGTCGCGGCCTGATGGCAACCGGAGCAAAGTGTGACATGCTGCATTTGATGCTAGTGCGTTACCGAGACAGCACTGTGCCTGCCTCTTTTCGACACGAAGGGACGCCGGACGCACTGAAACTCGCATGCGTCAAAGCAACGCAGCGCGCGCCTACGGGTATATGGCAGGACCGGCGCCTGGCGTGGCAACGACGGCGTGACGCGACGAAGCGAACGCCGGCGTGCACGCGCGCCTGGTCGCGTCGAAGTGAATTGGCGTCTTCACTGTGGCATGTAGTCAAGCTCTCACCTGACACGTATCTCATCATTATCCTGTTTGCACCATTCACATACCTTCGTCATTCATTGGCGTCAAGAAATACCAAATTTGGCATGTCTGAAGCTAGCAAAACGGCCACCAGCATATCATGGGCACGGCATGTAGTCATGTTGTTACATGACACGCATCTCATCATTATTACGCTTGCACCAGTCAGATACCTTCGTCGTTCTTTCACGCACCAGAATACGTAATTTGGTATATGTGACGCTAGCGAAAATGCCGAGACTGCTTCATGAGCATGGCTTGTAGTCATGTTGTTACATGACGGGCATGTTATAATTTTCATGCTAGGGTCTGTCGCTTATGTTTGTCGTGCAATCATGTCATACCATACCAGTTTTGCAACGTGTCGTGTGAACGAAATCACCACAAGAGCAACAAGACCACGAAATTCAAGTCATGACATTCATGACATACGTATCAACATTTTCTTGTTATGACTAGTTGAATATGCTCGTCATATACTAATGCTATATGCCATAAGAAGTTTGGCATTGATGCCATTATTGAAACGGCCAGGGGAGCCAAAAGTCGTAGGTGGATAGAAGTTCGTTAAGAAATGCTTAGCATTTAAAAGCAATTACTGGACATATCTGAGGCACCATAACAACACGTAAATGTTATGAATCTGTATTTTTACTAGAAAAGGCATGCTCAAGTAATTTTAAGAACCGCAGCGTTTATGACGCAGTACTGACCAGGCAACGTTTTCACGAAAAGGCAAGTGTTTCCAAAGCTTTGCCAAGACCACATGGTGGTGGCACCTACCCGTCGTCTTGTGTTCTACCCCTTATCACCTCAGAGGCGGGCACGCGTGCGTGCGCTTCATTTTCCAAGATAACTGCCAGATAGCGCTCATGTCTCACGTGCGACATCACTTGATGCGCTCATTCGACTCCGTTGCATGCTCGAGGCACTTTAATGCAGCGCCTCCAGAATACCATTCACCAATTTTCTTGAGCAGAACACCTAATAAACGTTTTGTTCACACTCTCCAGGCGCAAAACTATCGTCTTTCGACAACATTTGCAGTATAGTATGCAGATACGGCAATTTTTTCATAGATAGTTATGTAGGGTTTAACATCCCCAAACCACAATATGATTATGCGAGACGCCGTAGTGGAGGGCTTCGGAAATTCTGACGAACTGTGATTCTTTCACGTGCACCCAATCTGAGCACACGAGCCTGCAGCTTTTTTGCCTCCATCGAAAACGAGCCTGCGATGCCGGGATTCGATTCCGTGACCTGCGGGTAAGCAGCCGAGTACCTTGGTCACTAGACGAACGCGACGGGGCACCTTGGCCCTATTTAACTATCATTTAATGCTTATTGATAGAATTATTAGGTGCCCTAGGTATTTCACCATTATTCCTTTTGTGAATAGGTGAATGGCCCACCACACGCACGTAGGGCAACACTACGACCAATGCAGCCTTCACTTTGTTGATTGTTGTGCTGCCTATGAAGATTCAATATGCCTGAGCGCTTTCTAACACGTGGGCCGTCAAGAAGTTGCACCCGCTGCTAAAATTACAAGTTTGACGCGTGGGGCAATTCTGGGTTTCTGCCATGTTAATACACAGGGTGTTCCGAAAAATGTGTTAATTATTATTTTAAAATTACCGAGAGGAGGTGTCTGCGTACTACTTGCCGCGTTGTCTTCCTGTGGCAGGAGGCTTCTTCAGATGAGTACAAACAATATTTATGGCAGTAGTTCTAAAATGAACACAATTACTTTTTACCAGTAATAATAGCCGGTCTAGTCAAATATACGAACTCAAGCCCTTTCTACGAATAGTCTATAGACACCTTAAAATTTTGGAAAAAAGTGTCCACGGTGCAAAAGCGCAGTGTGCAAGTTAACAGAACATAAACAAAAAGTTGGCAGATCACACGCTCAGTGGGAATCGATGATATGCGAAGCACAAATGAGGAAGGTTGATATGCCACTTTAAATTCAGCACAACGTTATGAGGTGGAGGTAAGTGAAGCCGCACACGACTTCCATGTCATTATTATCATGTTTGATTGTCGTCATATACTTTCGTAGTCTATTCACGTCTTGTAATACCAACTTTGGTATATGTTGAACTAGTAAAACGGCCACCAGCATGCTATGAGCGTAGATTGTAGTCATGTTTTAAATGACAGGAATATCATAAATATCGTGTTTAGACCTGTCATATACCTTCGTAATCCTTTGACGTTATGTAACACCCAATTTGATATGTGTGGAGCTAGCTAAACGGCCGCGAGTCCATCGTGAAGGGCTCAATATACTCCGACGTAATGTTTACGAGCGCGCGCGCTGAGCGCAGTGACGCTATGCTAGCGAAACGAGAGCACTCCATAGTCTGACGCCAGGTGCAACCGGCGCGACTAGCCAACACCTTTTTGTACCATCATCAGTAGGCACGACCTGGTGGCAACCGGCGCGAAATGCGACACATGACATTACGCAGACAGCACTGCGTCTGATTCTCTTCGTGACGGAGGGACGCCGGGCGCACGCAAACGCGCATGTGTCGAAGGAACGCAGCGCGCAGGGCACCTGGCATGGTATCGTGGGCATGACGCGACGAAACAAACGCCGTAGCGCATGCGCGCATGGTCACGTCGAAGTGTATTGGCGCCTTGAGTGTGGCATGTACCTATTTTCTTACATGACATATAGAAAGCTAGCGAAACGGCCGCGAGCGCATCATGAGCGTAGCATGTAGTAATGTTGTTTCATGACACGCATCTCATGACTACCATGTTTGCACCAGTCACACAACTTCGTCATCAATTCACTTCCCGTTATAACCAAAGTTGGTATAAGTGAAGCTAGCAAAACGGCCGCGAGCGCATCATGAGCGTGGCATATAGTCCTGTGATTACATGACAAGCATCTGATTATTATCATGCTTGCACCAGTCACATACCTTCGTCATCCGTTCACGTCCCGTAATAGTGTATGCGGTATGTGTCAAGCTAGCGAAACGACCACGAGCTCATCTTGAGCGTGGCATGTAGTCAAGTGATTACATGAGACGCATCTCATTATCATGTTTACATGAGCCGTATACCTTCATCATCCATTCACATGACGTAATACCGAATTTGGTATACGTGAAACCCCCACCAGCGCACGATAAGCGTATGGCGTAGTCATCATTAGCATGACAGTGCATGACATGCGTGTCATGATTTCCACGTTAGGGCCTGCCGCTCATGTTCGACATGCAGTCATGTCATATCATACTAGTTTTGCAGCATGTCATGGGAATGAAACCACCTTAATAGCAGCAAGACCATGAAATGTAATATTTATGACATTCATGACATACATATCATGATTTTCATGTTATAGCAAGTCACTTATGCTCGCCATACAGTCATGTTATGCCATACCAAGTTTGGCATCGATACCGTTATTGAAACGGACAGGACAGCTAAATGTTGTTGGCGGCTTGATTGATAGATAGATAGATAAATAGATAGATAGATAAATCGATAGATAGATAGACAGACAGATACGTAACATGTAGCCGAAGTTTACTTAAGATGCTTTGTATTGAAAACGTGGCTTTCACTATGCCTACGAGTTAATAAAACACAAGAACACAAAAGTGAAACGTGTCTTCCCAGAGGCCGCTGACAGTCTGTAACTCTTTAGTTTCACCACAAGACGATGAAATCAATGGGACAGCAACAAAGCATTATGCCACATGTACAGCGGCAAGCAGCTCGAAACCTCAAACAAAAAGCACGAATGTGTATACAGAAGACGAGAGCTCACTAACAACTGTTACAGCTCAACACGTGAAGCGCGCTGCTCGAATACAAAAAAGAAAGACCCACGAAGCGAACGCACAACTGTACCCAAAATGAGCGGGAGCTGTGATAACTAGTGTCTGAGCAGTGTGCTTCTTTCGTAAACGTGGCCGGGGCAGTGAGTGAGGTGAACTTCGTGCTCTCTTTAACAAATGTAATTTCAAAGCGAACTTACGGTGGAAGCACGAGACGATTTCTGCTTCCGCTGCTTTACTTTTCCGCCGAATAACCAGATCACCACAAAGCGTGAAGTACTTTGACGACAGCTGCAGATTGACACATTTTATTCTTTTCTTACCACCTTTACTTCATGTACCCTTCTTTTGACTCATCATACTCCTGATACTATTACTGTCTTAATAAGATCATGTGTGGTTGCCTTCAGGACCTCCCTCCGTTATTTCTTCGGAAAGTATTCAGTAATGCGGAGCAGTGGGATGCTTCGTTCATCATCGTTATTATCATCGTCAGCCTGACTATGTCCTCTGGAGGACAAAGGCCTCTCCCATGTTTCGCCAGTCAACTCAATTCTGTGATTGCTGCTACCTATATATACCCGCAAACTTCTTAATCTCATCTACCAACCAAACCTTCTGTCTCTCCTTGACCCGCTTGCCTTCTCTAGGAATCCAGTTTGTTACCCTTAATGACCAGCGGTTATCCTGTCTGCGTGCTACATGCCCGGACCATGTCCAGTTACATTTCTTGATTTCAACTATGATATTCTTAAGCCTGGTTTGTTCCCTAATCCACTCTGCTCTCTTCTCGCCTATTAAGGTTACACCTACCATTTTGCTTTCTATTGCTCGCTGCGTCGTCCTCAATTTAAGCTGAACCATCTTTGTAAGTCTCCAGGTTTTTGCTTTGTACCTAGGTACCAGCAACATGCAGCTGTTATACACCTTCCTCTTGAGGGATAGTGGCAATCTACCTGTCAAGATTTGCGAATGTTTGCCAAATGTGCTCTACCCATTCCTATTTTTCTAGTTACTTCAGTCTGATGTTTCGGCTCCGCGGTTATTACCTGTCCTAAGTAGACATAGTCTTTCACAACTTCATGTGCACTATTACCTATCTCGAAGCGCTGTTCTCTTCCGAGGTTGTGGTACATTACTTTCGTTTTCTACAGATTAATTTTAAGACCTACTTTCTGCTCTCTTTGTCTAACTCCATAATTATGAGTTGCAACACGTCCCCTGAGTTACTCAGCAATACGATATCATCGGCGAAGTGCAGGTTACTAAGGTACGCTTTATTAACTCTTATGCCTAACTGTTCCCACTCTAGGCTTCTGAAAACCTCCTGTAAGCACATGGCAAATAGCACTGGGGAGATTGTATCCCCCTCCCTTACACTCTTTTTGATTTGTATTCTGTTCCTTTCTTTATTAAGCACTATGGTAGCAGTTGATACCCTGTAGATTTCTTCCAGGATGTTTGTATATGCTTCGTCGACGCCCTCATCCCACAGTGTCTGCATGACTGCTGATATTTCTACTGAATCAAACGCCCTCTCGTAATATTCAAAGGCTATATATAGTGGTTGACTGTATTCTCATAATTTCTCTATTGCCCGATTGATAGCATGAATGTGGTAGATTGTTGGGTAGCCTGTTCGAAATCGTGCTTGTTTCTTTGGTTGATTGAATGCTGATGTTGTCTCTATTCTGTTAGAAATTACCTTTGGAAATAGCCTGTATACTACGGGGAGCAAGCTGATCGACCTGTAATGCTTCAAGTCGTTGTCATCTCCTTTCTTTTGTAATGGGATGATGTTAGCGTCATTCCAATTTTCTGGTACTCTTCCCCTCAGGAGACACCTCGTAAACAGGGCCGCTAGTTTTTCTAACACGATCTATCCTCCATCTTTCAGCAGATCTGATGTTACCTGATCCTCGCCAGCAGCTTTGCCTCTTTGCGTGCTCTCCAGATTTTTCTGACTTATATCATTACTGGTGGGGTGTTATCTGGGTTACTGTTACTTCTTATATTAAGGTCGTAGTTGTGCTGGCTACTGTACAGATCTCTGTAAAACTTGTCCGCAGATTTCACTATCCTATCCATACTTGTAGTTATCTTGTCTTCCTTTTCCCTTAGTGCATACATCTGGTTTTTGCTTGTCCTAATTTTTCTCTTCACTGCTTTGGCGCTTCCTCTGTTCTTCATAGCGCATTCAATTCTCTTCATGTTATACTTTCTTACATCGGATATTTTATGCTTATTAAGCAACTTCGAACGCTCTACCAACTCTATTTTGTCTGTTGTACTTGAGGCTTTCATGCATTGACGCTTCCTATTGAGATTCTTTGTTTCCTGGGACAGCTTTACAGTGTTATGTCCAACTACAGTACCTCCAACTTCTACGGCACACTCCGTAATGATAGCGCTCAGATTATTATCAATTGCGACAACGCTGAGGCTGTTTCCCTCGATAAGAGCAGAGTACCTATTCTGAAGAGAGAATCTGAATACCTGTACTTTCCCTCTCAGTGGTAGCGCATTGATTGGCTTCTTGCGTATCAGTGTCTGTCGTTACTTTTTTCAAGTCTAGGCAAAATCGGGGCCGAAACATTCTATGGTCACTGCATCATACAATGCCTATCACTTCCACATCCTGCACGATGCCCGGGTGTGCACTCTGTATGAAGTCTATTTCGTTCTTATTTTCACCATTAGGGCTCCTCCATGTCCACTTACTGTTCCCACGCTTTCGTAGAAGGTATTCAAAATCCGTACGTGATTGCGTTCTGCGAATTCTGCTAGTAGCTCCCCTCTGGCATGTCTAGTACCGATGCCTTAATCTCGTACTGCCTGGTCTTCAGCCTGTTTCTTGCCTACTTTTGCATTCAAGTCTCCCATGAGTATGGTATACTGTGTTTTTACCTTACTCATTGCAGATTCCACGTTTTCATAGAAGCTTTCAACTGACTCGTTATCATGGCTGGACGTAGGCGCATAAGCCTGTACCACCTTCATCTTGTACTTCCTATTGAGCCTAATTACAATACCTACCACCCTTTCATTATTGCTATAGCTTTCATTATTCCTCTATGTTGCCAGCTATATATCTGTGGATAACGAACCTCACTCCCAGTTCTCTTTTGTCAGCCAAGCCCCGATAGCAAAAGACGTGCCCGTTCTGTAGCACTGTCCAGGCCTCATCTCTCATCCTAACCTCACATAACCCTATTTTATCCCATTTAATGCCCTCCAGCTCCTCCTGTTTCGTTACGTAGCTGTAAATTAGACGTACAGCAGGCCGTCCTGGGTATGACAAAAAGGTTTTGGAGGACTACTCATTGTGCCAACGTGCCCCCATTGCTGTTCCAATGGCCCTAAAAAACTTTAACTACCTACCTAAAAAGACCACAATCACGAGATAAGCTCGTGCGCATAAGCGACCGTGTCTCTAAGAGGCGTCCGCGTATCACAACGCGCTGGGCCACGGCCTTTAGAGCGCGCCGGTCACAATATCTCGCTGTTGATGACGAAAACGCAGAGATGTTGCTGAGCTCCGAGGACCACCAACGGTATATGGTGTGTATAAATATCTCGCCGTTAGGAAACTGACAACACCCGCCTCGTGGCCTGGTGGTTTCGAGAGACGCATTGTGGAGTGAGAGGTCAAAGGCTTGACGCCCGGTGACGTAACGTTTACGCCCTCGTTTTTTGTGCTTTATAGTTCCTATATTTATGCATTTTATTTTACAATGTCATATCTCTGATGGAAATACGTCATCAGCATGGCGTATCCTGGCATAAAACACTCTCGTGTAAAAAGAAACTACTAATGTAATTTACTGGTAACGCGTCACCATTCATGCTTGAATAAATTCAATTTGAGAAATATTCTTGATGCAAAATAAACACCCAAATATAGTTCCTAGTCGTAAAGTGTGCAGTTATGGACAGCTTTGATCCAATTGAACTAGTAGATATGTTCATATGTATTTGCATCTTGTTCGAACAATGTTCGAGGCCAAGTTGAACGAACAAATAGTCTTGCTTACGGCCAGTCTGCTATAGGCCCATACACAGGGTCTGTATTGTAGAGGGGGGGGGGGTGTTGCTGAAGGTGTTGAGTATTTCAGGCAAGTACACTTTTTCTTACTTAATTTTAGTACAAAAAGATAGTATTCTGCTTCAGAAGTTCCTGGGAAAAGAGGAGGAGGTGTAGGCTTGTACATCATAGTTCTGCTGCGTGGAATATTAACGGAACAGCGTTGAAGCGCTCGTTTCGCACAAATTTCGGTGTTGGCGTTGGTGTCAGCGTCGTTGGTTGTGCGTGAAAAATTGAGAACGATGCAAATAGTATAAATGAATGATAAAAAACTCGGCGAAGAGTGGGGACTGAAGCAGGGTTGTTGGATTAGAATGAGCATTGAACCGCGTCATTTGCATGGCAAACAGATGTTCTACCACACGGCTACACCTTCGCTTGTGAAAGCAGTGACAAGAACTTCTTCTGCTTGGAAATGCAGCAAACGTAGCTTTCATGCTTCACAAACACACGCGTCCTGCATATATCCTTCACAATTCAACATGAAATACTGCAGTATTATTGTGTGGTCAAGCATTTATTGCGATTGGATGTCAGAATATGTGATTATCATATTTGGCTCCGTGGTTGAAAGTTGGTACCCCCCTGCAAACGGCAAACACGCTACTGCGCCAATTATTTTAAAACCACGTTGCGGGTGCATAGAAAATTCGAAAAGGTTTCATCGCTAATTGTTTGAAGTACGCACTACGAATAAGATGTCGCTATCACGTTCAGCTACTAAAAAAGAAGCTCTAGGGTCCCCTTATTTTTTTCTGAAGCATCGCTACAGTTAATTAATGTTCCTTTAACTAAAACGCATCGTCCATTATTTGGTTCATTTTGGGGAAGGTCGGCTGTTCTTTAAACAAGTATCGCAAGAGAGCCAATGTTCCCGCCAAATATTCCTTCACCGCACGCGACACACCTATGCCGAAACGCATCGTAATGTTGAAGACAATTACCAAACCACACACCAAAATATTGTAGCATTGTGATCACACTTGACCCTTTTAGAAGAAGTCGAGTAAACGGCATATTCTAAGCTTTATTTTTCTTTTTTTAAAACAATAGGGCAATTGGGACAAAGTGAAATAATTCCTCCACAAAAAGTGTCATTTGTTATTTGCACTTACGTCACTGAAAACGTTCCAACCTCCTCTGTATTTGTTGCAGACGTACTTGTAGAAATGATCGCATGGATCAATGTTGAAGTCTAATTCTGACCGTAGCCACTGCGCCACGGCGCGGCAAGAGGGCGCGTCGCAGTCGTTTTTCGACGTGTGATGGTGCGGAAGAGCGTGTCGATGTTCCGGCGATGTGGGCAGCGATGGAGGCTCTGGCGATGCCCTGGTTACCCTGGTCGTCGAAGCTGGGGGAACGCGGAGGGACGTGAAAGTGCTCACCTGAGACGAAGACCGAGAGAAAAAAAGTGGTGAACTTACAAAATGGTGGATCTACATTAAAATTAATTGGAACACAGAGGGAACCACTAAACTTATGGAATCGCGCAGAGATTTAATTAGCGGGCGGCCGCATAAATGAACAGACATTGCTTTGCACTACGCCGACAAAACCCAAAGTAGCCACCTCTGGAGTCATTACTGCGACATAGGCCCTACTTTGTTTGTGGGAGGTAATTTCTTGAATGACGGTTATGAAGCACTAACAGCGGACGTAATTTATTTATCAATCAGTGATACGCCAGAAACAACCGCTGGCATGTACTGACGTGAACAATGACTCGTTAACGCCAAAATGTATGAAAATAAATGCGCCTGGCACTACTTACGCTCGAAAACACGTTAATTTACTCGACGGCAACCTAATCAAAATTGAAGTTAAACAGTAATACGTATTCTTTTGTGGTCCTGTCATGGCAACATGAGCATTGTTTGCAGATTATCCAGCAGCGCCAGCAGAGCGTCTCTAGTATCATTTGGTGAGAATTGTCGCTGTTTCGTTGTTAGCAAGTTTTGCAACTTTGGTATGGTTTAATTTTGCATCACATTGTGATAACTTGGGGCCGACTTCTGTGAGGAGCGATCAAAATGAGTGGCTCCCTTTTCAAAGTTTTTGTGTATACCTATTCATTTGAATTATCGGGAGTTTTTCCTGATAGAAATATACTGGGGTTGTGCCGCTATCAGGACTTTGGTTCAAATTACCGAGCTTTTGCTTGCTGCTAAGCATATTCAACAAAGTAATGTAAGCGGGCATAAGGCATAACTCAACGAAATTAAACACATATGTGTGCCTGTTCCGTTTTGCCGAATTGAGATAATGATCATCCATCACGACATAGCCGTAAGTCTATGGGTTTCATCCCAGATGCTGTTTGTAAAAAAAACAATATAGGGAGAGCTCAAAAGAGAACGATGAAGTAGCTGTAGTCACAATTGCAGAATATCATTAAGTTTACAGCAGACGTAGAGTTGGAGCCCACACTGAAGATACTGGGGCTAGGTTTTCGACAAAATAAAAAAACACCTTGCATTGCTAAAAACGTACCTCCCACCACATGAGACGCTTTTCTCCCAATGTCGCGATTTCTCAATACTTTACCGCACACAGACAAAAAAAGTTTTCTAGATACGGCACACAATAAATGCTAGCTGGCGAGTAGGCTAAATATTTCCAATAGAATAAATTCTAGGGAAACAATTAGAATGATTTGCAGGTCATTGAAACCTGTGTACACATGGCGCTGGCACGTTAGTGCCACCTTATGGCGAATGCAAAGTGGCGTTCTTTCACTTATTATTTTCTGCTCCTTTCGTGTTTTGTAACTTACCAGATCTTCTTGTTTTTCTCTATTACCTTCGTGTTTTTATATACGGCCTTCTCTATCCTGCTCGCATCGTAACCTTCGCATCACTGCTTTTGAGCTTTACCTATGTTTTCATACCTGGCTGGATTATACTGTATTTGGTTGAAGAAAAGAGGTGTAAATATAGGGGCTTGTTTTTTTTTGCTAAGCACAATGGCAATTTGATCTAACAGACAGTCATGAGAAAGGTTTCAAATAATGCCTGTATCTGCTATGTGGTGCCCACAGGTGGTGCTATATGTTCTCAACTGGCACGGCGCGCTGAGATTTTTTGAGGTGCGTTGTGGTGAAAAGCTCGCACATCTATCAATAGAGCGAGAATAGCTTCCATCAAGTTATTACTGGGCTGGACATTATCAGAATACAAAATCGCCACAATATAACATCTTATATATAGTTCTTAGTATTAGTATATTTGTATAGAGGTATATTTCAAAAGTGCCGTTGTATCTATATCATGAAATATTTTAGGGTGTGTCGAATATATTCAAATGTGGCGTAGGACATGGGGCACTACGTAGCTTTTTTTTTGTCAGAATTGAGCTGACCTGTTTCTAAAGGGACAGAATATTTTTGGACAACGCAAAGCTAGGGCATGCAACCGGTTTCAAAGGGGCGATAGAGGTTCTCAGACACACAGAGTGACAATATGGCAAGTCCCCCGACCCCATAACGACCGAATCATGAAGGCCAGTGCTCTGTTGACGAAGTCGTTGTATTTCTAGAAAAGTGCCACGCAGTCCACACAAAAAGCCTTGTTTGCTCGAGCGGTAAGTAATTACGTGATTATAGTTAGGTTGAAACACAGACACAAGCAGAAGCAAAAGAGAAAGAAAAGATGGCGCTGACAGCGCTGACTCAGCACCATCTTTGCTTTTTCTGTTGTTCCTTCGTTGTATCTGTGTTTCTGGTGTTGCGCTGTAAACCAAGTTCATGATAAATCGAAACCAACTGGCCCAACTTTCTGTCCTTTATATTATCCACGCTTCATTTTCAGGCCGAGGCGCAATTTATGTTCAAGTAAAATTGCAACCTGTTCAGAGGCGGACCTCCCCAGTGGTTATCAAGCCGACAGTATTATTAGGAAGATAGTTTGAAATTGTAAAAATTATACCGGGTGTTCAAAATTAAGCTTTATGATTTTTTTAAAATTAGGCGCTCGAAGGCACGTGAGAACCACTTGTGCAAATAAGTTAAGCGGCCAGGGGGACAGAAAGTTAGATGATAATTATCGCTGTCAGCAGCCCAATTAACTAAAATTTAATAATTAACTTTTTACTGGCTGCGGTAAGTTGGCATGTTTATATTGAAAAAATGTAGGCAGTGGTGTTTGTACACAGTTTCAGTTGGAAGATTTTTTCTAGCACGCCTGTGTTCCGAGATATCCGGCTCCAAAGTTTAATTGTCTTTCGCACGATTACGCATGCAAGAGGGTGAGGGTCCGCGCAAAGCTCCTCCCTAAAGTGACGCATCTGTTGCGTGTGGTGTTTAGTGTGTGAAGAGGGTGGAAGCGTAGGCATAGGTGATAGCAATTACCCTTGCCCTCTTCGGCCGTCGAAATCAAAAATCGAAGAACGCTTGCAACCAGTGTCGTAACACGCAACTGCAGAGCCTCTAACGATAGTGGCAGATACCATGCCGAGATAATGGTGTGAGCGGAGAATCTGGATGCCAGTGCGCGTGCGTAATAATCACTAGAGAAGCATGCGTGGTCGTTGCCTGGGCTACGCGAATAGCGTGACTGCTGATGTCCGAGTACTGTAACTTTTATTGAAACAAGAGCAACAACTCCACCAATAATAACTGAAACAGTTTTATCCTTGCTAACGCATATTTCCTGCTGCTACATAAGCATATTTCGGTCATGCACAAATCTCATCGAAACTCTTCACCTCTCAAGACGTCAATGCCCCAAAAAGTGTTCAAAATGCCTGCCTTCGGCAGCAACGCAAAGCATGAACCGCTGTCGCGTCGACTCGATGACTCGGCGCAGTACTTCTGCAGGAATACTCGCACAGGCAGATGTTATCCTGTCCTTCATGTCATTAACATCGCTGGGCTCTGTTACGTAAACTCGATCTTTAACGTAGCCCCAAAGGAAAAAGTCGAGCGGAGAAAGGTCAGGTGATCTTGGTGGCCAAAACATCGCTCCTGCGCGCCCAATCCACTGTTGTGGAAAACGTCTGTCCAACCAGTTCTTCGCCCTGGTAGAAAAATGTGGTGGTGCTCCATCGTGCTGAAACCATACTTGGCGCAGGTCATTCAGGGAAAGACTGCAGACAAGATCATCAATGACAACACCTAATATTTCTTCTGTGTACATCTTTCCGTTCAAGTTGTCCTCAAAAAAGTGAGGTCCGATGATCCTGTCCCCGAGTATGCCGCACCACACATTCACACTCCAGCGAACTTGATGCTTGTGCTGCCTCAGCCAGTGTGGGTTTTCTTGTGCCCAATAATGGGCGTTGTGAAGATTAACACTTCCATTTCGGCAAAACCGAGCTTCATCAGTCCAAATTATTCTGTGCAAAAAGTCATTTTCTTGATCAGTTTTGATGAGGCCCCAATTGCAGAAGTCAACTCGCCTTTCAAAGTCCGCCTCATTTAGGTCCTGATGAAGGTAAACGTGATATGGATGGAACTTGTGCTTTCTTAAAACATTTGTGACTGTTCCGATGCTGCGACCGCACTGATCGGCAATCTGTCGGATGCTGAGCTCTGGCATCGAGGTTACGCACGCGACAACGTCGATTTCAAAGTCTTCATCGACGATTGCCTTCCTGGTCCGTCTCGGAAGGTGGACAGAGCCTGTTGTGCAGAAGCGTCGAAACAGGTTTGTGAAAGTGGGCCTTGTTGGAAGGGGACGGTGTGGGTGGCGAGACGCGTAAAGCTCCATTGCTAACGAAGCGTTGCCATTCATTTCAGCCATTGCAAGCACCACGTCTACTTTTACTTTGGTAGAATACCTCACGCCAGAAGCAGCCATATTAGCTCGAAAGGACTCCACGTGGATTTCCTTGGTAGACCTTCAATGCAGAGACGCTGTGCTCTAACCGGAGGCACCCTAGTGCAGGACGGTCCTGCTAACGCGTTCACAAGAAGATGTCTCAGTGTGATCTAAAGTCACGAAAAAACGTCGCGAAAAATGGTCTCCTGTTATCGCGTTCATCAGGATCATGCGTAAGGCTCATGGCGCACCGCGCTGTCACATTTTGATTTCGCCGGCCGAAGAGGGCAAGGGTAATTGCTATCACCTATGCCTACGCTTCCACCCTCTTCACACACTAAACACCACACGCAACAGATGCGTCACTTTAGGGAGGAGCTTTGCGCGGACCCTCACCCTCTTGCATGCGTAATCGTGCGAAAGACAATTAAACTTTGGAGCCGGATATCTCGGAACACAGGCGTGCTAGAAAAAATCTTCCAACTGAAACTGTGTACAAACACCACTGCCTACATTTTTTCAATATAAACATGCCAACTTACCGCAGCCAGTAAAAAGTTAATTATTAAATTTTAGTTAATTGGGCTGCTGACAGCGATAATTATCATCTAACTTTCTGTCCCCCTGGCCGCTTAACTTATTTGCACAAGTGGTTCTCACGTGCCTTCGAGCGCCTAATTTTAAAAAAATCATAAAGCTTAATTTTGAACACCCGGTATGTCGTAACAGTAAGGATAAAAAAATTCGAGTACTCCGAAGCTTCGACTTGAAAGGCTACAGAATTGTCTAGTCACAGTATTATTCTCCAAGGGAAGGTGGTGCGGCCTGCCCGTCTAGTAGGAACTGCGTACACAAAAGCAGTTGGAACTGCGTACACAAACGCAGTTGGAACTGCGTACACAAACGCAGTTGCCACTCTTTGTTCCGGCCGGAAAAAGAGCATGATGATGGCTGCGCTGAATCCTGAGGTCATTTTCAAAGTTACTCTCAATGCCACATAAATCACAAGTGTTGTTAGACCAGATAAAACACTGACTCATCGACGCGTTTGTAAAGCGTCCTTGTCTCAGAGCAGGAAGGCTTGGGTTCTGTTTTGATCCCGGCATAAAGTTACCCTCTTTTCCTTTCAAATAAATACATTCGCTGATTTCTGAAGCTATCCACGGAAGGACGACGTTTCTGTGGATAGCTCCACAGAATTGTGTTTACATATGCACTCATCTGGATATGTCACTCCCAGAAAATGCTACTGACAACGTATTTTTTTACTTGACTCCATCCCACTCTCTCATTCAAGCAATACTTCCATCCGTTTAAGTCACCCGCGTACTCACCGTTGTGTTAGATTTGTCCGACGGCCCCTTGAAGAGCACAATTTTGAAGAGCACCAGACTGCTCATTAGTGCTACGACAACAACGGCTAATAGCCCCAGAGGCAGAGTGTGCCAGCGGCGTTTGTGTTCCTTCCCGGCGTCATCGACAGGAGGACGTCCCTGGTATATGAGCTGTTCTTGTGACTCCTGCGTCGCAGACGTGAGGGGAAAATAGAGCGGGTTGCAGCACTACGGATAATATTGGTAAGGTATTAGGGTAATTAGAAGGCCGCTAACTTTTCAAAGACTACATTGGCAAGAGCTCCACGTACCTGCGGAATGGTTTTATAAAATGCATAGTGGTTGATGCAGACAAAAGTATTTACTGAGCGAATATATGCGCCTGCTGTTTATCACCTGCGTTCTAGAAGGAAGGGATGAGTGATTATCATGAAAACGCAGTCATGCAAGTATTATAAAAAGGGACCGCAACATTTTTATCAACCTGCATTCTCTTCCCAAGCCAGCTGTTATTACCACACAACCAGGAGGCTCTATTAGCGTGCAGCAGAACCACGACCATAATAAATTTGCGTCTAAGAATGCACACAAAAGCCCAGTGAAACCTGGAAGCTTCAAGGGACAAAAAATAATCGAACGACAAGTACACCTGTGTCCAATGTTTGCACAGGCGCTTGTGTTCCTAACTTAAAGGAGACAAAGCCAGATATGAGTCATTTGTGGCTTCAGCGACAACCCGCTTACCAAGATTTAGCTGTGACTCTTCCTTTGGTCATGTTTTTAAGCAAAAAAAAAACAATTTTTTTCTAATACTTTTACAAGTCTTGAGGAGGTGACTTTTGCAAAAGGACCTTGTATATATCTCTGTGGCAATGTCGCACTACGCCGCTTTGACTCAGCGATCTCCGTCTAAAGCACACACGCGGCACACTTCGCGTTGTTCCATATTTATTGGTTTTGATGTATTTTCTCACCAATATTAAGGAGACATGCTTGAGAATAAAAATAGTATTGAACGTGTAAGTTACGTTAGCCCTGCCAAGGCGTACATATTTTTTATTAAGTGCTTGGGACACCGCACTATGATGAGTGTGAACCATATTCAGCGACCGATCAGTGATTCTCTCCTCGTAGTCACGCTGCTCTCTATTGTTACACACTCTTCGATGTAAGCGAAATGGCCACAGCGACGCCACACTACCGAAGATACCAGGAGAACCAAAGGTACGAGTTATCAGTGCCAAGAGGTGACACATCATCCAAAGTTATTTATGTAAGGACGCTTGTCCAGCTGTATCTGTTCAAAAACATGGGGGAATATTTGTGTTGGGTACGCGTTGCAGGTTAATTGGTGCTATGATTCCTATTCACTAATTGAAGAATAAGTATGTCTTAAGATCGAGATTTGTGTCTTCTAATTGTTTTATGCATAATATTTATCATATATCCTATGGAGCGACGATTTTGTGTATATGCCGCATTATTTATGCACTAGATAAAAGCATACCTCAAAAGAAAGTGAACGTTAGTCATACATGTGCCAGCACTGATATTCGAGTGAAAAGTGCAGCTTAGTAGTTGGTTCTAAATTATAGTTGACGTAACTAACTAACCCCCTCAAATGTTAAACCGAGCAAGAAGATATGCATGAGGCAGAATAGTAGCAAGCTCGCTGAACGGCCACATTACTTTCTTTTTGTCCAACTGATTTCCCTTCCGGCTTTCTAAAAAATGGCAACTAGTGCTTCACGCACTCGATATAGGCGAACAAAAGAGAGAGACTGTGGTTATATCAGAAGAAAAGAAAAGAAAGGTGCCGACCCGTAACTGTCTCTCCTTACGAGGACACCTCAACAGGTCAGCAGAGGAATGGGATATGGGTAATAAAAGATATAGAGAGAAGGAATAAAAAGAATAGAAGGAAAATAGATGGATAAGAAGCCGCCAGCCAACGAGAGGAAAAAAGAAGGAGATAGGAAAGTGGAGATCCGGTCGAAGCAGTCCAAGGGCGGGGTGCCACAATGCGAGAGCTGCACGGCATCAGGAGACCGCGGAGGGCGAACCAGTCGGCGGGAGCTACGCTGAAGTCGGAGATCGCGAGGGCACAACCGTCCAGCTTGAAATCCTCCGAGCGAATCCAAACAGCACGAACATCGTAGTTGCTCCAATGGTTTCCGATAAAGAGTCGCTCATCGTGGTTATGTAGCTCGGACACGTATATTCAGCGAGAAAGTGAAAAAAAAACCCAGACACATTACCATGTTTCGGTAAATTGCACGTCGTCGTTCCAGGAATGAAGGGGGCGGTCGTATTCGCAAAGAGAGACTCTGTAGGATGCAAATAAAGCAGTGTGTTGAGCTACCGAGAAAGAATCAGCCCTGACGTGTTCTCCACCTAGCACGAGCGATGTCCTCTTCACCTCTTCTCATGGCTCTTACCCAATGCAGGGGATTGACCGAGTGTTAGGTAATTTTTTAAAGTGTTTCTTCGCAATACTTTTTGTATAGACTAGGAATAGGTCATTCAAACCTAATCAGGCAATATTTTTAGAAGAAAGTTTAAAAAGATGAAAAATAAGCTCAAAAAGTTTTATTCTCATTTATATAATACTCTATGACGTAGTAAACATTCCTGTGACTGTCGCCCAGAGTAGAGGTGCCAGAGAAAGAACAAGTGATTCGGATATTTCCAGACCCAAGTTTTGAAGAAGTGGCGATATAAATCTTCTCCTCAATAGCGTGTACCGGCGACAGGATTGAAATTAATGACTAATTGTTTCGTCCTCCTTACAGAAGAGACACGGAGGAGACAGCACCTAACTTATTATATGAAGGTAAAAGTTGAGGGATAACCCGGCAGCGAAGTTTGGTCATAGCCATTTCCATTATTCTGGACCGTGATAACTAACTGATCCAGAAAAAGGTTAGGAGCTTATATTCTGAAGAAGCTGTCAAGACTGGGTCTGATAAGCATTTTTTTATGTTAGCGTGCAGAATCGTGCAATTATATTGTATACTTTCCGTGGGAAATCCGGAATGATTACCACCAAACGCAGCGCCTTTGCTAAAGCAGCAGTGCTTTCGTTTAAAAGCATACCCCTGTGCCCTGATACCCAAATTAGGTGGAATATTGAAGGTGGGCGGGAACGGGTATTCTGAAAATATTTAGTAGATGTTTCCCCAGATGCAGAGAGAGAAGTACACACAGATAATAAGTCAATGATAACTGCTACTACTGTAACTAAACTGGATAGCTTTTGGAGAGCTAATATAATGGCCAGAAGTTCAGCTAAAAAAACGTGGATAAAATCATGCAGTCGTAAAAAAGACCACTAAATAGCAGAGCAGATTACACCTATGCCAGCTTTTGATTCGGTTTGTTAGGCATTCGTTGCAATAACCACATTAGTTGTGTAGAGAGAGAGAGAAGATTATGTGCCGCAGTGGGTCACGCCTTTAGCGAGAGGAGCCGAGCACGAGCTGTTGCCCCGAGCGCTGTGATTCCTGGGTAGGTTGCTGCCATCCGCTTTCTGCATCAACAGACCTGCTGTTCAAGTACTACTTACGCCAATAAAGCCCGTTTCAGAGTGGTGGTGGTGCTGGCTAACTAAACCTGGAACTCCGCAACAGGAAACTACCTGCCACCCCAGAAATGGCTGAAGAAAACATCCAGCAAGATACGACCCAGCATCCGATGGTCATCGTGCCCATGGCGCTACGCGTGCGCGATCCACCTTTTTTCTATGGTACGGATGAGCAAGACGTAGGAGATTGGCTGTAGACATTTGAAAACGTAGGCACAAGTAACAAGTGGGAAAATCCTTCGAAGCTGCAATATTCTACCGGAAAGAGGTAGCGAGTCTCTGGTTTAACAACCACCACTCGGAATTCGCCACTTCTGGTGCTTTTAAGCTACGCGTTACCGATGTGTTCGGTCGCCCCGAGCTATGCAATTTTTGTGCCGAACAGCGCCTACGGGAACGCGCACAGCTTCAGGAAGAAGGCTTCACAAGCTACATTGAGGATGTGCTCGACTTGTGCAAGCGCCTTGACTCTTCAATGATAGAAGCAGACAAGATCAGACCCATCTTGAAGGGCATTGACGACGACGCCTTCCAGATGCTGCTGGCCAAGGGCCCACGTACCGTGTCTGAACTCCCCACTCTTTGCCAGAGCTTCGAAGAGTTGCGCAAACAACAAGTCATGACACGGCGGCCAGCGGCTACTGATGAAACTTTCGCGACATTGACCCTCGATGGAGACCACAACACAATAGTGTCAGAAATCAAACGATATGTGCACGAGGAGGTGGCCCAACACCATTCGTGCCTGTCGTATCTACCGGCAACGGAACCTTCTTCTGAGCGTTTCGCGCCCGCTATCAGGCAGGTAATACAAGCGCAGGTCTCTGAGGCACTGCCGTCCGTCTCTCAGACAACAACTGTGCACCGCGCCATTGACTTACGCTGTTGTTTACAGTGTAAGTCAAGTTTGCTACTACAGGTATAAAGCTTTCAAAAAGAGGTGTCTGAAGTTTGTGCTAGAACTGTGTGTTCACCTTTAGAAGCACGAGGCATCATACGTCCATCTGTGAATGACGGAAACAAGTGACTGGCAAGTCGTTTTAGTGCGTTGTATATTCTATTTTATTTACTTTTATTTATTTATTAATACTGCCAATATCATCAGAGATTATAGCAGGGAAGGCACATGAAAACGAATACTTCTTTAAACAGATTCATATTGATAGAAAACACAAAAAGCCGGTACTACAAAATGACATGCAAATCATAGGTTATACATTGCCGTTAAAGAATACGCAATCAAACAATTTTAGTAATAGCAAAACAAAATCATGAGCTAGGTTATCGTTAAAAACGACCGCGAAAAGATAATGCATGCATTTGTAATATGGGGTAGGGAAAACAAGTCGGCATTTTTATTGAACAACTTATTCAAATTATTTTATGAACAATAAACTAATCGAAAAACATGTCACTTGAAAATAACAATCATAAAAACAAAGCTTTTGTCATAGAAATATGACACTGATTCGTTTATTTGGTATATTGATGATGTGATGTTAGTGCGATTTGCGTGGCAAGCAATTCGCTTTTAATCGCAGATAAAAATAAGTTTATGAATGATTCAGTGCTTGAGGTGGGTTTCACCGGGTTCCAATTTTTAATACAGGAAAAAAATGAGTATTTGATGCAATTATTTTTAAAGAATATTCTACAAGAGTATAAAAATGATTATGACGGGTTGGTCTGCCGTAAAAAAAGGATAGATACCTTGAGGTATCTCTTTTCATTATGTTGTGGAGTAATTCAAACAGTAGCTTTAGTCTTGTTAGTTTTGTTTGGTATAATAGTGTTAAAATGCCAGCGTTCTTGAGTAGGTGCGTCGTTGATTCCGTCAGTCTATACTTGCTAAAAATAAACTTTATTGCTTTTCTTTTAACCACTTCTATTTTAATAATCTGTTGGTGGGTATAAGGGAGCCAGACAGGGCTGGCATAATGTAATACAGATCTGACGAGGGTAGTATAAGCTATTAGTTTTGTATTTGGTGGTGCGAGTTCAAGACGTCTTATCAATAAAAATAGTGTTTTATGGCTGTGCTAGTAATATTATGAATGTGGGTATCCCATTGGAGGTCGTTTGAAATCGTTATTCCTTGATATTTGTGACTAGAGATTGTGGCTAAGGGGCAGTTGTCAATCGTGTAAGAAAAGTTGGACCTGTGTTTTTTGCGAGTTCTTCTCATGGAGACACGTTTACCAATAATAAGGGACATTTGCCATTTTTTGCGCCATGTGCGTGCGTCTTCCAGTGCTTGGTTAAGAATTAGGTGATCGGAAGGAGTATTAATTTTCTGATAAAGTACGCAGTCATCTGCAAAGAACCTTAGTTTTACTTTAGTTGAGAGGGGCAGATCTTTAATGAATATGGTGAATAATATTGGTGCTAAGACGCTGCCCTGTGGCACGCCTGACGTGACTGCTGCTATTCTAGTGGTGGTGTCCTAGAACTGTACAAATTGTGAGTGATTCGTCAAGTAATCCTTAATCCAGTGAACAATGTTGCTATATCGAAAAGTAACTTGTAATTTACTTAATACTTTGTATGAGAAACAAGATCAAATGCTTTTGAAGAGTCTAAGAAGATGAGGTCAATTTTTTTATGGTTATCAATGGACTTGGCTGCATCGTGTATTATTTCTAAAAGTTGAGTAACCGTTCAAAAAAACTCTTCGGAAACCATGTTGTACAGGAGACAGGATATGATTTTTCTCTAAATAACTACTTATGTGTTTCAATATCATATGTTCTAACAATTTACACACAGAAAAAGTTTGTTATTTTGGCCTGTAATTTGAAACCATGGTTTTGCTGCCTGCTTTGTGTATTGGTAAAAGTTTTGCGGTTTTCCATACTGCGGGGATAGTGCATGATTGCAGTGATTTATCAAAGATTACACATAAATATTTAGCTACCCATTCTGCATACCTTTTAAGGAAGATGTTTGATATGTTGTCGGGTCCCGGGCCCTTCTTGGTATCGATATTTATTAGTAGATTGAGCACGCTTTGCTCGGTAATTGTCAAGGGTTCTATTGGTGAATGTTATGAAGATTGTATGAATGGTATGATTCCGTCATCTACGGTAAAAACTGATTGAAAGTAATCATTGAAGGTGTTGGCGAGATCATTCTTGTCGTTAGAGGAACGCATGAGCTCATCATCTTTTTTGGATTTATGTATTTCCAATATTTATTTGGAGCGCTTATCAAAAATGTAGGAAGTATCTTTGAAAAGTAATTTTTTTAGCATCTTTTGGTTTACTTCTCATATCGCTAACAGCTACAGTCAGATAGTGTCTACTAAGAATAGTTGGTGTCGGGATCAGTTTTTTCCGTAGCCGTTCTACCTTTCGTTTCGCATGTGTCCATCACGTTTTATCCAGCGGTTTAGTCGCCCAGTTTTTTTCTTTTTGATCGGTACGTAGCGTTTTATGCATGACGTCACGATGCTTGTAAATCTACTCCAAAGGGTTTCTATGTCAATGAAAATGTTATCTGTAAGTGATACAAATGAATCATATTCGAAGGCAAGATAGTCTATTATACTTGTGTCGTCAGCATGGGTAAAGTCAGAATAATAAAGCGACGCCTATTGATGAGATTTATATTCATTCACCTGTACAGTGTAATGAATTAGGTTATAATCTGAGATGCCCTCCAGTATTTCTATTGTAGTAGTTTTTTGCGGGAAATGATCACATAAAAAAACTAAATCAAGAATGTTCGACGATGATGCATGTACTCGCGTGGGTTGGGTCACTATCGGATGTAAATTGAAATTGAGCATGAGATCACATATCAATTGCGAGCTATCAGATTTGAAATGCATAGCTTGCCAGTCTATTTCTGGCATAATAAAATCACCCAAAAGGATTAATCTGGCATTTGATACAAGACTCTGCGTATAACTACAAAGTCAAATAATGGCGTCACTAGAAGCAGATGGGCTACGGTATACACAACCCACAGTGATGCCACGTGAACCAATGTGTAATCTGCAAAATATTGCTTCCACACCTTCAACTTCGGGAAGAACCTTGAAAGAGAATTTTTTATTGAAAAAATGGTAAAGCCACCACCACGTGTGGGCCGGTCTTTCCGTATCGTCGCGTAGTTGGGGCTACCTATTTCTTGATTATGAATGTCACTTGACAGCCAAGTTTCGGTAACTTCTACAAAATAGGGTTCTAGTTCCAGTAATAATAATTCAAGCAAATCAAGTTTGTGCAGTATACTACGTTCGTTTAGATTGATGAAGGTTACTTTTTTTGCGGGGCCGTAACTTCTGCAGTTCGTGTTTCTGTTTTTTTTGTTTTGCAGGGGCACTTGCGCCATGGCTTACGGGAACGGCTTTATTGTTTTCCTCATCGCAGAAAAATATTTCACCATAAATCCATAGCTTGGCAAAGCTTAATCACACCTTTTCTCCAGCTTTTTTCTTGATTTACTTTACATTCATAGTTTTTTTCTTATGCCACAAATGCGAGCTGAGAAGTCCTCACTAATAGAGTAATTGCTGCCTTTTAATTTGTAACAGTTCTGCAATACTGTTATTTTGTAGTGATGGTCAGCAAGCCGGAAAATAATTGGCCTGCATTTGTTAGCTTTTGGCTTTCCTAGTCTAAGTATCCTTTTTACGGTAACTGTCTCGGCTTTCAGAATGTTTTTGACGATACTGTCGTTCACTGTTTTATCTAAAGTACCACTGTTTTCTTTCTCGCTTCCTGGAACACCATATATTATGAGGTTATTTCTTTTAGACCGATTCTCAAGGTCATCAATCAGAAGTTCAAGTTTTCGAACCAATTCCTGTAGGGCACATATTCCGGTTTCGCAGTTTGTTATTTTGCTGTCTAGGGCAGTAATAATAGCCAGCTTCGACTCAATAGCCGTAAGGCGCTCCTCTTTTATTTCTTTTATTCGTCAGCAATGCTTTGTGGCTGCTTCGCGAAATCTATAGTGAAAATGTGTCATGAAAAAAGTGCGACCAGCCTGTTGGTTCTAATAGGCGCTAGCGACGAAGTTGATGGGTTAGAAGTGAATGACAAATGAATGAATGTGTGAGCTCGTTGAAAAGCAGCTGCGCAAAAGGGAGTGCTATTAATGATGACGTCAGAATAATTCACTGCGCAAGGTTTTGTCTAACAATTGTGGTACGTGCTCAATATACAAGACCAGCTGTTGTACAATAAGGATGCTGGGAGGTGATAGGCCCTGTGTGATGGTTAACGAAACGTTCGTCACTATGTTTGTTGATAGCGGACGAGAAAGGATTAACATGAACTTTTTATTTCATGGCATGGGTGGAACGGCTGATGGCGCACGGATACGCTACCGTGTGCAGCGCCGTTGACTCGGACGTCGCGGCCAACCCAGCAGTCAGGGTCGCAACTCCGGAGGTCCAGGATCAGGCCACGGCTCACGAGGACCACGCCCGGTAGGCCTCGCCCACGAACTTGCTCCCGGCCACTGCACCCGGGCAGGAGCCATTCGGCGAAGTCTCGGCCTTGGACCTTGTACAGGCCGACGGACTCGACCTCGAACAAACACACCGGAGCGCGACCTCGCCGACACGTACGGGTCCCACGTCCGTCTCAGGAACGCTGCTAGGAACTCGTCCTCTCGAGCGGCGCACCGCTTTCTCTGCCTTCGTTGCCTCAACCCTCGAGCTCTCCTTTTTCCGCACGTTCCTTCTTCTTGGCCAGGGCACCGCCAGGTACCCTCGGGTGCACACTGCAGCTCATGAGCTCGTGGCCCACGTCCGAGTCTGGCGCGTCGCTCGGTACGGCTCGGCACCACTCGGCGATCCTCGATTCAGCCAGAACTCCCCTGGCACCTGGATCCTCGGCCACCCTGGACCTTGCACGGCTCCGTGGTCCGTGCACACACCCACGTCTCGCCCAGGAGAACATCTCGCTCGTCCCTTGCCGAAGTGCGACGCCCTGGTGACACCGGTGCTTGATGGCATGGGTGCGGCCATGGAGCAGTCAACCCGCATCGGAGACGCGATGCCCTATGCGGGGCATGGCCAGCCCGTCCAGCGAAGAGCGTGTGCTGAGACGCGATGCTCGACGCAACCGTGACCATTAGCCAGGCCACGTTCATCGCTGTGTCGAACGGCTGACCGTGGAGACGCCTCGCCGAGATCCGCGATGCCCTCGGCAAGGAAGAGAACAGCAGGCCAGGCCGCGTCCCGAGATGCAGTACTCGTGCCGGCAATGCCGCCCCAGCTGGTGGTTGGACGGTAGCAGCGTGAACGGCCACGTTCCCTGGCCGGAACCTGGCTCGCCTGCGTCCGACGCTTCGGCCCGCTGTCTCCCGTCTGCCGCTGCTTCGGCTCGGTCCCAGCCACAAAGCCCACTGCCACGTGATAGTCGCCCGTGGCCCAATCGTGGCACGCCACCTCTATGGGCCACCACAGGTCATCAACTGATTCGCTGACACTCACGCGCACATTACACGCGCCTTGCCCCACACTTCCGTCGTTGTCGTTTTCTTCACTCATCACACCCTGTTATCTCGGGGGGAGCTATAAATGACTGAAAGAAGGCGATCGACAGCAAGGCAATGACTGTTTGCCGTTTTACTGTAGGACAACTACTAAGATGACATTGGGACATGCAGAACTGCAAGAGAAGCTTGGAATACGCTACAGGACATGCACTCCAAGTTCGGTTTCTTGCATATAGTTTAGCTGATGCGTGGTTTTTTCAACTTAAAACTGTCGAGACAGGAGTCAGTGCATGATTACCTCGAAAGATCTACACAGGAAAAATCAAAGGCGAGTTAAGCATTTGCAGTCTGAGAAGTTGCCTTATTGATGCTGATGAGGCTTCCCAAGACGTGCGAGAAACTCATTCTGTAGCTAGAACTAGATGAAGAAATGCTTACGAGCCGAACAGCGAAGACAAGATTGTTGATCTTGTGGTAAAGTTTATTTCAATTAAATGTGTATTAACTACTACAGGATATTTAAAGGAAACAGACACCGCGATGCAATTGCTCACACAATTGTCTACATTTGCCACGACACAAGCCCATCGGAGAAGTGCACTTCTTTCATGAACTCGAAATCAAAAGTCTGAGAAAGCTGGTGAAGAGTTGTTATAGCAAAATCATTTTATTTCTTCAATCTGCCTGATTGAATGAAACACACAAGCATGACTGGGACGTCACAAAAATGCAGGAAGGGCAACCTACAGTTTGCTACGAAAAGGTGCAATTTCGATACAGATTCATAAGTGTCGGTTCCATGCAACGGAATGCCCTCGCGAACTCTGACATGTCTTTCAGGCGTACAATAAAACGTGGGCGACATGCTGCGTAGCATTTATTTGTTTCGCGGAGATGCGCGCACCATTTTACACAATGATTGACGAAGAACAGTTGTTCCGAGGTCATGTGAAAGCCTGCCAACTTCACGCTCTTGTATTTGTCGGTCACTAAAGTGAAGGCGTCGTACGCAATCCCCGTTCCCACAAAGTCGGCCAGGTTCTCAGAGTCCACTGTGTCGTTCAAAATCTCCTGTAGATTGGTGGCAAGCTGCAAATAGGAGTCAGGCCTATTTTAACATTCCAAGTTTGAACATCGCTTTGAATAAACGAACTACAGGCAAACAATACCGAATTACCACCTTCAGTTTAGCAGCGGTAGAGTTGTCCGGAGACAGATAGATAGATAGATAGATAGATAGATAGATAGATAGATAGATAGATAGATAGATAGATGGATTGATAGATGGATGGATGGATGGATGGATGCATGGATGCATGGATGCATGGATGGATGGATGAATGGATGGATGGATGGATGGATAGAAGGATGGATGGGTGGATGGATGGATGGATGGATGGACGGACGGACGGACGGATGGACGGACGGACGGACGGACGGATGGATGGATATTGAAATACAACGGTATGTATGTATGTATGTATGTATGTATGTATGTATGTATGTATGTATGTATGTATGTATGTATGTATGTATGTATGTATGTATGTATGTATGTATGTATGTATGTTGATACTGTATTTAGAGCTCTAAGAAATGCGACTAGAGCGCACTTGGATGTCGCCACATTAAAAACGATAGCCTTTCATGGGATAGTTTAACACAGAAATTAGACTGTCTGTCTGTCTGCCTGCCTGCCTGCCTGCCTGTCTGCCTGCCTGTCTGTCTGTCTGTCTGTCTGTCTGTCTGTCTGTCTGTCTGTCTTTCTGTCTGTCTGCCTGCCTGCCTGCCTGCCTGCCTGTCTGTCTGTCTGTCTGTCTGTCTGTCTGTCTGTCTGTCTGTCTGTCTGTCTGTCTGTCTGTCTGTCTGTCTGTCTGTCTGTCTGTCATAATCACCAGCCACCCAACCAATGTTTAAATTTTTGCAGAATGCCCGGCCGGCTGCATTCATACTTGCGAACATTGTCAATAAAAAGCAAATATTACATATATCTGAGCTTTAACATGAATGCATAAGTATTAGGTGGTGTGTTTCTTTACTACAAAATATAGAGACACGTAATTTTAAATATCCTAGTGCGTTTTACGCTGTGCTGAAAATGTGACGCATTGCACGAAAAAGACGGCTGGCAGAAAACTATCGTCTTTTGACAAAGTTTGCTGTGAAGCACGTGGCTACAAAGCGAATTTTTTTATACTTTTTGAGAAGAGAGCGATTAGTGCCCTCGTTATGTTGATGTAACTTGGCGTAGCCGTGCTCCCTATGTCGAAATCACGAGATATTAAGATTAAAAAGAATCATGAGACGATACTACTATGGTCTCGTCGCATTTTAATTATTTTCTTTACCGGGTCACCACGGCCTAACTCAATCACTCTGCTACTGCTGCTATTACGAAATGAACACAGCACTTCAGTTGTTAGAGCGATGTTAAAACACTGGCCCATATATGAGAGGAGAATCTCGGGCAATGGTCTCACCTTACCACACCATCATCGGTGTCTGTTGCAGAACATAAGCGGTTCACAACACAAAAAAAAACACAGACGGAATAATGATGATGTAGTTCATATGACCGGGGAAGGTGTTACCAACCTGGAGAGAGTTTAGCACCATCTTATAGAAAATGTCTCATTGATAATAGGCTGTGGTGAAGCAACTAATATACGCTGCTGTGACATCAGCTGTGCTTGAAGGTCAGATTGACGGCACAAGGTGTCTTCTGGGTTCGTAGCAGCAGAGGCACAGTTACAGCTCTCTGAATGTCTAGTTTCAGAGGTCCATGCTGGATCGATAATGAAGAAGAACGCCACCAATGGTCTCTCTTTCTACACCATAGTCACGATGAGAAGCAACACGTTGGTGCACTAGTGCGCCCCATTGAAGACACCAGTTACGAGAGCTTATCACTGGAGGAAGCAAATCATAACGAGGAGGGTGAAGTTGTACATCCATGTGTACTGCGAAGCTGTGGCATGGGCTAGCAGGAGTGATGAGAGAATGAGAACGAAGAAAAGCGGATAAAACAGAATCTTATAGCTGTACTGTTATACCGTAAGCAAATCAGTAGTAAAGAGAAGTGATGGAGAAGACTAGAGATGATAAGAGGAGGGGGAAAGTAAAGCATTGCCTAGCCATGTAGGGTGGTGGTGGTAAAGTACAGCAACGCTGATGGAGAAGGAATTGAGAGTGAGGGTGGAGGAAATAATGTGGGATTGGCCAAAACACATCATACACGCGAGCAGTATAGCATACCAAAAGGGTGAAAAAGGGCAATGAACATGACGAGTAGTGCAAAGAAAGGTGTTAGTAAATTTGCGTTTGCTTCTTCATTCAATTATAGTAGGGTAACGATAAAAATCACAGCACATATACGGAGTGAATGATGAGTGGGGCGAAGCGTCTCTTCATCCCTGTGTGCATCTGTTCGTTTGTCTCTCTCTGTTCATTTGTTTGTCTGTCTCTCTGTCTGTCTGTCTGTCTGTCTGTTTGTCTGTCTGTCTGTCTGTCTTTCTGTCTGGTTATACCTCACGCAAAATAAGGTTAGACAAATAGGAGCTTCACCCCTAAATTAACACACAACTATGAAAGCAGGACACCATTCAGCAGAATCGTTAAAATCTTGACTGCTTTATTGTTCATGTGGAGGAGTAGTGGTGCGAAGGTGGGCAATGTATGTATGTGAGGGGAGGGTGTGTCTTGATGGCCGATGAAGGTTTCTTTTCCCGCAATCAATGTTGAGCAGGCCACAAAACTCGAATACAAGCACCCCCATTCCAGTGAGCATGACCGTTGCAGAGGTACAGGTGAATCAGAGCTTCGTCCTCCTACGCATTCTTTACAGTGATTACTTCAACGCCGGCTATGAAGCTTTTTTTCAACACCATTTCATTTAAATAACCAATTTCTGTTGCGGCCGTTGCTCTGTATATACAAACTGTCAAACACCTGGGACACATACCCGCATATCGCGGCCCATGCTGTGCGGGTATGTGACACGTGTATGTAATAAAACAGTTTGACTGTGTCCGCAACAAAATTTTCAAATTATTTATCTTGACTCGACAGTCATCATTGTCGCACCTTCTTATCCTCCCATGCGGTAGCTTTAGTGTGCCTTAAGGTTAGAATGCAAGCACAAGAGCTCTTAGGCGCAATTGGTCAGACAGACAGACAGATGGACAGACAGACAGACAGACAGACAGACAGACAGACAGACAGACAGACAGACAGACAGACAGGCAGACAGACAGACAGACAGACAGACAGAGAGAGAGAGATAGATAGATATATAGATAGATAGATAGATAGGTGGATGGATAGATAAACAGACAGGCAGACAGATAGACAGACAGACAGACAGACGGGCAGGCAGGCAGGCAGGCAGATAGACAGACAGACAGACAGGTAGGCAGGCAGGCAGGCAGGCAGGCAGATAGATAAATAGATGGATAGATAAATAGATAGATAGATAGATAGATAGATAGATAGATAGACAGACAGACAGACAGACAGACAGACAGACAGACAGACAGATAGATAGATAGATAGATAGATAGATAGATGGACGGATAGATAGATAGATAGATAGATAGATAGATAGATAGATAGATAGACAGACATATAGACAGACAGACAAACAGACAGACGGGCAGGCAGGCAGGCAGACAGATAGACAGACAGACAGGTAGGCAGGCAGGCAGGCAGGCAGATAGATAGATGGATGGATGGATGGATAGATAGATAGATAGATAGATAGATAGATAGATAGATAGATAGATAGATAGATAGATAGATAGAAGTGCATGATTGAGATCTGCTCCCAGAAGAGGCGCATCCAAATCTGCTCACAAAAATACCAACTGCTCTTATAACATCACTCGTTTCCCATGCCGTTGAAAATTATCACCTACACCAGCCTTATCTGTAGAGATGCCCATATCACTGTTGTGACGGCCGCGAAAATACACCTGAATAAACGTTTGCAGCAGTTTTTAACACGCGCTTTTTTTCTCTCCTGGTGATCCATAGTTGCAACACCATGGCTCCAAGTAATTATGATGAGATGAGCAGATTTAGTGTGTAGATGATGCTTACGACAGTGACTATCAAAGGACGCAACTACTTACGATAGATTTATGCGATTTTCGCAAACACAGCAATCTTTCAGTGTATTCTTTGCTGAACTCCTCTGTCCAATACCGGGGTTTTATGTGCTTTATATCAAATGCATGCATAAACTCGTGCCAGATCGCCAGCAGTAAGAAAGAGGAAGTGTCAATGTAGTGTATTACTGGTATATTTTACGCACTCTGTCAATTGGTGATACGTGGAGTATCCAACTAGCACGAAGCTACAACGTACTGTAAGACTTGGCACGAGGTGTTGTTAAGAGAACGAATACGTTTAATCTCCATGGTTGTGAACATCACGCCAGCAAGTCGGCGTGACGTTCACTACCTATTGACTACACCATCACACAATAATCTGGCCTAATATATATATTTATTCGAAGGTCCGCAGCAGATTTGCGGGCGCATGCTGCCACCCAATACGGATGGCACGCTGAGTCCGTCGAGCTGTTGCGAATGCTGAAGTCGGCTTTTGAACGCAGAAGTCTGAATTGTTACGCAGGGACGTATGCTGGGTGCACTGACGCCCATTCATTAAGTGAAGATCTTTGGCACATTCCCGAGTGATGCTGTAAAGCCTAATCTATACGTTGAAAAGTCACATACAGTCAATAGTTGCATCGTTTTACAGCACACAGGCAGTACAAAACACCTGCAGCTCACATTACACAACACTTGTCATACGTTTGAAACATCACAGAGCAACTAGCACGCTGCCGCAGTTCTCAGCCAACATTATTTAAAGTAAATTTTGGAACCAATTTTGTTACCAATTTTGGTTTAAACAAATTTTGGTACCGATAACACAATTGAAACCGTTAGAAGAGCTACAAGCCATACGTGGCTAGATAGATAGATAGATAGGTAAATAGATAGATAAATAGATAGATTAGATTACACGAATAAATAAATAAATAGATAGATAGATAGATAGATAGATAGATAGATAGATAGATAGATAGATAGATAGATAGATAGATAGATAGATAGATAGATTGCATTTAGTTGCCAGGTGCACAAAGCTCACTTTGCTTGCTGGGGAGGCCCCGTTTTTGAAAAGAGCGCACTTTTCCAACACAGCGAGGTAACAACTGGGACACTCGTTAGTTTCCACTCATTTTGAAAGCTGCGATTACATTTGGTGTGTCGTTTTTGTTTACACAGCGCGTTAAGCGTTGAGATGTAAACATTGTTAGTTAGCTGTCGTCCTGTGTATGTTGTTTTTGTGCGTTATTTGTGAGTGAGCAGCGAGCATTACGTTTCATTCCACTATCCGTTCTCAGTGTTACATTTCATGTTGTTGCTATCTCATTCATCGCTTCGTCCTTGCAGCGAGTTTCAAGTTTTTATTCAGGCTGGTTTTTTTTTTCTACTTAATATGCCCCATAATGGTTATGGACACTGGCGTTGGCCGAGAACTGCGGCGCATGCGACCCTTCTTGTGATGCCACAGCAGTGTCACGATCTTAGATTGGTACATTAGGACCCTTGAGGAATAACAACGTGCAGATGGTCTCGCCGCATATACGCATTCACTTGGTAGATGATTTAGTGAGATTGGTCCCTACGAAATTTCAAATATGTTTTGCGGTGAAGAGATCAACGCTGTTTCAAGTGTGAATTTTCGAGTGTGCATGTTCTATGTTTTCAACGTATTGTCATCTTCGAGTACTGTACACGTATTTTCTAAACCTACGAACCAACTAGCGCCACCACATGCTTAGCTCTAAAATTAAGCGATATGTTTTGTTGGCTGCATACCATTTCAACAAATGAAAACAAATTCTCCTGAACATTATAAAATGGTCTTTTTTATTTTTTCTGCAGTGGACGCTACCCACGGTACCCTGCCTAAACTTGACCAGGTTTACATGACAATTTTCAACCTTGGCCGATAGGCTAGTCCATATGTTTTACCAGGTAAGAAAGCATTTTCGCCTGTTCGTTTAGGTTATCAGAAACTTGTTTTTGGCCAGCCTGGCTTAAAATATATGCCACTTCACAATAAGTGATGATGATATTTTGGTTCTTTATAACGATGAAGTCAAGCTGGATGACAGGGGCAGACATGTGTCACCATTGCAGCATCTAATAAATTGAATTTGCTATGCTTGGTGGGCAAAGTGACTGGCTGTTGGCAACTAGCACATAACGTGAGAAAATACCTCTGCAGCACGTTAGTAACCTATGGTACCGTACATTTAGAGCAACTACAGTTTTTTTTATATTACAAAGATAATGCAAGGACATTGACCTGCAGAACGCTTTTACGATGATTATTATGGGCATTCGACGCATGAAGTTACTTGGAACTGATACGCTAAACACTCACGGGAAACAATATTGTGTACTAATCACCCACAGAAAAAAAACATCATGTGCGGTTACCAGAAGTCGGAGTATGCATTAATCTGGTTTTGTATAAAAAATATTCCAAGTCGGAACAAAGAATTTTTCAATGGGTACTTCGTTTTGTGAGGTATAGGGTAGGGAGGGGTAAATTGAGACATAAATAAACCTCGGCATTTTGAATTTACTGGCCACTGTAGCTAACAGGAAAA
Organism: Rhipicephalus microplus; assembly: GCF_043290135.1. Taxonomy (NCBI): domain Eukaryota; kingdom Metazoa; phylum Arthropoda; class Arachnida; order Ixodida; family Ixodidae; genus Rhipicephalus; species Rhipicephalus microplus. Next base: position 131,561,387 of record NC_134702.1, on the reverse strand, counting down.
CAACTGTTTTTTGTTTGTCTTTTGCAGCAGTAAGTGCCGGTTGTTTCCTACCTTTTAATCTGTAAAAGTTGATGGTTGCTCACAGCATTCGCGCGGGAAAAACTACGCGGCTTGTGTCAGTGTTTTGTGACCCGTCGAAAAAGACGAAATTCTTCTTGATTGGTTTTTCGGATCCATGCATGAATCTACTCCTTCGTCAGTACAGCAACGTAATTATTCATTTTGTTACTTCAGACTACGAGCACATAACACAAAAAGAATTAGTTTATTCCGTGCCCGGAGACAAAGCAAGTTTTTTTTTCAGATCTGATTTGTAAGAGGGGCGGAACGTGGTAATAAACGCAGCCAGTTGCCTTAGAGAGTGTCCTAATATTTGAACAATTCATTTACACACATCATATAACAAATTTATTCATTTAGAAATGTTCGTACATACAGAGAAATATTACATAGAAATTACTTGAAGGAAACCCGCATAAAAGAGAAGTCATTACCATTCATTACATGACTCCCTTCATTTGCGCTGCATTGATGTTTTTCCGTGTTCTTAAGGATGCTCTGAAGACACGTATAAAAAATAATTAAAGCTCCAAGTCAAGTCGTTCGCGAACATGTCACAGAATTTAGTACTAACAATGTTTCTCTGATTCTCTTAATAAAAACAAGATACAGGTGCTAGAAAGACTGAATTTAGCGCAGTTTTAAATTCATTGTCACACAAAGCCTAGTTGACAAAGTAAAAAGCAATAAAACGCAGGAGCATATCAGCATAGAAATGGCAACAAGAGGTGAAGCATATACGTCGAAACATATCTCGCGTCGAATTGTTAATTATTTCAATGAGGTGGGAGCGTTCAACAAAAAAACAGTTGTCACAATCAAAGACTGGCGATGTTTGATCTGCAAGGAGACTTGGAGCAACACAAAACCGGCTCCTGTATAAGTTCAACGCATGCTGTTCAAGGACTGGGCTTCTTAGGACTGCGTAAGTACCCGCAGAGGGAATTTCAAGCTTTTCTAGGGCGAAAACTAAAAAAAAAAATAACTTTTTTTCACACTGTATAGTATTGTCCCACGTAGCGTTTCATTTAGTCCTGCTGGTTGTGGAAAAATTTGATATCTGGCGAATTTTTCATTTATTTTCAAAATAAAGTTCAGAATGGTGGCAAGATGGCAATATTGAGGTAGCACATGCTTTTTACCACAAGGATACTTTTTGCATAGGTGTTTTTTTGTAAGGGGTCTAATAAAAAACCTATTTACTATGGTATTTTAAAATTTTTGTCAGATTTCACCTCTCCCAACTCTACTCGAGACACAAAGCATTCTCCTGCAATCTACCCAGCACCTTACGTCATCGCGCTCGCTTGTGAAATGCACTGTCACGTTATCTCAGGAGCGCTCGCAGTATATTGAATTGAAAGAAACAGAGACATATCTCGTAGCAGACAGGCTCTCTGGGGCATAGAGTTCTGAGTTTACTGCATTATATTTATATGATGATAATAATAATAACACGATATTTATAATAATTACCCATACATTAGTTACAAGGATTCGTAATAATTGAAAAGAAACACCCTTTTAGAGAAATTTTGCTGCTGTAATCCTGCTCTGAAATAGTTTTAATTTCACCTGTCACTACGAGTGCGAAAATGTGGTGTCAAAGTTTTAGTCGTCATTTCAGTAAAATTTTAAAAATCATGCAAAATTTTTTATCGAGCTCAAACTTGACTACGGAAAACGTTTTAATGTAATATTCAATAATGTGTCTACAGTGCTTTTGTTTCTCGAAGATGCCACCCGTTAGTGTATAGCATGCAGTGTATTACCGGTACAGTGCAATGTGACAGTGCAGCGTTTCGACACCAGTATATATTAGAAGTGTGGCAATTCGGGATAGTTAGTATGACATGGTGATAGTTGTAGTCCGAGAACAGAACGATGACAAAGGCGTAAGAAGGAGACGAGCGCTCGTCTTCGTCTTGTTCTTTTGTCATCGTTCTGTTCTCGCGCTATACCTATCAAAAGTATAAGCTTCTGTTCACCTCTGTTTCTCCTTTCTGGACCGGTGAATGGCACACCTGTTTTTCTAGGTACTCCAATGCCACCTATGGAGGACCGGACCAAATTTTGGTTGAGCCGAACGTACTCACACTGTTTGTGAAACTCTTCAAGAACGAGTCGATGGGCGAAAAGGGCCTACAATACCTAGTAGCCTGGAGCGTCTACAGGCAGTTAGTCGAGTTCTCTGACCTATACATGTTTCTTCGGGGCAACCTTGCAAGGGACGGTTGTTACGATCACGTCAAAAAAGTCATGATTTCGGCGGTTATCACCCCGTTTTTCAGTCTGGCAAGTCTATTGCAGTGCTTGCCTTTCGTGGTATTTGCAAAACCACCGTCAGTGTAGCATTCGTCGGTTCCCTTTGAGTTGCATTGAGCATACCACAAAGCGAAGCGGGTGCCAGAAAAGGCACTTATTCAATAGGTGACGTTCTTAGTACACTTCGTTGTTACCCAGCCGAGCCAGAAAGCCATCTGGACATCACCTAACGTCGCAGATATCTTGTGCTTAGTTCTTGCGAAGTCATCTGTGGTTATCATAATTTGAGTTCTTGTGAAGTCATCTGTGGTTATCATGATTTGGCAGCAATAAAGATGCTATCGCGGGACGTCATGATACGACGTTTTCACTAATTCACGTGGAATTTCGCTCTATTCGTGTTGACAGTACCACTGTACGCTAGAATATGGGACTCGCGAGGTATTTATTGTTTTCCCTATAAAAAGTAATTTTAACAGGAGCATGTGCGTGTGGAACTTTGCAGTCTCAGAGACAAACAACGGGTGCCAACGAAATATATTTAAGCGCAAACTGCGGAGCTATAACAAAAAGTCACACCATATTCATGGAGTAAATGATGATGAGTGGGGTGAACCATCTGTTTTGCCGTCCGTCTATCTGTCCGTGCGTTCGTCTGTCTGCCTGCCTGTCTGTCTGTTTGTCGGTCTATCTGTGGATATGCTGTGTTGGCTACGCTGGAAGGACAGACTACCCCAGGCCATTAGGAGCTTCGTCCCTACAAAAGTGGCAGACGCCGTGTACCACGGAAATCGACGTTATGGGAAGCATATGTGTAAGGAAGGTTACAGTGGTGTATCTCTATTTAAGCAAACGTTACGAAATCACTCTCAAAATATCTACAAATGTTTTACGCACACACATATTTTGAACCATCTCATATGTTGTATACAAGCAGTTGTTAACAGTAACTTATGAATGACAACACACACATGAGTATTACCAACATCCGAAACGGTAAGCTGATATGTAGCGCTTGTGTTTCTGAAGATGGTAGACCTGGCTTATGCTACCTGGACGAACTTCAGTGAATGGCACCGAATTATAGTTGGCATTTTGTTGGGACCAAGAAATTTATTCTTTGATATCATCTTGTCAACTTTTCCGATGTAAGTTTTTCTTACTGCTTTTGCGATCACCGCTGGCTCATACAGGCTTAGCATAGCCTAGGGTGTACGGGTATATGCCACATGTGCCAGAAGGAAAGCGTCTGACGACGTATGCGACAAGATTTTCATGACATTGATATCAATAATGTTCTGATATATTCATCCAATCCTCTTCCTGGCCCATAGTTGATTTGAACTACCCAAATTATGAACGCGATGCCAGAGTACCCTGAAGAAAGCTGCTGGATAGATAGACAGATAGACAGACAGACAGATAGATAGATAGATAGATAGATAGATAGATAGATAGATAGATAGATAGATAGATAGATAGATAGATAGTTAAAATGGTCAAAGTGTCTGCAGCCTACTGAGAAAGCCTTCACAATTGTAAATAGGAGTTCAGGTAGGGTGCCTGGCTTAATACTTTATTAGTTCATTGCTGGTATATCATGCTACGTGAGTTAAAAATGCTTGCGTGCAGTCAATATGATTTAAAGGCGTTCAGTAAAAGTGAAACCACAATAAGTCCATCACCAAAACTAATTCATTCTATATCTATTGGAATATTGATATCTGAGGAAGCACCTACCTGATATTACGGAAATGAAGTATAATCGGGAAGATATACATCGTCATGTTCATTTAAAATAAAATAAGAGCCAATGCAAACGAGTGTCTTTTGTTTCACGTCTACAGTGGAATTTAAGTAGTTTGAGCATAACAATGCCAATCGAGCTAACTATGTTTTTATCTTAATATAATATCATTGGTAACATTATTTTTACAAAATGCTTCTCGCTTTCTTCTTGTATTTGATGGGAGGAACTTCATTCTGAAAATCCGCAGCCATATCTTTCAAGCAGCTTCACCTGAGGAAAATCTTAAAGATATACAAAACAGCAAATTACCTAAATACTGCTTCGTATTCCGCGTAACAATATATTGTGCAAAGATTGCCCTGAAACAGTAGACTTACATGATTCTTCACTGAACAGACAATGCAGGATACAAGGTTAGAGTAATTGAACAGATGGTGTCAACAATACGCAGCACATACCAGAAAGCTTTTGAATCTTCAACGTGGATTGGACGCAGAATTCGAGAAGCTGCTACACGAAAGTTGAAGAACATTACGTCCTATGTAAGAAGTCCCGGCAATCGACTAGACTCCAAGTACGTCGAAGAAGTTTAGAGTGAGTACATATTACAATGCGTACACTCTTTAGTACGTTGATGTCAGCGTTCCGGGATTCGTCAGCTTCATTGCGACCGAAATAGCTTGCTATTTGCCTAAAGGGATACATTTTCCGCCGCTCAAAATTGAAATTGTTTATAACCTTTTATATTTCACTCTATCAAGCTACCTCTATATTGAGCTCTATATCTTAGAAGTAGTAGTCGCCAGAATTGCAGTCTACAGTGTTTTAGGCCTACTGTAAGAAGTGAGCTTGCGGCAGTTTTAGTTTTTTTATATTTTATTTGTCTGGTAAGCTTAGAGAGGCATGCCAGCCATCACGCTGCATTCGCCCCGGCGCGTAGCATTACTTGAACAGCAGTCAATCGAAGTGTAAGAACGCATCGGCCCTGACCGCAGACACTCCGGTGCCTGCACGGCGAAGTGCTGGGGTGCCAGAGATTACCAAGCTTTTCTGGTTTCTTATCAACTCAAGACAAAGGAACTAAAACCCAAGTGGGCGACAAAAGGTATTGATGAAAACGCCATTGTGACGACGCCCTGATTGCCTCACTGCACTTTCACCCTGTGCATGAATGGGCCTCTTTCGGGAGCCAGCGCGGCAGTATCGGTTCAGCTTACGACCCGACCATTTGCTTTTCGCGCTGGTAACAGTCGCCATTAAGAAAAGGAGGCTTGCACTGCGACACCGTGTGAACACCGGCGACTTCCCGTTCCTGTCCGGTGTATTTTGAGTAGGTCTCGGAACTTGGTGGGCTTGTGACACCCGAAATCATTGCCCACTTCGCAGCAAAGTGCGAGACAGATGCGTGACTTGCTGTGCGATGCTGCCTGCGGCGTGACGATGTGCCGGCAGCGGCATGCAGCTTGCGGGACACATGGTGACGAAGGAGCTATCAGCGGCAGGCACCACCCTCAAGCGGCGCATTGACATGCACGGTCGGACGACTTCGGACCTCGTAATGGAGCTCAAAACAAACAACATTCGACAGCCACGGTTAGTTCCGTAAAGTCATGAATAAAATGCCTTTGTAAACGACAAGGACGCCGCAACAGTGGCAACAGCTTAATATTAATGGCTCCGACAGGTAGGCCTAGCATGGCGGGCGCCAGCCGTTGCCTACGCAGTTCACACACGCGAGCTCGTCTTGGAGCGCTTCTTTTGGCAACACCATTAGGCTTTGCACTTGTACGTAATGCGTTAGCATACAATAATACTTTTTCTGATGTCATCGATGTGATGAGCTTGCTTTTTTTACCTGCGAAATAGCATTGCATGCTTGCTCACAATCTCGCTAATCATTTCAAAGCAGGCGTTGTCTTGCAACAAGGGCATACTTCAAACTTCATGTTATTCAATCTGGAATACTTTCACGGCACAAAAAAGGCACTAACTGTTGGCCAATCCAGGCTCCGTCTACTCCATCGTTTTGCCTGCATTGGCCTGGTGGGTGAATGAAGCAGCGACAAAGAGATTGCGCCACCAGCGGCGTTACGCCTCTCGTCTGCTAGCGCTGTGATTGGCTTTGGCCTTGTGGTGGTACGATGTGACGACAAAAATATCTGACCCATTTGATGCACGCCGGACAGGCGATGCGGTAGTGCTATATGATGAGGCGTGACAAAACGTCATCACTGAGGCTGCCGCATCGTCACGCCAGACGCTGCATCGCATGGAAAATCGCATGTCGGTATCGCAATTAAAACGGGTGTCCGGTCGGCACCTTTGATGAATGCTGTCGCACTGGCATGCCTTCGGCTCTGTCCACCCTACTCGTTTCATGCTGGTTCAAGGAAACCATCATGGCGGAAGTTGGGAGAACGAGCTCGTAAGTAGAACTGTGTGCGAAGAGCGAGTGGTTTCACTTGAAGCGCACTGCGGACAGGCGGATTACTGTCCCGTCGGCAAAAAGTTGACGTGTTATCATGTATGTCTTATGGGCACAAAGGCCAGAACGCGTAGCTTTCTTTATATAGTTGTGTGCCCACTGAGCTTGCCCTTGACACGTCGACCTTCATTTAGTTTTGTTTTATTTGCGTTCAGTTGTTGCATTATTTGGGGCTGGGGGCATTAGCCCTCAACGTGGTTGAAAGTGGAGTCCTCGGGATTGGTTCTTGATTTGCTGACTGCGATGTCCTATCACAGGACAAAGAGGTGACGATTCATTGACAGTTTTGTAAATGTGAGAAAATAAAAGCAGCCCCAGTGTTCCGCTAAGCGTTCTGAACCGGGCTCAAGGTGTTGGACACTATCGGCTCAGCCAAATCTCGCTGGGTCACCCAACAGACGGTTAGTTTCCAAAGAGCTTTCTTTGTTGTAACTTTTAGGTCTATAACTATGTATGACATTCTGTACCATTTGTGAATATAAAATTTTATCAGCTTCACTAGAACTTCTCCAGCTTTTGTACTTCCTCTTCGAGCGACCATTGAGTCATTTGCCGCTATTCGCATAAGGACAGTACGTTACTTCTACTCACTTTGCTATACCACCGCGGGCGGTGCGTCTTGGTCACCGAGTGGGGAGAGTTGCTTTCACAACATCGAAATAATCTGAATTTTACTACTGCGAACTTGATTTAGTTCGTTTTTTTTCTTTATGTGACGAAGAAACCTAATACACCCTTCATAGTGAGGCATGGTCATAATACTAATAGAAGTACTAAATAACTTTTTATGAGGTGTTTAATAACATAGGATGGTATCAACTTACAGCCTACATTTCCTCGGTCAATAGTAAATGTAACAGCCATCTAGATGGGTATTCGAAAGACAAATGCACTCATCTAGTTCTACAGCACCCACTTAGCAAGTAGCACTTTTGTGCTTGGAACAGACTGTGGAAATGGTAAAATAAGGGTACCCCTCAGATTCGAATTCTTCGAGTTCTATATTAGGATGGCATTACTTGTCGGATAGATAAGGCCTCTCAAAAACTCAGGAATACAAATAAAAGAATATTTATGTCCGCGAGCCCGTCGGTTGCCTAAATATATCAACAAGTTGCACCGTGCAAGTGAATTTCACGTGTTTAGACACTTGAGCAGCACTGCCGAAGGAACAACAAAATGGAAGGACAACAAGTTTTGTATTGTTGTAATGTGATATAGGTAGCTAATAATTTACGCTTTGGTCAAGATGAGAGTGAATAAAATGTAGATTGTCAGGTGGACGAACGTATTATCCTTTATAATTATGTAGTAAGAGTGATCAGAGTGTAGAAAGAATTGAAGTAATAATTTTCACTAACATATTTGATAAATATATTGTATGAAATGTTTCTAAACACCAATAGAAACATGGTTATGTAGCATTGATATATGAAACAGGCGGGAAGGAACAGCAGTGAAAGAAGAGAAGGATTTGTGTTGTTGCTTCTCACGCTCACTCTACTTGACAGCTGGTCAGCTTTACTTTCTGAGTTTTCCTCAGTAAACGTGTCCTCGACTCACCGCTAAAGACGCACTATTAAGTGGTGTAGATTGCTGGATCCCCTTTCCATCCTGGAGCTCCGCAACCGAACTTTACCTTCGCCATGAAGGATGCCCACCGACGTTGCACAGCAGACCGCTCCTACATCCCCAACTGCCCGCTGTCCCAGCATCCTGAGATAGCGAGATCGAGTTTTGTTCGGTTGCACCGATGAGCAGAACTTCTAAGACTGGCCCTCTCTGTTCGAGAGAGTAAGCATCAATAATAGGTGGGGCAAAAACGACAAACTTGGCCACGTCCATTTCTACCTGAAAAGTGTAGTGAAGCTCTGGTTAAGAACCACGAAGCCGAGCTTACCGACTGGGCCACTTTCAAGACCACCTTCACGGGCGTGCTTGAACGACTGACAGTGCGCAAGTTCCACTCAGAACAGCGCTCGCGGGACCGCGTCCAACTGTCTGGGGAAGGTTTTATGTCATACATCGGGAACGTATAGGCCTCTGCCGTCGCTTCAATCCTGGCATGTCGGAAACCGTCAGGAAAGAAAATAATACGATGGGCATCGAGGACGCTGCCATTCACATGCTGGTGGCGAAAGACCCGCAAACAGTTGCGGAAGTTATCCAAAACTGCCAAAGTTAGGATGACGTGCGAAAACAGCGCATTTCAACGTGACGCCCGACTTTCGACCAGACGAGCACGTCAGCATGGACTGTTGGTGGAATTTTTCCGGAACAGACAGCATTGACGTCACTAATCCAGCAATTCATCCTAGAGAAAGTGGCATGTCACTTATCTCTTGCGCCTTTTCTTCCCAGCAATACTCATGGGCTGACCTGGTCGCTGCACGAAACCATCGAAGAGCATGTCTGCGAGGCATTTCCGCCCACGTACCAGCCACCACCTGTCTCCCCTCACGTGACTTACGCTTACGTTGCGAGAAGGCAAGCACATGCGCCGTCAAACGTCGTCTACTCTGCCCACAAGCGAGCGATTTCTACGCAATTCGCGTACCGCCTAGATCGCATGTTCCCATTCACCACCGTTGTTCAACGCTTTTAAACAACCCTTCGTGCACAACGGATAACAAACCCATCTGTTACTACTGTCACCTGCCTGGACATGTTGAGCGGTTCTGTCGCAGGCGCGTCCCTCATCCAGATACCATTGATGAAGCGTACGGCTACGCCCACACAGAACAACCACAGACGCTGCCAATCCATGCAGCTTGGGACACTTCTTCGCCAGGCCACTGCGCCTTCAACCCACGCTGATTACCTTTGCCACGCCGACGCTCGTCTTCACTGATGCTTCGGTTTGCACCACTTTCCCAAATGAAAAACTCACCATCGCAGTTCCGCAGACAGGAACTGCCCCACTATCCAACTCTACAAAGCCTCATTCTCTACCCACTAATGAAATAACTGTCTTCATTGAAGGTTTTGCCATTCAAGCAATAATAGATACCGGGGCTTCCATGTCTATATTGAGGAAAGCGATGTGTCGTAAGTGAAAAAATGACGATTCCGCTTTCTGGTCTCTCCCTGAATATGGTGACATCACACCACGTCAACTCTTCTATGACGTGCACGGCTCGACTACTCATCTAGGACTTTTTGTACGTGGTTGAGTTGACCGCTTTTTATACTGCTCACACGACGTCATATTAGGCTGGGACCTCTTTTCGCCACATCATGCCATTGTATATTGTGCCCTAGCCAAACTAGAGTTACCATCGCTCTCTGATGACGATCCCAATAAGCCTTCCATTTCTAGTGTTGTCGTTGCCGCGGCGACGGATATCCCACTTATGTCGTCTGTTATTGTGCGGATCTCGCGAGAGTGTGCCACTTTTTCGAACGTTATGTTCACGCCGTCAGAAGACTTCACTTCTCGAAAAACATTCTTCTAACTTTTGCTTTACTGATGGTCGAAATCACTTACGTAACAATTTATGCCACAAATCTACTTTCAGGACCAGTCACAATATTTCATGGCGAATGCATCGGCTGCCTTGAAGACACTGATTGTGTTTGCATCAGTTATCTGCTCGGTCACGCCACAAGCCTTCAGATCGCCTGTATTACTCCCACTCTCACGTCTGCAACCTCTTCTCTAGAAGCCTTCCTGCCATCGCTTGATTTGATTCTTCCTGTTGTCCAACGAACCCAACCCTTGACACTTCTCGACCACTTCCGGACGTCTTTCGACTTCAAACAAACGAATCTTGGCCGAAAATCTGCATTTGTTTATTGTATTGACACCGGCATCCACGCACCATTGCGTCAGCGTCTATACCAGGTCTTTTACGCTAAACACCAAGTTATTGACGATCAAGTGTCTGATATGCTCGATTGTGGCGTCATACAGCCTCCCATGAAGTAATGGTCAAAAAGAAGGACGATAGCATACGATTCTGTGCTGATTACAGGCGCCCTGACAAGATCACTCACAAATATGTTTGTCCGCTCTGCAGATTCGACGATGCTCTCGAATGCTTGCAAGGAGCACAGTTCGTTTTCTCTCTGGATCTTCGATCAAGATACTGGCAGGTACCCTTGGATAAAGCTGACGACGCCAATACTGCGTTTGTAACTCTTGACGGCTAGTACGAGTTTAAAGTGATGCCGTTCGGCCTTTGCAACGCCCTTATCCCATTCGAGCGTCTTATGGACAACATACTTCGATGTCCAGAATGGCAGACATGTCTTTGCTATCTGGACGACGTCGTCGTTCTTTTGAAAAGACTTCCATAACCATCTTTTGCGTCTCGCAAATGTCCTGAATTGCCTCACACATGCTGGGCTCCAACTAAATTTGAAAAAGTGTCATTCTGCCGCCCGGAAGCTCACTATCTTGGGGCATGTTCTCAGCGACGACGGTGTTCTATTTTACCCTGGAAACTGTCCGTGCAGTCACCCAGTTTCCGAAGCCATCGACACTACAGGAACTCCTGAGCATTATTGGCTTATGTTCATACATTCATTGATTTGTCCGTAATTTCGCATCTGTAATGTCGCCTCTAATACGGCTACTTTCTGACAGCGAAGGCATTTCGGCGTGGCCTTCCGATCGCGATGACGCATTCGCAAAACTACGTCATTTGCTGACCTCACCATCAGTTCTCTGTCACTTTGATTCAGATGCCCCTACCGAAATCCACACCGGTAAGCAGTCGTATCCACATCGGTAAGCAGTCGGTAAGCAGATGGTAAGCAGTCGTCATTTGATGCCTAATGTTACTTAGTCGAAAAACTTCATCAATAAGCTGTGCAGTGAACGTTGTTCCTCTGTCGGTTATCACTGTAAATGAAGCACCGTGGCGCTGAACAATGCGGCACATGAATAAATGTGCTACCTCAGAAGCCGTGGCTCGTGGTATCGCCTGTGTCTCAGCATAGCGGGTCAAACAGTCAATTGCAACAATGACCCATTTGTTGTCGTCGGACGATAAAGGAAATTGGCCGGGAATGTTCATGTGGACTTGGTCAAATGGCTTGTGGGGTAAATAAACTGGCTGAAGTAATCCAGCCGGCTTGCTTTGTGGCGACTTTTGACGCTGGCATTCACGACAGCTTTTGACGTACTGCTTCACGCTTACCGAAAGTCCGGGCCAGTAGTACGCCTCACTTACTCTGGTGAGCGTTCGAAAGTAACCTAGATGAGCAGATGTGGGCTCGTCATGACACGCGGAGAGGACTTCGTCCCGCATGTCCTTCGGAACGGCTAGGAGGTAAGCGCTGCTCGTAGAATGGGCTTTTTTTGTTTTGTACAGGACATTATCTCGGAGGCAGAAAGATGTCACGATGCGAGATAGATGGCGAGGTATAACGGTGCTATGACCCTCCAGATAGTCGATGAGTGATAGAATCTCTTCATTCTCTCGCTGGCGTCTGCTCATGTCAGATGAGCTAAGGGCGCCCAGGAAACCGTCATCGTCCTCTTCTTCTTGATTGACTAAAGGTATGGGAGCACGCTACATAGTATCAGCGTCTTCATGCTTCCGTCCAGACTTATATACGATGGTCACATAAAATTCCTGTAGACGCAAGCTCCATCGGGCCAGTCATTCAGAGGGATCATGTATGTTTACCAACCAGCAGAGGGCATGGTAATCCGTCACCACTTTCACCCGTACCATAGAGGTATGGGTGAAACTTGGTGATCGCCACCAAGTTTCTCTGTGGTCGTGTAATTCACCTCGGTACGGGGCAGTGAGCGGCTGGCATAGGCTATGACTCGTTTTTTGCCGTGTTGATGCTGGACGAGCACTGCGCCGAGGCCAATGTTACTGGCGTCATTGTGCACCTCTGTGTCAGCATCATCGTCAAAATGCGCAAGAACAGGGGCTGACTGCATCCGCTGTCGTAGCTCGGCAAAAGCAGCCTGTTGCTCGGTAGCTCATACAAACGGTGTGTCGTCGCGTGTAAGGCGAGTCAAGGGCTCCGCTATCTTTGAAAAACCTCTAATGAATCGCCGATAGTATGTACACAAGCCCAGAAAGCGCCGAACAGCCTTTTTGTCTGTATGATGCAGAAACGCGGCTACAGCGGCAAGTTTGTCGGGATCGGGTCGGACTCCTTTCGCGTTTACTACGTGGCCAAAGAATTCGAGCTCTATATAACCAAAGTGACACTTATGTGGTTTGAGTGTAAGATGTGCTGATTGAATAGCCTGTAGCACACTCCTGAGGCGGTGAAAATGTTGCTGGAAGGTTTCAGAAAAAATGACATCATCAAGGTATACGAGACAAGTTTGCCAGTTCAGACCAGCAAGCACAGTGTCCATCATTCGTTGCAAAGTTGTGGGCGCTAAGCCCAAATCAAAAGGAAGGACTCAAAATTTATACAGGCCATCAGGGGTCACAAAGGCCGTTCTCTCGCGGTCTCACTCGTCAACCTCGATCTGCCATTACTCGCTTTTATATCCAAAGAGGAAAAATAGTGGGCGGGGCGTTATCTGTCTAACGAGTCACCGATACGTGGCAGAGGGTACACGTCCTTTTTAGTCACGCTGCTCAGCTTCCGGTAATCGACGCAAAAACGTAGCGTTCTGTCTTTTTTTTTGACTAGGACGACCGGAGAGGACCACGCACTATTGGAAGGCTCGATGATGCCGTTGTCAAGCATTTCTCGAACTTGCGTACGAATGGCTTGTCGTTCCTTCACTGACACGTGGTAAGGCTGATAGTGTACTGGGCGGGCGTCGTCGTAAGTGATGATTCTTTGCCTAGTGATCAAAGTCTGGCGCACCTTAGAGGAAGTAGCGAAGCACGACTTGAATTCAAGAAAGAGTTTTCGCAGTGCTGTCTGGTTTTCTGGTGTGAGGTTAGAATTAATATCGATATTGTTTATAGACGTATCGGCGGCCTGCCACTGCATCCGACGAGAAGTAGATGGGAACGGTTCCTAAATCATCTGCTAACTCTAACGAAGTGCCACGGAAAAGGTGTCAGTGTTCGTTGCTGAAAATAGGTGACAATATCCTTGACCTCTACAGGTCAGGCCGCGGATATTCATATGCCGACGCTCTTTCCCGCTCTCCACCTCGCCATGACCATGGAAGTGCTTCTATTTCCAGCCTTGATGCTGTAGCACTTTCGCACATCGACATGCCCTACGAGCAGCGCCAAGGCGCTTTGATAGTCTATGACAGAGTTACCGTCTCAGTCATCCAAACTTATCACCAATCGTTCACTGCGACGCGCAGCTCAACACTTCACCATCCGCGATGGACTCCTAAATTATCGCAACTACCTTTCAGACGGCCGCACGTGACTGCTTGTGATTCTTCGCCACCTGCAATCTAAGGCAAATGGTGTTAAAAGGATGTGTGGTTTGTTCTTTTGGGCACTAATGGGGCTGCCACAACCATTATTCTTTTAGGAACTGACAGAACCTGGTCTAATAGTTAGTCCCCACAGACCAGCTCGAGGGAAAAACAATTAGTCCTCGTACTTGAACTGGTATAGCGCATTGAGGGGAAGAAAAAACGGCCGAGAAGACCGACACAAGAGGATAGAGCGCTCTGTCCTCTTGTGTAGCGCTCTGTTCTCTTGTGTTGGTCTGCTCGGCTGTTTCTTCTTCCCCGTAATGTGCTATACCAGTTCAAGTACGACGAACCTACTCGCCCAATCTTCAACACTCGTGAATTAGTCCTCCAATTTACAACTTATGAGGCAACCGTTAGTCCTCACACTTACACCTTATCGGGCAAACGTTAGTCCACACAGTTGCGTCTCGCTGGATGAACGGTTGGTCTACTAAACACTTCAATCTGATGATCTTTTCATCCCTATTTCAAATATTGTTTTTCTATTTACTCCGTCCGACTTAGCACTTTTTCACCTGTTTTTGTGCGCAGTAACAAACAAATGGCGCGGAAAAAACACGTACAAAACGATTCAGCCAACTGTGTGTCACTGCTTTCACAGTCACTGCCACAACGAAAGCCAAAAGTGAGACATTCAAGTCTTTTGTTTTTCTCTGTACTCATGAAGTTTCCCCATTCTTTACGAAAATTCATGATAATACGTACGAGTCTAGCCTTGTTGTCACATTAGTACAGTCCCTGTGAAGCTCTTCCGACGGAAGCGAAAGATGACCGGCATTGCAGACGCCAGCGCACCGAGCCTTCCGCGTGTTGTGTGTTCACGGCTGCACAATGAGATTGTAAAAAAACGTTATTCACACATAAGAAAGGAGGATGAATGTGCATGGGTATGACAAATAACTGCTGGGTGGGTTGGAAAAATGTGTGTAAATTAGGACATGTAATTTCAACGTGGTGTTACATATCGTCTAAGACGCACTTCAATCCCCGTAGCGCAACAGCTTAAGCGTGGTAGCCGCAGTCTTAACACTGAGGAGCTACAAACCACCGTGCCACCAGCGAGTTCTAAGCGAGCGCCGGCGTTTAGCTCGAGCAAGCGAACGCAAGACGAAACACGACGTTCCACGCGGAGCGTCGGCCGTCACGAACAGCGCCAAGCTTGTTTGAAGCGAGCGCCTAAAAAACCGACGGTAATGCGGCCCTTTTCAACAAACTCGAGCGAGTGCAGCGAGAAAACACGAATTCGCTGCCGGGGCAGCAGCCAACGGTCAGGGCCGAGCTGTTTGCGACTTATTGACGGGCAAAGCAACTGTAATGGCGACAAATTTTCACAGACTCAGTTTCGACGCTAGCGAAAGCCGCGCCAGCCCGTGGCAGTCCACTAACAGCGCGCGACACATTAGAGAGTTTTAGTACTGCGGAATGGTGCTACGTACGCATCACGCAAGCGCCTTGCGTTACGTGGCGTCGTTTGCCAATAATCGGCTTCTAGTACGCTTTTAGTACGCTGTAGTAGCCACGTACGTAACGAGCGAGAAGCGTGTTGCGCCATCTGGTAGATCAAAATAGAAGCACGTGTTGTTAACAGCCAATGTGAGCCAATCCAAGTGTTATAGCCAGATTATGGCCATATTTTAAGCCACAGAGCCGGTCGGTGCTTGCCTTCGATGCCACCATTTTGCAAAACGAAGTCTCGCGCTGTCGCGAACTTGTTCGAGAGCGGCGCGATCAGCTCATACGTACGCACGCACGCATCTCATGCGTGCGTACGTAGCGGATGCGTACGTAACGCGATACCTGCGCGTTGCGGCCTGCGCAAGCGCACTACGCAGAACGTGGCGTCCTTACGTACGAAACGCCGCCAGTACGCAGCGTACGCAGTACTAAAACTATCAATTAAAATTAAGTTCGTTACGAGCAACCGCAACGCGTTTTTGATGACTCGAAAAGCAGTGATGAGGTATCTGTCGGAAATCGTCAGCCCAGAGCTCATCACGGCGGCGAAGAAAGGTGATCACACGATGAGCGAGCCTCCGGGCAGCCGAGGGCAACGGCGGCCAACTTCCGAGTGGTCAAAAAGCACAGGCAAACTACAGACGCCGAATGCGACATTCGCGGTTCTTTTCGTGCGTGCGATATACAAAACGACAGCGCCCTCTGCCGGCAAGCGCGATCCGTATTGAACACCCGACAAGTACGGCAGAATAGAGAATAATCACCAACTTGTAAAAAAAATGCAGCGCTGATTTCTGCCCTGAGTCAGACTGAAATAACGTATCAGACAGGCATGTGGCTGCTCGGCCGCCATGTTGGCCGTCATTCACAACCAGTGGTGTCATCAATTGGTCGTGACCATCTTGACTAAGTCAGGGATATACAGCGTGGCAGGGCGACGTGTCGCGACCGGCACCAGAATTCATAGATGCGGTGAAACGTAAAAGGAGCACCTCACGCTCTTCCAAGTGCACATACAACAACCACGGTGTAAATCTTGGATCGTCGAGCTCTCTATGCGCGACGCAACGCGTACTGTCACCAGCAAAGTAGGGGGGAAGACTGAGTCAGGAGAGAGGAGGATGGCTAGTTTCCTCGACAACGGTTTGCGCATGGCTTGGATCTCCTGCGCGGTTCATCTCTTTGCGTGGAAAACGTAGACTAAGTCGTTTGCACGTGGCACCCATACCTCTGTGGTTACTGCTCAACGGTCTATCTGTTCATCGCGCGTGCCCATTGGGCTCTGTTACTCCCTTTTCGGGTAATTTTGCCTTAAAATGTACGTGTTGATATCTCCGACTCCTTTCACGCGGATCCTCAATGCGGCCACACTGCTGGGATAAAAACGTATGCACGCATCCGGCTTTGGTACTATTGGCGCGGAATGTACCGCTTTGTCAGCCAGTACGTGCGAACGTGTTCCAAATGTCAACGCCGCAAAAGCCCGCCGCACATAGCCAATGGACCACTGCAACCGTTACCTTGCTCCTCCTGACTTTTCGACCGCATCGCAATTGACTTGTATGGTCTACTTCCTTACACGTCTCACGGAAACCGCCGTGTGATTGTCGCCATTGATCACTTGACACGCAATGCTGAAACTGCTGCGCTGCTAGGGGCCACATCACGTGAAGTTAGCTTATTTATTCTTCACAGTCTTTTTTTTGCAAAGGTACGCCTCGTGAACTACTCAGCGACCGCGGATACACGTTCCTCTCCGAAGCCGTACAAGCCTTTCTTCGTTAAATCAACACTGTTCATCGGACAACTAGAGCATACCAACCGTAAATGAGTGGAATGACTGAATGATTTAACCGCTCGTTGCGTGACATGTTATTCGTGTACCTGTCCGCTGACCACACCAACTGAGACTGAATACTTCCCTTTGTAACTTACGCATCCAACAGGGGCACTCAGGCTAAGAAAGGATCCTTTCTGTCATCCTCCTCTACGAGCGCGAAACTTCCTCATTCATGGGCACCATTTTCTTGTATCGACTCGACTCTTTGCAATCCACAACTCTATCCGAAATTGCCAACTATGTGGAAGAATGCCGACAACTCGCACGTTCCCTAGCCGCACAAGATCAGGTGTACCAGAAGGACCGTGTCGACAAAAACTTGTCTTCGCAGTCATATTCGCCTGGCACGTTGGTATGCCTTCGGGTTCCCTCATCTGTTCCTGGTCTTTCCACCAAGCTACAACCAAAGTGCGAAGGCCTCTACCAAGTGCTACGTGAGGCCTCACCGGTTAATTATATTGTTGAGCTGGTTAAATCATCGACAGACCGACGCCGTGGTGGCTGTGAGGCTGTTCATGTCAATCAATTGAAGCCGCACTACGACCTACTGGTTCTACACGTTCCGTAGGTCACTAGGACGGCTCCTTTTTTTTGGGTTTCGTTGGGAAGAAGAGATTGATTTGCAGCATTGATATATGGCACAGGCAGGAACGCCAGCGAAAGAGGAGAAGGAAGATTGTTGTTGCTTCTCGCGTTCGCTCCGCTTGGCAGCTGGTTGGCTTTACCTCTGCGTTCCCCAGTAAACCTGTCTTCGACTCACCACTAAAGGCGCGCTATTAGTTTAAATGTGCGACGTGCTTAGAATAGGGAGTGTCAATGGCGCTATTACAACGTCTCTGGCCATAACATCTCTTTTACTTGGCAATATTGAATAACCCAAGTAACGTTCTGAAGAGAAAACCAACGAGAATAAAAGTAGAACAGAATACGGAAGTTTTCCAGCCATATCGAGGAGCAATGCCAGAAAAGCTTTATTGTCTTTCAATGTTGCCTAAATTGAAAAAGGGAGGGGGGCACGTTCGCTGCCTCTTGGGAATAGATATTATTTAAAGCAATCGGATGCAAAAAAACGTGTTTAAATCATCTATTGAGCGAGAAGCTATGAATTGGCTCTACAAATATGCACAATTGCACCCACACATACACTAAGAGCCACATATGCTTTATATTAGCAGTTGTTTGCACTTGCGCGTTGATGCCAACAGCAAAATAGATATTACCAACACCAGAACTTGTAACCTGACGTGAAGCACTGCTGTATGGGCTGGGGCTCACCAGGACGCCAGCCCCAAACACTGCTGCAAAGGTCAACATCAGCGGAAGGCGTGTCACCGTATTTGACGTTCACTCGAGATGACGGCGGTATTTGAAAAGTAAATACGTAACAATTTTAACATCTATAGTCAGCACTGCAGCCAGAATTGACATTTCACAAACAGGAGAGTCTGTTTCTGAGACTTGGCATGGCGCTGGGGTATAATAAGTGATTTCAACGCAGAACGCTAGGGCTCAATTTCTGCTCGGACCCTGAAATTAATTATTTGTATTCGTCGGGTCAACACTGAGTTTGTCAGGTTTTTATAAAAACTCAAGCGTTAAAATTACCCATGTGTGTTTTCACCGTTTCTGGATAGATATAAAATGCCTATCAGCTTGAGTCCATACCCACTTATAAGTGGCACAAATCTGCCCCGGCTATGTGCCACCATAAATGCGAAGCATTTCTAAGCCAACTTCGGCGACCTTAAGCATATCTATCTATCTATCTATCTATCTATCTATCTATCTATCTATCTATCTATCTATCTATCTATCTATCTATCTATCTATCTATCTATCTATCTATGTATCTATCTATCTATCTATCTATCTATCTATCTATCTATCTATCTATCTATCTATCTATCTATCTATCTATCTATCTATCTATCTATCTATCTTCCTATGTATCTATCTAGCCGCTTAAGTTTGGGTGCTCTCGTAGTCACCCCTTTAACTTGGTGTGAACATAAATTAGCATGGCAGGCTAAGATGGTTTGACGAATAGGACGCGCTGGTCAAAGTATGAATAATGTCCCGATCCCGTAGCGCAAATCGTCAAACACTTCCCGCCAGATAGTGGCACATAACCACATGCGGGTATAAGCAGCTTTGGTTTATATGTGGGGTTTAACGTCCCGAAACCACCATATGATTAGCAGAGATGCCGTAGTGGAAGGCTCCGGAACTTACTTTCGCCCACCTGGGGTTCTTTAGGGGACAAGCAGCTGCTATGCATTATGTGCCGCAGATGATTGACACTTGGTATCTACCCAAAAACGACGAAAACACACACGGACAATTTGAACTTGCGAGTCTTAACAATTACCCGAAATTAGTAGTGTCGACCCTGTGCGCCAGCCGGAATCGAACCAAAGTATTCTGCGTGGCAGTGAAGCATTTTACCACAGAGCTACGCCAGGTCTCGAAACTTCTTTTCAAATAGATTTGTTTCCTAAACGTCAATACTGGTGGTGGTGCTGCATACCCAATTTTATAAATATTACATATGTACTCCATTGATACAGCCGTCACGCCAGGTTAGAGTCAATTGTGGTTAGTTGCCATGCGCTGAAGTTGACTTATGTAAGAGTGTCCAGGGCCAGCATCCTCCTCGCGAGCATCAGCCCTTCATAGCAGCTGCAGGTGTTGCTAAAACGCATGTTCCAGGGAGCATCGTTGCGCAAGTGCAAACAACTGGTTATATAAACATCTGGAACTCTTCAACATATGTCTGTGCGTGCAAAATTTGCACATATATAGCGCTATTTCATGACGTGTCGCTTGATGAAAAATTGTAACACAGCCACCATCCCTTCACATGCTTCGGAAAACGTCGTTTCCCAGGTACTACGGACCTGCCGACATTCATTTGGAAAAGTGTTTTAACACGTACATGACGAGATCGTGACATTGTTGATGTGATGACCAGCGCATAGCATTTGTGAAACCGTCTTATCCTCCCATACTAATTTGGTGTACTGCAAGTCAAGGGGCTGATCATGACACAATCCACACGTATAGGCTGCTGTGCGGGGTGTAGCAGGTATATTTAGCCACAGTTTAAAAATATGCCGGCACACGCAGTCACGACGCGACTAAAGGTATGTTGCTAAGCGTTACCTTGAGTTAATCTTGCTAATTTTTGTGCTGTCATGTATTGTTTATTAGATATGTTGGATTACCTAACTGTTCAAGAAACGAAGATGGTTAAAAATTTCAATGAAACGTTGTACATCGATTAGCGAAACGTCTGAATACACGGTATTGAACTTTATATCTGTTAGGTATTAGTGTTTTTCTACTAATTACAAATGCCCACAAAACGCAAAAATACTACGTGAAAAACCTGCCTTCATGCCAGTGTTCACGATGATTCTAGTGCTCCCTAACGTTTCGCGCACGAACGACACGCTTCCCTCACCCAGGTCAAGACAGCGATAAGCAGTAACAGCGGTTATTGTTTTTGTGGTCGAAAGCGAAACGTGTTCATCATAAAGCCGCCACCATCGTTGCAGCCCTGCCGAGACAGCACAATTGGGCAAATGCTATGGTCAGCATGTCGTTCTGAGAAGGTATTGAATGTAAACTTCTGCATGTGGCAAATGGTAACAGATAATAAAACTTGGCCTGTTGGAGAGCTTATCGCACACTTTTATTGTTGCAATCTGCAGAATTGACAAAACAACTCGCACTGCTCACTATGGTACTTAAAGTGTGTAAACAGCAACAGACCCGTCTTTGAGTAACGCAATCTTGTTGATCGCCTGCCACAGAATGCTACCCGGATGCACCAATCGACCTATTGTTCCCAACACGGATAAAGGCCCTGTCTTTACATTCACAATACATTTGATCCGACCAGACAACCCCGCTGTACGATGAGGCTAACCGGAACTCTTATTATTCGTATGTCTACAACGATTTTACAATTTCGACTACTGACTTGCTTCGTCAATTCGCGTATTCATACGGGCCAGTCGCACTCACCTATGGAGGGCTCGGAATGATACGTACACTTTCGTTTTTTGTTTCACGCACGCTTGCCTATCACAATATTAACAGGATTCAGTAATTACCATATTCAAAAATATTGACGTGAAGTAGACAGGCAACTCCAGTGGTTAGCCGCTTGAGAGAAAATGCCAAACATCGCCGGAGGATGCGTGCTCTCAATTGTCAGCCACTTTTTTAGAGCAAACGAAAGACCAAGCTTTGTACTCTCGTTGCTTTGGCATCTAGCTTCTGTGCCTTAGCCAATTGATATTCTGTCGGAAGTTCTATGTACGGTAGCTAATACGGTCTTCAAGGCGCAAAGCCACCAAGTAGACTGAGTTTGAGCCTCAGCACGTATATCGGCCATTCGTTTGCAGGGCCTCCAGACACAGCGTGGTTGACTACCTAAATGCAGGATAACTGCGAACCAAATGCCCAACTACAACACAGCTGCCATCACACCTTGTCATCAACCACACAAGGACGGCAAAGGCATTCTACGAGAATGCCAACGACTGGCTGGAGCATTTCAACATGGTTGCCATTATCGATGACTACACCTGAGAACGTCATTCAAGCTATTTGTACTGCTGTTCCGAACATTTCGCAGACACATGGTTTCATTAACATGCGGTAATGCCAAAGTCGTGGGCTGAATTTCATAGGCCCTTTCTCAACCCCTTTGCCCGAGCGGATGAGGGAGGAGAGAGACAAGTCTGCGATAGAAGCCATAGTTCAACGTACAGTAGAAAGTGCTGCAAGATAGGCAGAGCTCATGAATTGACGTTTCAGGCTTGCAGACTCCTTAACGACTGAAGACAAGAAAGTTCGCCACCTGGTGCAAGTTTTCAAGGAAGTAACCAGCTGATATTTTCACTGAACATGTCGCGTTATCTGAGTCTCTGCTCTTCCCCGCAATAGAACTGTGGATCATCCAGCCAGCCTGGGATGCCGACCGAGCCAATAAGCTTATGGCCAATGCCTAGGCCACGGATGAGGCCTACTCTTTCATCAACATGAGGCAATGCCAACGTCATGAAATGATTTTCGTTGGCCCTTTCTCAACACCTTGACTTTTTAGACTTGTGGACTCCTCAACGACTGAAGACAAGAAAGTTCGCCACCCAGTGCAACTTTTCAAAGTAAAAACCTACTGATACTATCACTGAAGATCTGTCACGTTATCTCAACCTCTGCTCTTTCACGCATTAGAACTGTGGACCGTCCAGTCAGCCGAGGAAGCCAACTGAGTCAATGGGCTTGCGGCTGATGCCTAGGGCGGGGCTGAGGCCCACCCCAAATCAGCTTCACTGCAGATTATCATTCACGCTTTTGTGCTTTTTACCCTGGTTATTGACTTGATATGGGCTTTGTACGTGGCGCGGCCCAATCAATGAAGTTGCCTGATCTGAGCCTGGGCCCTAAATGAAAAGACGTTGTCCTACCCGAGCGTGGCCCACAGGCCGGGCCTGGGCTTTCTGGCCACCCGGAACCCGAGCACACCTCTAGTTTCAATATCAAGTAGTTATTTCCTTACTTTTTTATATTCTTAATGGAGGGCCTCTACGGGTTTTTTTCTCCTTCATACGTGTGAGGAAGGGGGTCATGAAATAGACCTTGGCGAGGTAGTGTAACTAAAGGATAAACAATAGTTGCGGATATGGTGCAGCGATACTAGCGCTGACATGCCTGTCATGCACAGTAGCGGTGCTTTCAAAGTTGCTGATGCTCCAGCCAGCTATGATCGTAACATGCACTTTGTGTGATTGGGCGAGTGGAGTGGCCCTTGGTCATGCTGTAAAGCCCCCGTATTGTTCTAGCACAGCCATGAAAATGTAGCCGGATGATATCTACATAACTTACAAGAAATTAGTAATAAATAGAAAGCAGAAACTAAAAATTAGTCACAACGCTGCCACGGCCGAACTTTGGGAGCAAAATTTAGTACCTGGCGAAAGAAACGAGTGTTCCTTTTCATGATTTGGACAGCATGGAACTACCTAGCCTGTTTTATCTGCCCTCCGAGGCATTTCAATTGTTGTACTTGTGGTTTATCTTGGAGCTTATAAATAATAAATATGTGCACTGGATCTGAGTGGTAAGATCAAGAACAGCACAATTTTTGGTATTCAGGTTCAACATCAAACCATACAGCCAATATTCAAGTTGATTTAGATAAGCTTGCAATATACTACGCCGTCAAAAGGCCGCCAATCATCCTCCAGTGCTAAGATATTAGGCTCACTAGATTTCCCGAAACCTTGGTCTACGCTGTAACCTATATATATATATTGAATACGGTGGCTCCTACCCCAATGTCAGGGAAACCCTAATGATCCACTCATATGATCACTTCCTCAATCTTTCTTCAAAGAAAGACAACGCACCATAGGAAACAAGCGCCAGCCTTTAACATGTTTGTTAGGTTAAAGATACCTGCCTACGCTAACGCACCTGAAAAAAAACCCTGGGCTCTCCCGAGCACTTCAATTATTTTCATTCCAACTGCGTAGCAAAAAACAAAGCACTAGTGACCGAGCGCATAATCCCCCACAGTTTATCTAAACGCTCATCGTTACTTTACGTTGTCAGAAACAGTGTACAACCAAAATTAGCCCGAGGTGCAATACACATCAAAAGCACCTCGACACATTTGCATCAGTTTTATACAAAAACCGAGTGCCAAGCGGCTGATGTTACCCTTAGTATGTAATGACAACTCAATCATTTTAAATCTTTTTTTGAAATGATTTGGTTGTATGCTAATATCCTTGAAATGCTCATTCAAGCAACATCGACGTGACAGTGATTGTATGCGATATTTCACCTAAACCTAAAGAATACTAAAAAACAAATCTTCCTCGTTGTTATCTTTGAGACCATGTGTCTCATGCAAAAGACGGTTTTTCGCACTTCTGTTCAAACATAAAATCCAAGCCGATGTCGCTGATTCTGCATATGGCTGCATGTACCTAGGCATCCAGAACTATACTTTCATGTTGAACTAAGGTAGCACTTGCTGTGTACACTTGTCCGACAGTTTTTTCAACTCATGTTCTCGTTTGCAGATCTCTTGCTTCAGTATTTGTTTCAAGCTCATCTTCTATGAGCGGCATTTCTTTCGTTGAAATTTCTTCCACTTTATCACAGCAAACGCGGACGTAGAAAGAGGTGAAAAAAAGATTAAGAAGGAAGAGAGAGAAAGGAATAGCTTGAAGCAAAGCAGAAGCTTGTATACCCATCGAAGTGGAGAGGAATAAACTTATAAAAATCCTGGCATATCGAAGTCTCTCTGTGGGATTAGCCAGGTGGCGCAGGGTCTCCCTTGTGTATTTTCTGGAAGAAAATGAAGTTTTCGTCATCATCTTGCTATTGTTACGGAAAGGGCCCGGATTCACAAAACTCACTTACGAAAACATTTTTGCGCAAGAGAAATTTTGTTGCGTAAGTCGATTCACGAAACGAAAAAACGTCGTAAGAGGCCATAGTTGTCACATCGGCCACTGCAAATAAAGCGCGCTGTGACTGCCAGGGAACATGTCAGCGATGGTGATGCAGTTGCTATATTTGCTTACGTCACTGAAAAGTGCTCGTAAGTGGATTCACGAAGCGAAATTGTGCGTAAAAACAGCATGGCTGAGAGAAAATCCCAAGAGTGGTCCGGACCACTCTTAGGAACAATGTGGCTACTTAGAACCTGCTGCCGCAGCGGTATACTTTGTTGCCCTGGCTGGTTTTGAGTTAATTCACGCCCATTAAGGGCTGCCTGATGACTGCTGGTGCGTTTTTATTTCTTTCGGCGCTTTGAGCTTCGCGTGTTGTTTCCCTTGTACGCAGTGGATGGTGTTGACAACCACCACCGTCCAATAAGTTCGAAGTCGCATTAATTGAAGAATTCTATTGGGCGTCAATGCCATAAAACTACGCATGTAAAGATTTGTGGTTGGATGAAAACCAATGTGATACGTGAATGGTCGGTGCATTCGAACGTGACATGACATAGGATCAATCTTATTTGTTATGTTGTTGTGTTGCGCCCCATCTCATCCAATTAAAAGTGCGACTCGACATCCTTGCCTCATTGGTGGAATTTACCACCAAAGAGGTTAATTGGAGCACACTCTTTGCACGCTATTGGAAATAAAAATGAGAGGAAGTTTTCAGTGAGTGGTTCATAAAGTTTGTGCTCTTGTGTACTTTCATTGGCTCTAACTGTCCAATGGTTGCGATCTCTGAAATACAGCTGTCGATACACTTTGGGACGATCTGGAACAAAGCGTACTTTGTAAACTAAAGCCTATTAGGGTGCGCGTGATTACGCATGGAACTACAAGCAAATCATGCATCTTCACCCTCACTGTTCAGACACCGATATGGACCATGATAATATGGCAAGCAATCGGAATGAAATGACCTTAGTAACTTTGTATGACACCGAGAATATGCAAACCCTCCCGATTCTGGAGCAAACCTTGGCTGAATTCATCCCTGCGTCAATTACCAGCCAATTAACTTGGCGCACGAACATCAATCAAAGGTAGAGCGAGCCACTGACATCTATTTTGTGCGACGCAGCGGCCACTTGACCTGAGAATAATAGCGTTGCGAAGGCGAATCCCCTGTCGCATGCTCTGATCGAAGCAGACGACAAACGCGAGCAGACGACGGCTTGGCCGACAGGCACAGTTTGTGATTGGTTGTGAAGCAATACCCTCTACATCAGCTCACTCCGTGACGTTGCCAAAACACCTCTTTCACCTGGCACGCCTGTCCTGTTCGTCATATCACCCCCCTCGCACATAAGAGAATTTTTTTTTACGCCGTGAAAATAGTGCAAGTACTTTCTAAGAGCTCTCTTACGTGCGGTGCAGTTGTCGAAAACAACATGGCGTCGTAAACAGCATATCGGTCGGTGCGACTTTCAGCAAATGCTTCTCGCACGAGTTACTTCAGCGTTTGACCGGATGTGTTGTGATTACAGCAGCTCTTTCAGTGCGTGTGAGCAGTGCGGAAAGCTGTCGCAGTGCAATGGTGTACAGTGAAGCGCAGCGTAGCCTGTGCGTCGGTGTGGTTATCAAGCGGGGATCGGCGTCGATGTATCGACGGCAACTAGCACTCGAGAAGCCTGCAATGTGTGTTTGTGTGCCGGTAACAGTTCGTTCGCTTGACTTTCCAGTCTCTCAGTTGGGTGCTGTGCGACATTTAGGATTGACAGCGTTTTGACACGTTACTTGAGTGACCCCAAGTACGTACGGAAACGTATGAACTACGCGCTCGGTTCTTGCTTCGCCACTAGTTAGCCTGTACGCTTCTATTTACTTGAGAGCAATGTACTGTTCGGGAGTGAAACGATGTTCGTTGTGAACAGTGGTGCTGTGTTGACGTTCCAAGACTTGTGAACAAGCTGCGCTCGTGTGACCGAAAATTGAAAGACAGCGTTGATAACTGTTTTGCCCTGCGGAGTTGTGGTGGGGCAGCTTGGCGCTTTTGTTTGTTAAGTCGTCACTTCTCCTTTTTGTGATAACCATAGTCCTAGCGCTGTGATGTGATCAACCAAAACTGCGAGATGCTACATTCTGTTGTGGATCGTGTTACTTCGGAAGCGCGCCTAGACTGTTCTTCGGTAACAACTTGAGAGTTCTATGTGGCAGCGAGAGCCCGTGAACGTCAAGCTTCCCTTCGGCCCCCAGAAAAAGCAAAGATTTCACCGGTGCCTTGCTTTGGATGAAGTTGTAGGCCAATATCGCCTAACTACAGGTTTCGGAGTTCGTCTGGCCATCGTTTTTCACGGCACTAGAGCCTTGACAACAGCCGGTCATGGCCAGTTCTTACACTTTATCAATGGACGTGCACGCCTGGCCAGCCCTTCATTGCTGTCATTGGCAGCTTCCAGTCTGCAGATGCCCTTTGCCAGTTAGCCGTACTCGGCTCTTCATGACACCGACGGCTACTAAATGCTGCCATCGGTGAGTTCACCTTGCAGAACTAAATTTCACCGGTACTATAATTCACGCAGTTCTATAACGTGTGCAAGTTTTTAAGCCCATCAGATGTAATGTTTCTCTATAGTAAGTTGAAGCATGAAAAATTTACTACTACTGTTATATACATACATATATTATGGAGCAAATACATAAAAAGTTTTTTGTGATTTGGTACAAGTGAGCTCTTGTTTGATTATGAGGTTGGGCCTGTCAATTGACCACGTTTGATAGTTGGAAAGTTAATGTGAATTTATTTTTCAGAAGCCAAGTTGCACTTAAAAAATTTGTTATTTTGGAAAATTAGTTCTATAGACGATTACCACTGTGCTAGTACTATACTTCAGTAGGACATATATATTGCGGTACGTAAATTTTACATAAGGCTTCAGTTTATTTCAAAGTGATTATAGCAGATTTTGGTCACATTAACGAAGTGATAGCTTCCTCAAATAAGTATTAGAAGTGAGTGCTTTAATGATTGTTTTTAAATATCTCGTTTTCGGCTCTTCACAGATCGCAGAGATTGGTTTGTTAAGGTCCTGTGATTCATCGGTTGAACATTCTGGCACATCAATCCTCATCATTACTTGGAGCACCTGTACAAAAATAGGAAGGACGCGTTCTCCCTAACTATGCAAGCCTATGTCACTGCTGGGACTGTTATCATTCAGCGGATGGGGCGTGGAAGCATGCATGGCAGCCTCATCTGGAAGGACTGCGATCTGCTTGGGAGCTTCGAGCGCACAAAACTGCCTAACGGCTGGCTGCAAGGTTAGTTTTTCTTTAATACATACGATTACGTGAACACCACTTACTGTGCACAAATTGAAAACCCAAGCATGGTTGCTTTCAGTGGATACCTGTAATATTCTTACACACAATTGTTATTCAACATTTATAGAACTAAATTGCAAGATAATTGAGAATGTTGAAAGCTGAAAGCCTGCAGCCTATGAATGAAACTCCAATAATCTGAGGCTCAAAAGCTTGTGCTTTGAAACGAGCACAAATACTTTGATTCCTTATTGAGCTCTCGAGCTTGTGACTCCCTCTGTGGATCAAGTGCTCTGGAAGGAAATAGCAAGTGGGTGAAAATTGCCTGGCTGTTCACAACTTTTAAGGAGAAAGACCTATTCAAGAAGCTTCTGATGACATAGGGCCAGTAACTGCATCTTTTACCTAATGTAGCTTTTTCTCTCTCAGTGCTGTTGCTTATGTTTCAGCCGAACATGTTCACCACGATTGCATAGTGATATATATTTTTCTACAAATTGTACCTGACCTAAGCATGCATTGTTGATCTCTAAAGGTGACGTTCAGTGTGTTTCAATGCCATGGCTTCTCATTTCTCTGCCTGTGGCTAGCCTATTTCAGCAGCAGAGCGATGCAGCTAGCACACATGCAATCCAAGTCATGGAGCGCTCCTTTGGTGTTCTGTGCAGGACGCAGCATATCCATCCGGCAAGACACTGGTATCAACAATAATGGTGAGTGTTGGTGGCACCTGTAGGAGCCCGTTGTATTTGTTGCGTATGATTATTTCCCCTGATGAAGTGCATTTTTGAAAGGTTTTCTTCATTTAGAATAATAGATGTCAGCAACAAGCACACTCATAATCCACAAGTTCTTTGTGTCTTCTAGACTGCCCATTTGCTCCTATACGCAGTACGGTGAGCTGGCTATGTTAGACAGCCTTAAAGTTAGGAACATTGGCTGTTGCGTTGTAATGCAGTCTAACTTTTATTTCTTAGTGAACTTATTTGTGGTCTGCTTCTCGCACCTAGTGTAAAGTCAAAATAGAAGAAACTTTATTGGCTTTTTATGTCTGGCAGAAGTTTCATGCCTTCATCTATAACATTGTAGTTTTGCTCTTGTATCATATTAAATATATTTTCAGTCTTCACTGTTTGTGTGTGTGTGTGTGTTGAGGCTTGTCATTGGCTTCTGAAAATACAATATCTGTAAATATGAGCACATAATTGACAACTATACACTCTTGCATGTAGCATGGTTGTAACAATGATCTGTATTTTTCTAAGTTCCAGCAGTAACAAGGGGTTCGGTGCTCCACGGTCATGTACAGTGTATCAAGAACAGAGCACAGAAGACCAACAAGTACAAAGGGACTGCCAGTGACTGTTCTCCTGCTCAAAGTTTACAACAGCAGAAAGAGCACATTGTGATGTCAGGAGCAGCTGCTGCTTAACTTCTTAGCAGTGCATTATTCAGCAGTTCATTTGCTTGCATTCAAAATTATTTAAATTTTGCATGGAAGACACCAAACTATGACACTAATTTAAAGGCTGCTGTAGTGTTAGTGGGCAAATATTTTTGAGCTGAAGTTTTTAACATGTGTGTTAAGTGCCTGTGTGCCTCTACATTTACATGCCAGGAATCACAGCATCCATGGTCGCCAATGGTAACTGTGTCTGCATTCTTTGTAGTACAAGAAGTAAAGCCATGGATGCAGTAATCATGTACTTAGTCGATGTAATCCTTCAGTGTACACTCATTTGTATAGCACCAATGATGCCATGAGCTCTGGGAAGTGAATCTATGTGGATTAATTTATTTGGCAGGAAGTAGATAATCACTACTCCTAGTATATCTTAACAGAAGATTTTAGTGCTTGGGTATTATCCCACTGCCTGTCCGTCCTTCAACAGTCTACTTATCTACTGTGTAAGTGTAACTTTTTAAATGTATACTTTGCTCGGATAGGTTTGTTCATAATGTAATGCAAGTGACTTATCATCTATGCAGCTCTACTCAGACTAGAAATAAAAGCACTTATTTTTATATGTAGCTATACCATGCATTCACTTGTGTTTTTCTAGGTGCCTGTACAATTGTTTAGCCCTACAAAAGTGCTGGTATACTCTAATATTGAATCTGGCATCTTAAAATAGTTTGTTAGTGGAAGTAAGAATGTGTTTACAATCAATATTACTATCCTCAGATGAACTGTGAAAACTCTGTGGAAATTTATTTACATCTTTTGAACTTTGTGAAGGCAAATGTTGTTATGTTCTTTTACTGTGGTCCCTGTTTCATGCAAATGACACATAATTACTTTGCAGTGGCATAGTATTAGTTGTTATTTTACACATATGTGCTGAGCAACATCGCAGTTGAGGCCAGCAGCAAGACATACATGCAGTGCACTGGAGCATCACCTCACATAGTGTACAGTCTTTGCCCACCAGTAAACTCAATATTTTTCAAGCAGACTAATAGACAGCTGTATGGGAACTGTGTTGATGTGCAAACTTTGAAGTCTTCTTGAGGAGTGTTTTTCATCATTTTTGTCCAAGTAAAGTAGCTACCCAAGGCCACAACTGGTGGGAATGTGGTGGTTTCCTCTCTCCAAAAGCACTCTTACTAGCCGCCTCAATGTTAGCATGGGGTGAATTCACGAATTGGAAAAATAATTGGTCTTTGTTTTCTTGGCCGAAAGAGTCGCTTCCACCGTTGAGCCACCACGACGCGCCAGAATAGAAACTTTTAGCTAAATAAAGTTGATTCTACTTTTGAGAAGTGTTTTGGGGAAACGAAATGGCACCTATAGCTGTCAATATAAACACTGTTTGCACCAAGGAGCTTAGTAGCTTGTAATTGTATTATTCATGTTTTGTCTAGAATTTACTCGTGCTGTGCCAACTTTCTGCCCAAGTGTCCTAACATGCTTTGTTAGTGGGTTGTGAATGAGCCAAGCTATGTAAATAAACAGAGTGATATTGCAGACATGTACAAAATATTGATGCACAGCCCTTTTCTTCAGCATGACATTGTCAAGGGCTTTATTCTTGTGTTTTTTATAAAAACTGCTTGTCACTGGGCTGCAGCAGAAAACTATGCATCAAGCTTTTGCGAGATAATTCGAGAAACACCGTATTCAGACATAACAGTGCCGGTGGATATCTCTCGTAAGTTACTTTCTGTAGTATATTCAAAATGAGTGTATTAGAATTGTTGTTTTATAGCCATTCATTTTAATATTTACACCTGAGTGTATGTATGTATGTATGGGTGTACATATGTATATGTGTGTGTGCGTATATGTATGT
This sequence comes from Rhipicephalus microplus, assembly GCF_043290135.1. NCBI lineage: Eukaryota > Metazoa > Arthropoda > Arachnida > Ixodida > Ixodidae > Rhipicephalus > Rhipicephalus microplus. The sequence continues at coordinate 131,530,071 of NC_134702.1, read as the reverse complement.
ATGTATGTATGTATGTATGTATGTATGTATGTATGTATGTATGTATGTATGTATGTATGTATGTATGTATGTATGTATGTATGTATGTATGTATGTATGTATGTATGTATGTATGTATGTATGTATGTATGTATGTATGTATGTATCTTTTAAATGAGAATCCGTTTATCATTGGTGAGCAAGTTTGGTAATGATTTGGCTGAATTTGTTTCTAGTTATTTCTCTTTTGAGCCATTATACATTTGAATTTGTTTTGTACTGCATAAAAATAAATGTAACCTTACACAGAATATGTGTGTTCGAAGAAGTTTCATTTACCAACCTACAGTCATGGGCAAGAAATTGGGTAAAATGGAACGAACCTGCGAAGATTAGTTTCGAGCATAGCTACTCTACATGGCATATCTTGTACACATTGCGTTGGTTGAATATGTCGATTTCAACCTTTCAATTTTAATCAGAATAAGCAAGATATCACCCGTGGTTGTATATGTGTGTGATATTTATGCATACTGTGATACCGGTTCGCAATTACAATTAAGGTCAAAAACCTAGTCAAGCTGAATACACGATTTTTGTCCATGCACCTTTCATCTGCACTGGAACTGTTGTTATTAAAAAATAAACTTCAGTTTAGAAATTTATTCTAGTAGCCAAAAACAGGGTATCTCTTTATCACACAAATCAAATTGCCATTGTTCTGTTCCATTCTGGACAATACGGGACCCTCTCAGCAGAACTCGATTAACTGCTATAGTTCATTTTAACCATTGACAGCGACATTACACTGAAGCGTGCAGCATGACAAATAGCGGGAAAGAAGGCACAAACTAATCACTCTGTTTGCATCAGCTCTAACTGTCCGTGCTCTTTGGTCTTGCTGCATGTGATGATGCCCACCAAATTAGCACGAAAGCGTGTCCCCACAAAGGCAGTCAACTTGGCTGCAAGCAGTTAGCTCACTGCATGTGTAGATTTTCTTTAAAACACCGTGAAGACTGATTGCTGGTCGAATATACAAACACGTGAAAAGTAATATACCAGGTATGATATTGGTATTTCAGCACTGGACACTTTTGCGATAAGAGAGGATGGAGGAGAAAGTTATGAACCATGAATTGTTTAATTTTTGAAGGAGCACAGTACAGCGCTTTTGGGTCAAAAGGGGAGTGAAAGAAGCAAGCGCGAAAGCCTACTTCTCAAAAACTTAGTACCCGCCACCACGCATAATGTCAGGCCGGGCAACCTCCCGAAAAAGAAAATGCTCAGTAATTCTGCGAATCGAACCAAGTACCTCCTAGATTGTAGTTGAGCGCTGTAACCACTCGTCCACTGCAGCAGTGCTTCTGTTCGCCTTATTGCTGATATATCGTCATTCCTTCGAATGAAGCCAAATGCAAAAATGTCCCGTGAAACTTTGTCAAAAATAGAAAAAATAGTTAGAATGCGTTTTCCCAAGGTTACGAGAAGATAGAAACCGCCACGTGTGATTGTATAACCGTGCGCTATTTATTCTTGTACATTACTGTTATGACGTTGGGATAGCCGGCTCTAACGTACGCTACCTTCTCATAGTTTTCCAAATATAGATAAGAAAATAAAAATATATATCGGCCTGTGACAACGCTAATCAACTATTATGAGTTCACTGTCACTAGTGTCACTTTCACTAGATGAATGCTCAGTTTGCTTTCATTATCGTTATTTAGGAAAGTTTTGGCTCATTAACTCAACTTTCTTAATTAGCATTGATTCTCACACCTAAGGACAGTCACACTTCATCTCGCTTTCTGAGTGGCTGTCACTCTCATATAACGCGTACTCCACTTTTTTATGCTCTCCGAGCATCTGACCCTGTTTTGCGGAGACTTTCCCTGACGTCTGCTGGGCCAGAAAATTGTCTTTATTATCTATCAATTTCAAGCTTTCGCGAACCCGAAACGAGAGTCTCTCTCTCTTTTCATCCTTTTCGCACGTGTGATAACGTCTCTCGACCTCAAGACTCGTATACACGTGCCTTCTTTTGCGCACTCAAACAACGCTGGGCGAAATATTTGCACCGTGTTTTGTGAAAAGCATTAGCACTGAGACACCTCCCGACGAGTCTCCCTCATTTTACGTAGACATATACCTAAGCGTAAGCGTATGCACGTTCTCGCATTCCGGCTTTATAAAAATGCTGCGGTGCATGGAACCAGCGAAATTGCGCTCACAATTTCATTTGATTACTGCTGTTATCTATTTCCGCACAATTCGTCTGCAGGCACCAAAGTCGCTCATGTGTCTTGTAATAAGAATATTGTAACAAGGGCTACCTTTGACTATAGGTACAAAACACCCTTACGTTCACCACTATACCGTGCTAGATTGCACCGAATTAGTTAAGTAGCAGCGCAGCTTCAATGAAATGTAAGGTAACTGGTCGCGTTAAATAAGGGAAGACATTCGAGGCCCATTTTCAAACATTGCATGCAACGATTTATGTGTGGTTTCATTTATGTGGTACACCTGGATTGTTGTTTACTTGTACTTGGCGAGATAGTGCATGGATTGCCCGATGACTTAAGGCCATCGAGCAATTTCGTTTTTAGCTAAAGTCGTTGATGAAAGGCGAGTGCTTGGCTTTGCACAGCCCGCCAAAATGCCTAATACAACGTACGCGGCATCCCGTAAGCGCTGTAGCAGACGCTCGCGGAACTGAAACTTAGATGCAGCAAATCATTGGCTGTCATCGTATACTCTCGATGCTAGACGCTTTGCGTGCTACCTTGATATTATCGGCACACACTTCTTTCTTTCCTTGTCGTTTCATCAGCTATCGTGTGTCCTCCTTGCCCTCTTAAGTGCCGAATAAGTTAAATTCATACCCGCGCTATAGTAATCCCTCCAGATAAGAGAACTTTTGGCTAAGAAAATGCGTAGCCAAAGAGAAAGCTTTGTGAATTCGGCCCAAGAAGTGACACCGTATCGACGAGGTTGTGGATTAGATGTATTTGAAACCAGCGGTAATGGCGTGACCCGTTGACCAGCGATTGAGCACAGAAAACCCTTCGTCTTCATTGTCGAGCACACATGCACGTCACCCCCTAGAATATTATTATGCATGCATGTAGCATAGTCCCCGGCTGCAGAAGTGCCGTCCAGGCGCATCTAAATGTCATCGTCACTAGGACAGTGGCAGGGATTCAAGCGCGTAACATGTACAATATCGGTTGCCTGTTGGGCTCATGAAGGTGAAGGAGCAACAGGACCCATTTCATATGTCACAGGAGTAACCACATAAACGACTCGGTATGGACGTGTGTAGCGAGTAAGCAGTTTTCTGACAAGTCAACTTGACGGGTCAGAGACCAGAGCAGGACCAAACGATCGGGCGGGAAGAGTACGTCGCGGTGTCGTTGATCATACAAACGCCGTTGCTTCTCTTAGCGGTGAGAAGGCAAGTACGGGTGATTTCGCGTGCGTGAGCGGCCCGAGTCGTAGCATCCATGGCATATTCACTGCTCGGTTCTGCAGGGGACGGTATGACGGTGTCTAGACGAAATGTTGGTTCTTGGCCAAACAACAGAAAAAAATGAGAGTAACTGGTAGGGTCATGGCGCAAAGAATTATAGGCAAGTGTGTCGTACAGCAACGCAAGATTCCAGTCGGTGTGGTTGGTGGAAACATTTTAGTGAGCATGCCTTTAAGAATTCTGTTTAGACGCTCCGTGAGTACATTGGTCTGCGGATGGTATGACGTAGCCAGCTTGTATCTCGTTTGATAGGACTGCACGGTGTCGGCTATGACCTTCGGCAAAATGGTGCAGCCCTGGTCTGTAAGCAGCCGCCGTGGGGCTCTGTGTTGCAAAATGATGTCCTTGAGGAGGAAGTCGGCGACGTCCGTGGCGCAGCTTGTTGGAAGAGCTCGTGTGATGGCATAACGCGTGGCGTAGTCAGTGGCCACAGCTATGCACTTGTTACCCGAGGAAGACAAGGGGAAAGGGCCAAGCAGGTTCAAACCAACGCTTAAGAACGAATCTGATGGAATGTCAACTGGTTGAAGGCGTCCGGCGGGAAGCGTCGATGGCGTTTTGCGGCGCTGTCGTTTCTCAGAAGCCGCGACGTATCTTCTGACGACTGAGCGTGCAAGCCCTGTCCAGAAGAAGCGTTGGCGTATTCGGTCTTAAGTGCGTGACTTACCAAGGTGACCGGCAGACGGAAGGTCATGAAGTTCGTTTAGAACTTCTGAGCGAATGTGTTTCAGAATGACAAGCAGTAGGGCCGGTCCATCTGGCTCTAAACATTGGTGGTATAATACACCATCGTGGAGCACAATTGAGCGATGGGACGGACTGGAAGAGTGTGATTGAGGCGCTCAATGATAGCGCGCAAGGACGCATCATGACGCTGTTCGTCAAAGATGGATGTCATTTGTGAAAGGGAAAAGACGCAAGGCTCGGTGTCGGTGTCAGGCATAGTGCTTGACCCAGAAACCGGGTAGCGGGACAGGCAGTCTGCGTCCTGATGTAGGCGTCCGGACTTGTATGTCACCATGTAGATAAACTCTTCTGTCACAGAGCCCACCACCTGAGCCGGCCAGTTGGATCCATCAGTGACGTAAGCCAACATAGCGCATAATGGTCAGTTATTACAGAGACATTTGTGCCATATAAATATGGGTGGAACGTTGAGACTGCCCAAACAAGAGGAAGACACTCACGCTCTGCATTGGAATAGTTGCGCTAAGCAGCTGTGAGGAGGCGGCTAGCATAGGCGACAACTCGGTCGTGTCTCCGATTGGCGTTGGGCTAGGACGGCTCCGATCCCGTGACCACTAGCATCGGTTCGGACTTTTGTCGGATTGGATGGGTCAAAGTGAGCCAATATTGGTGGAGTCGTCAGAAGCGTGATTAGATGAGAAAAAGCAGCAGCTTGGCCAGTACCTCAAGAAAATGTGACGTTTTTCTTCAGAAGCTCAGTGAGAGGTCGAGCGATGACTGCGAAACTTTTCATAAACCTTCTAAATAGGAAGAAAGTCCTACAAAACCCCGGACGTCTTTGACTGACCGGGGTACAGGAAAACAGGAAAACTGTTGATTGTACAAATTTTCTCCAGATCCGGCTGCACACCAAATGCGTCGACAAGCTGGCCCAATACCGTAGTTTGCTGGCGTCTGAAGTGGTGTTTTGACGAGTCTAATTGAAGTCCTGCAGTGTGGAATATGTCGAGAATCGCTGACAAACGCCGAACGTGGGTCTCAAATGTTAAAGAAAATACAACGACATCATTAACATAACAAAGACATGTTGACTATTTCAACCTTTGTAGCAGAGAGACCATCATGCGCTCGAACGTGGCTGGGGCGTTGCATACCCCGAACTGCATAACCTTAAACTGATATAGGCCGTCTGGAGTTACAAACGCAGTGTTATCTTGGTCTTTTTTGTCTACAGCAATCTGCCAGTAGCCGGAACCTAGGTCTATTGAAGAAAAGTATCGGAGGCCGTGAAGACAATCAAGAGCCTCATCATGCGGGGTAAATGGTAAACGTTCTTTTTGATGATTCTATTCAGATGGCAGTAATCAACGCAGAAGCGCCACGTGCCATCTTTCTTTTTAACGAGTACAATGGGGGATGCCCAAGGACTCGAAGAGGGTTCAATTTTCGCTTTGTCTAGCATCTTGGCGACTTCTTGTTGAATTACTTTACGCTCTGTGGCAGACACCCGGTATGGTCGCCGATGAATGGGATGAGAATCAACTGTGTTATTGCGGTGCTTGACGAGTGAAGTCTGGCCGAGTGGACGGCTCTATGTCGAATATGTCGCGGTATGAAGCCAGAAGGTGGCAGAGCGCGGCTGACTTCTCAGCTTTGAATGAAGGCCACGGCGATCATGAAGCTTAAGGTTGCATCGAGGCACGTGGCATCCTGCGAGCGACATGGGTGATCGGGATATACGTCTGTCGCAAAACATGTGACGTGGTCGTCAATTAGGGTCTTAGCGTGACGACTGATATTCCTCGAGGTAGCCCTTGTTTTATAAAACCTATATTGATAACAGGTAAATGTGTTCGGTTAGAGGCCATGGTTACGACGGAGTGTGCGACAGTAATGTCGTGCGCCAGGAGAACATCAGGAATCGGCGTCACGATATAATCACCGTCGAAAACTGGAAAGGTTGTTGCCAATTCAACGAATGTGAGAGCTTTTAGGTGGTATCCGGGAGAAGTCAGTTGTGCACAGGCTGTTCGGGAGTTCAGGGTGAGAATCCGGGAGAAGAGGAAGTTTTAAGCAGAGAGTACCAGCGGCACAATTGATTAGGGCAGAATGCTTCGACAGGAAGTTCATGCCGAAGATTAGATCATGAGGGCAGTTTTGAAGCACCGTAAATAAGACGGGGACATGGCGGCCGGCAATACTAACGCGAGCGGTGCACATTTCAGTGATGGCCACAGTTCCACCATCAGCGACACGGAGAGCTTAGTTGCAGCCGGCGTGAGCAATTTTTTTGAGCAGGCAACACAGATGAGCACTCATTATGGACACTTCAGCTCCGGTAACAACTAACGCTGTCAAATAAATACTGTCCACATACACCTCAATTAAGTCCGTATTGGTGGGGAGCGTCAAGGGAGGATTTGGATCAGACGCAATTAATGCAGCACTACCTCCTGGAGCTTCATGATCTAGTTTTCTGTCCGAGAGCATCCATAGTTGACAGGCGATGGATAGCGGCGTGGTTGGGGCGATGGGGAACGGCGGTGCTGAGGTGACGGCGAATGAGTGGTGGAGCGGCTGTTAGGGACGTCGGAAGAAGGGTACACGACTGCGCGAATACCGACTGGAGTCCTTGTATGGTCGAGTAGAGGAAAATGGGCTCAAGCTGGAGGGCGTCCAAGTGCTGCGGCCGTAGTGGGAGATATGGCGAACTTGGTGGCAGCGGAAGCAGATTGGTCTGTCGTCTGGAGTTCTCCGTTATGTTTGATTGTGGTATCGTCGAATAAAGTGTAAGTCATGGCGTGGTGCATTTATTGTCATTGGCCTGGAGGTGGGTCTCACGCCAGCTTGAATAACGGAGACCTCCGGAGGCGTTTGTGCGGCGCCATGGTCGAGTGCATGTGGTGGAAACAGCGCCGGACTTGACACCCAAAGCTCCCTTCGAACTATACGTGTCAACGCTGTCCTGCATGGGTGGTGCGGCACCGTGATCGGTGCAGGTTGATGTAACAGCCGTGTTTGGTAACCACGTGAATTCAGGCAGATTACGGTAGCTTTTGCCATTTAGAAGTTGCGGCATTCCTCAATAATCATATCTACGGTCGGGACGTTGGTGTACACGAGCAAGTGAAAGGCGTCGTCCACGGTGCCCTTGAGTATGTGGTCCACTTCATCACTCTTTCTCGTATTTGCTCGTCCACTTTCCGGCGCAACGCGAGCACGTCCTGTATGTACGAGACATACGACTCAATGAAGGACTGCACACGAGTGGCAAGGTCTTTTCGCGCTTCCAATTGGCGACCAGACGGGTCCCCAAAGAGGTCGCGTAGTCGCTCCTTGAAAATATCCCAGCTGGTGAGCTCATTCTCATGGGCGTCGAACCATCACGTGGGGTGCCGTCCAATTAAAATATTAGATTGGCGAGCATATAACGGTAGGGTCCCATCGTTGTGTCTGGCTGACATGCTCGTACGTACGGAGTCAGTAGTCAACGTCAAGCCCAGGTTGTGCGGAGAATAAACCGGGATCACGAGGGTGGGGCATCGTCAGGTATGTGGTGGCTGGATCTACAGAAGGAGACGCTGATGGGTTGTTGTTATTGGTAGCCATGGCTGGAGACTGAACGGTGCGGCCACTGTGGAGCTTCGTGGTGATGTCGGGGAACGTTGCACCTCTACCAAACATGTTACGAAAAAGAAGAAACGCCGTATCGACGAGGCTGTGGATTAGATGTATTTGAAACGAGCGGTAATGGCGTGACCAGTTTACCAGCAATCGAGCTGATGATGATGCTGATGATGATGATGCCTCCACTATGGCTCTTGTCCACTCAGGGGGATATGCTAAGATTTGAGGTTATGAACTTTAAGGCCTTTCGAATGATATATAATCCTTACAGAAGAAGGATAAGCACACGTAAATACAGAAAGTACAATATTTTTTTTTGCCATTTCTACCAGACAGAATAATCTATATCTCGAATTGAAATTGCAGTAATTTCGAACAAGTCTAAATAATAATATTATAATAACAAATATGCGAATGGGAATTTAGAGGCGCATTGGTTTTGTCCGGTGCGATCAAGCGGAGACAACCCTTCGTCTTCCTCGTCTGGCACACACGCGCGTCGCCAACTGAAATCTCCGTATGCCTGCATGTAGCATTATATGGCCATGAAGTGCGGTTTCAATAAGTTTTACTACAATAGATGATACTGGTATTGGTCGTATGTTGTCTAGATTATAGCCTGTCACTTGTTTCTTAAGCATTGGTATAATCTTTGCAATCTTCCATTCATAAGGTATCGGTGCTCTTCTAAGAGAATAATTTACGAGACCTAAAAGACCATTCAGATATTCCTGGTTTAGTATTTTTAGCATTAAATTTTTTATTCCATGGAGGACTGGTGCTGCATTTGGCAATCTTTTTATAGCCTCATTTATTTCGGAAGTCAATAATTCTGCGTATTCAGGGGTGGCTGGTGCGTAAACAAAATTGGGAAGACACGTTGAGAACCTGTTTTGTAAACCTTCTGCCAATTGATTTAATGATTTCTGTAGTTCTTTTGAGCTGTGAACTACCGAGACAACGTTTCCTGGTATAAGGATTCTTTTTCTACCACAAAAGAAATTACATAAAGAACGTTTGTTGTACAATTTAGACAGGTACACGAAATGTTCTTGATCATGCTGCTCTTCCGCTCGCGATACTGTGGGTTTTAATGTTGCCGCAATTAACTGATAATCCTTCCAATTTTGTAGACTCTGATTACATGTAAGTCTTTTCCATGCTGCTCTTTTCTTTTTCTATAGTCTCGTGTGCACTCAGTATTTCACCATCTGCTAGATGGGGCACTTAGCAATCACAAATTTCGAAGCATCCTTGGAGATTTTTAAAGCGGAACAGATTTTTCTGCCAAGGTCTTCATGTTGACCACTAGTGCCTGGCGAAATATTAAAACGAAAGCAGGCTTTCAATGTTTTGTAATTGACCAATGTTTTTTCTATCCGTTAACAAGATTTTATAGAACATGCAATTTCAGAGTATACAAGAACAGGTTCACTATTTAAAGGGAAATCTATTGTTTTCCAAGACTTTATTGAATCACATAAGCTTCAAAACATAAGATCGAACACCGATCGTTTTCATTGGCGAGAAAATGTAGGCTGTCTTCCATTTAGGCAGGTAAGGTTTTTAAGACTCACCCAATCCTACAGAAGAGTACCAGAAGTGTCTGTTAGAAATTCCCACGTAACATAATATGAGTTGAAATCACCAGTCACAGGAAATTCATTCTTGCAACTAGCTAAGGCAGTATCTAAAAGCAACGTTACGTGGCTTATTGCTTTCAATCGTTAAAAACCTTACATGAAGCCACGCTAACTTTTCTTGAACTTTCGCAAATCGTAGAAGAGACGCTGAAGAAATAAGGCCTACTTTGCAAAATATATTGTGCGGTATGGGCTTGCTTGTATATTTTCTCTTTCTTTTTATTTTTTACTAATGAAAAAATTTCTTTCAATTCTTACTTCTTAACCTACTGTACTCTTAACTCACCTAATGATTACCCACTCTTACATTCTCTAGATGACTGAATAATTATTTTCTCTTCATCGACATTCGAAAATATGCTTTTCCCATTACAATAAGCTCTGGTTTATTGACCAATCCCCCACAGAGGGTATGAGCCAGCGTATATAGGATTAAGCAATCAGGCAAGCAAGTTTCTAATTACCACGTAGTGATGAATGGCGAAAGTAACTGACTTATTTTTACAATTGTATAAAATGCAAACAAGAAGCACGCTAGTACCTCAATAGTGCTAGCACAAATCAATGAACATTGATGCAGCAAATACGCGAGGTTTAGATAATTCTGCACAGTTGCTAGTTGTTCACGCGAAAACCGAAGGACGTGACAAAATTCAGTAGGATTGCTATGTAGAAACATCAGTGAGGCTGCCGAAAAATTCACGTGCACAATAGCAAGGTCTAGTGCCCACAAGGGGAGAATGGTCATTAGAAGCCTCCTTCGCCTGCGGGTACAATTCATTTTCTCTGAATAGTATCATCATCAAAAATTATTCATGTCTCTTTCCGAGCTCCGTTAGTGGTGTTCCAATCATTGCAGCTTAATACGCTGCTTTAGTTAGCGCCAAGGAAGGGTGCCGCTAATGCTCATCGCCTCTGTTCCTGGAAGGTCGACTCCAACTCCGCTCAAGCATGGTGATGTGGTCTATATTTTGACAGAATTTTCAGTTAATACACGTAAGCAGTGAAGCGTGCGCGAAGGACATCACAGCAGAGATGCTTCTAATGGGTTTCTTATGTTATTGTTATCTCAAGTTTTTAAATATGAAGTACGAATGAAACAAGTTGGTTGTTTAGCAGCGCGATGAGGTTCATTCACTGGTCTAAGAAGTCTCGGTTCACAGTTACGACCAAGAAAGCTGGAAACAATTCTTGTTATCACGTAAACAACACCCCCCCCCCTCTCAGAACTTCCTTCTTTTCTTTCCATTCACGGCACACCTATTCCCTCTTCGCCGTGGTGGTCTGGTGGCTAAGGTAGTCGGCTGCTTGCCCGAAGGTCTTGAGATCGAAACCCGCAAGCGGCGGCTACATTTTCGATGGAGGCAAAAATGCTGTAGGCCCGTATACTCCGATTCGGTTGCACGTTAAAGAACCTCAAGTAGTCTAAATTTCCGAAGCCCTCCAGTACGGCATTTCACGTAATCATATGGAGGTTTGGGACGTGCAACGCCACATAACAAATAATCAATAAACACGTATTTGCTGTTATCGGACTTCGGTATAAAACACTTTCCTGTTGAAAAACCCCGTTGGTAATATTCGGCCCACAACCTTGCTTTTGTTCATTCCTGTCCACTTCCTTTTAATTGCGTATTTCATGAGGCCTCATGTCGCCCAACCTTTTCCCATCCCCCCACATTCACAGTTGCCCTCTCTTATGTGCTGAGATGAATTAGTTCATATGAAATGAAGACAAAATAGCATTAGAGAAAACAGTTCTAACTGAGTAAGACAAGTCCGCTTGTCGAAAGTTCGGTTCGACACAACACCTGTTTTCAGATTTTCGTGAAGCGAAAATGAAGAGATTCATAAAGGTTCAGATGTGATAATGTGTGACAAGTCCTCAGGAATACATATATTCACTCTAACTGTGAAAAACAGTGAGTAAAAAAGTTATGTGCGCAAGTTCGCATTGTAGGTAATGTTTTCAACCTAAAGTGTAATACCTAGCTGCACCTCCGATAGAAACGCAATTAAAATACCCGTGCGCTAAGGATTCAATAACCACTGCGTGATATCACGTTTTAGAAAAGATGGCTTTGGCTCGGGCGTATTTCTGTCGGCATGCCGTAAATTGTTAATGCACTTAAAACGAAGTTGCGAAGTTCTATCAGGTATTGTGTGATTGAGATTGCAGTAGCTCGTTGTACACGAAAAAATACCTATCCACACTCGTGGGTACCTCACAATGATAGTTTTACCCATTTCATGGCTCACATATGTCCAAGCACTGGCATTAAAGCTGAGAGTGTTTCAAACAACTGTCACAATATTACATCCTTAATGAAAATATACAGATTTTGAAGCATTCCATAACAAGCATTCCACTTGTCATATTCGCTTTGGCCCCTGAATTGAACGCCACCATTATAAAGGACTAGAGTGAGTTTTCAAGAAACAAATGTCAAATAAACCTTTATCGAAGCAATAATAGACGTTTCTGCGCTCAACCATCGTCCGTAAATGTCGGAACTACTAGGAACTCCTGCAAAAAAAGTCACTGTCAATGCCCATAGTGACCCTGGCCACTATTTTGGCACCATGCAACAATTAAGCGCTCGCGCTGGTGTACGCCCGCGTTATGGTACAGTAATAACAAAGCTTATCTCGTTGGAGAACGGGGTACAGCATTTCATAATGTTCCAACACGGAAGCGCAAGAAGTGGTTCACACATTAAATAGCAGAATTTTTTTTCGCCACTATACCTTTTTCACAGGAATGCTACGCATTAAAATTTTATATCCCGTTTGCAGAGGAGTTAGGGCCCACATTGCTGTGCAGATATTTTGACAGAACTAGACGGGAAAATTTGAATATGTTGAAAGATGCTCATTTTAACTTGTAAGTTATTGTATAATAAATTGCCAGCAAACGCACACTCTAAGTGGAAAAGTTGGCACTTTGACAGCCTAACTGAGACAATTCGCTCACCAGAAAGAATTCGGCCTGGGTTTTAGTGCATAAGCGATAAGACTCCAACAATTGTCGTGGACTTACCATGTGATATTTCATATTGCCTTGGCGACGTTTCGTAATGTCTCAAGTACGCAGTTTTTCCGACGTGACCAAAATAAGCCATGCAAAACAAACACCTACAAGACCTTATTCATTGATCTATCCGTGTTTTCACCAACTGGGCACACGAGAAGTGAAGTCATAATTTTCTTAAAAATTATTTCGGCACGAAATATAAACATTGTCTGATGTGCATATGTCTCAGAGTTACAGTTGTATAGATATTGGCCTTGTAATCACTTTCTCCCATTGATGCAGTCCATCCAGTATCCGTTGGTATACTTGCCCGACAAGAACCAATTTTTTGATGATGGAGAATGCAAGGGACCTGAATACCACTGGATCAGCGTATACCTTGTCTCATCACTCATTGTCGGTCTAGGACTGAGTCTCTGCTTATTCGTATTTGTATCTACGTCGTCCAACCTCCTAAAAGACGTCATCACCACGGTAAGCTACTTGCAAGCATAGAAAATTTGTCGGATTCGCACCTTTGAGCATAAAGTTTTAGCTTCTTGACGGACACACAAAAATAGTTCATTATACGGCACGAGAAAAATAAAAGGCGGTTGATTGAAGTAGTATAACTGTGGTACATAGTCTAAACATCGTCTCGTGCAAACAACTAAGTTGTGCTCCTTGAAATGCTGCCTGCCCTTGTCTTTGTAAATATTGATATATGATTTCCTGAGGTAGGTATTCGTAGCCAGGCCGGCGTTAAAAATGACATTCCTAACGCTTTATCATTGCTGACATTATTTCAACTTTTGATGGCAGTACAATAATTTTTCACTGGCCCGATTATGTACTGATTAAGGCGGTAAGCCTGAACTACTAACCCTTAAAACGCGCGATCAAAATGCGGCTGCCGCTGCCGCAATTTCGATGTAGGAAAAATACATCTGAACAGATGTTCATGTGGATACTAAAAAAAAATACCAAGCGGTGTAAGCTTCTGTGGCCCTCACACCCCCTGCGGCGTCCCTCATAACCAAATCCTGAATGTGAGCTGTTATACCCCATCAATAATTAATGGTGATTTATACATTGCCTTCCGTTTCTAAACTCCATATGACCGTACTCTGTCAGTGATGCATTATTTGCATGAGTCTGGATGAAGTCCAGGTATATGTTTTATTTAGAAGCAATAAATTGTTGATGTGGCAGTTAGCACACGTGCTGTGCCCTTTCGTTCACACGTCGTCTAATCATTTGCATTTATAAGTATAAAACAGTACCAACTATCTAGCGTTTCCGTTCTGTCTGACAAAAATGAACGCAACTACATGTTTTGTGGATGACGTGCGATAAAAACTCGATAAAGACAAGCCTTTGTCACCATCAAAAAGCCTGAAAAGTGATACTCATACATAACTGCATGTTCGAAGAAATTTGTAAGCGCTCGAAAAAAGTATTTATAGCTTTCTCGAACACGAAAGCAAGTTATTATATGAAAAAGGGTGGGATGCGACCCATCAGAAATTTCACATTGTTGTGGGAAAGCGTAATTCAGTAAATATATTCAGTCGGGAAGGCAGTAGAAAGCCCCGTTGAAGGTATGCGAGAACGCATATTGTGACTTTGCAAGCCAGACATAAGCATACGCAGCAGTTCGCCTACGAAAGAAGCCATCAATGCTGATTTTCTCAAGTCGCATCTTGTCACAGCCTCACACTTTAATATTTCGCTTCTTTGACAGTTTTCTAGCGAAGTATTGTTATCAAAGTTGCTGGGAGAACATCTGATGATGGGAGCGTTTACTGTTGTTCAGATATACTTCCACCTCACACGCAAATTGAGTGCAAGTAGACTTTCACCAAATAAGTAAATGAATCCTTGACATCTGACTGTATTTATTTGCTTTCTGCTCTCGCAAGCAGGCGAGCACAATGCTTTCGCAATATGATCTGAGAACGCCTGCGATCCGTGTCATGCGGCCAGCGCAAGGGCCTCCATCGCATGCAAGGAATGCGTCAGTGACTACATCAACGCAGGATGCGCATAATGTCCCGACCTCTCTTACGGTCAAAAATGAATGTTCAACGTGTGGTTGCCGTTCACTTGCACAGCGGATACGGGAAAAGCTCGACTACAGCGTTGACCCGTGCGAAGACTTTTACAAGTTTGTCTGCAATACATTCAGAGGCCACAACGAGTTTTCCCAAGTACGTGAACATTGCCACAGCCCTCATTGTTTGACTTGTTTGATTAGTTGTATAAGCATGAATTACAATATATATATATATATATATATATATATATATATATATATATATATATATATATATATATATATATATATATATATATATATATATATATATATATAAGGAAAAGAAATGTACTAAGCGCTCGTTTTTCCGTCTTTTGACGCATTAAAATGAAATCTAACAGACTTGTTAGACTTGCCCAAATAACTTGCTCACGGCAAGTCATTTTTTCATCCAGTTTTCTTTATTCTTATTTACATTACATTGGTTCTATTAAATACCCCCAGAGATTCCTTGTCTGTTAAATCTCTCTCTCTCTCTCTCTCTCTCTCTCTATATATATATATATATATATATATATATATATATATATATAAATATATATATATATATATATATATATATATATATATATATATATATATATATATATATATATATATATATATGTATATATAGTTAGGTTTGCCCAGTCGGCCGGTTGGTCGGTCACGTCACTGAACACTGAACGAAACCGGTTGTGAATGCTCTATTTAAAACTAAAAGAGGCCGCCCAAAGGCCTGCCTTACATCAGGCTTGCAGAAGATTATGTACTCTCAGAGCACGGGAAAAAGAGAATAAGGAGACTGTTTAGCCTGAAAACCATTCTTCTACATTATATTGACAATTTTTTTTTAGAGCAACTATAGCAGTACATGCTGAAGTATTTTACCCAAGAAAAACGGTTAAATACTTTCTTATGTGAGGCGACATCGGCTGCTTCGAAGTACTTTTAACTAGGTATATGCAGTCCGTTCAATTAATGACAGTCATAGACATTCTTTACGCAAACGAAGCTCACATCTTTCAACATTAAACATTGTTTATTTGCTGGAGAAAATAAAGACGATCCCTGCGGTAAGAAAAACTACAGGCTAAAATTCTAACGAGGTCTCATCCCCTATTATCTAAAGAACTCTGAATCAGTCGCATATACAACTACACACGAGTACACACACCTTGCACATCGGTCACATATTTCACACGTACTTTACTAATTTCGTTGGTACATGATACTGCCATTCTATAATATATATATCTTATATATTCAAAATTATCATGCATTCAGAACATGCGTTCTCAGCCTCTACAAACAAAAACATAAGTACACGATTTGAAACACACCTCGTTCTGCATTATAGACTCATTAATGAGAAATAGGAATAGACTCATTAATGAGAAAAAAAGCACTGTTGAAATCAGTCCCGTTTTTAATAACGAATACCAATAAAAAATAAACACATAGCCTACAAGTACTTTTACGTGTAGATGACTACGGGTCTGCAATTACGTTCGTCCAGAAAATAAGCAATTTGTAATATTTATATGATCTAGCTTTCACTGTATATTCTATGTTCAATTCGTGAAGGTTTAGCGATTGTATAACTTCGTGTTAAATGTCTTGCTTACCGTAATTTGTGCGTGTTCTCTTGGTTTCCCGGCTAAAATTTTTGAAGCGATATTTCGTTGATATAGTTCGTGGGTAGGGATGCTGTAGCTTATGTTTATGAACAACTTCTATCAGTTTAAAATCGCGTATTTTCTAACAGGCAGAATTTAGTGCTTGAGAAAAGGCGGTTCAGTTTCTAGGTCCTTATAATGGCTTACATTTTTCTATAATACGAAGCACTCCTTTCTGTACACTTACTACTCTATCATATTTGACCTTAGCGGTTGCCCCCACGCCAACATCCTAATAAAAGTTTGTTTTTGCAGTGAATCTAAAGGTGACCATAAAATCCACTTAAGACAACTGATGGTGACGAAGACAATTCCAAGAAGCACACTCTCATTACGCCAGTTTGGTTCAACAGCTTCTGTGTGTCTGTTTTTGGACTGAATAATGTTTTACCTAATTCATGTGAATGACGGCTATATTCATCGTTTCTACAAGTGCAAGACATGTATCTGCTATAATGAATGCATACTAATCTTTTCGTTGAATTTTCTAGTGCCGCACGTTTATCTTACGTAATATGTTCACATGCCTATCATGTTTTCGTATACGGCTCAAAAAAAGCGATGGTCTTGCTGCCCACTAATCGGGTGAGGTTTCTTGCAAGGATAGTGTACTTGTGGGTTAATCACAGCTGCTGTGGTTACCGAGTGTTCTTAAGCGCTGCTAACGGCAGCCTACAGGTTGCGTAGAGTACTCAAGAAGAGGAAGACAAAGCTGATTTCGGTCTCTCGCTGTCCGCGAGATTAAAGTTCGTTCATCGATCAGAACTGCCTTCATTGTGAAGAAGCTTATCGACTGGTATAAAATTGTCACCAGATTCAGACACTTCCGTGGAGATACTACTGTGCTCTCTCGATATAAAACCCGCAAAGTTGGCGGGATAACAGTTTATGTAGAGGGTCTATAACTCGTACTTTGGTTCGTTTTTGTAGGCTCAAGATTCCGTTCGCCTCTTCACCCTAATGCGTCTCATCGTACCGCTGATACCAGAATCCAATCAAAATTCGTGGCAGAAAGCAGCTGGGATGTACCATGCTTGTTTAAACTTTGTATCGTCGTACGAACCTGAGGTGAGCACGAATCTTGTAATAATATTAGGTACTAATGCTATGCGAAGGTTAACATTCGTAAAAGGTGTTGTTGATAGACAATTTTTTAGACCATCTGTACGCAACGCCCTGCCGCGGTGGTCTAGTGGCCAAGGTACTCGTCTGCTGACCCGCAGGTCGCAGGATTGAGTCCCGGCTGCGGCGGCTGCATTTTCGATGGAGGCAGAAATGTTGTAAGCCCGTGTGCTTAGATTTGGGTGCACGTTAAAGAACCCGAGGTGGTCTAAATTTCCGGAGCCCTCCACTATGGCGTCTCTCGTCATATGGTGGTTTTGGGACGTTAAACCCCACATATCAATCAATCAATCAGTACGCAATGCTTGAACAGACGGTACCAACAGCTGGGAAAGCAAGAATCTGCACGGTCGCGTTACTTGGGGGGGGGGGGGGATAACAACTCCCTCTGTGAGCTTGTCGTTTTCGTAAAGCGGGCGTAAGTCAATCAAATGGAAAATTTTTGAAACGCCGAGTTTAGCATCTGGAATGTGTGATTACCTTCTTCAGGAGTGCAAACAACGTAAACGACTGGCAGGAAGCACACCATACGTCGTTAATGCGGAAGTAACTGTTGAAATAAACATACAGTTTAGTTTACGACTCGATGTCTCGACTCGAGCTCGACAGTCTTAGAAAATGTCAATGGCAAGTGATTTGATGCAGTGCTATCATTTTGCCTCATACACTCTTAGATATGTAACACTATGATGATTGTAGTTATATTTAGCACAGATGAAGAAAGTGCCTTGCTAACTACATTTACTTCCATATAACGTATTGGGAAAATTGTTACAGCTCTCAGAACCCAACATTGAGTTTCGGTGCCTAACAGTTTTCTGGATTACCAATATTCCGGCACTGTGGTTCGGCACACTTTTCATGCTCCAACCTATGTTTAGAGCTTTTCACGTAACTTCTTTGCAAAGGTACCAATGTTAATTGCTACTTTCAACGCGATAGCGTTAAAGAGCTTGTTTCGCAGAAATGTTTGCGCCGGCGTCGTTAGTTGTGAGCGAAAAATCATCATCTTTGCGTGACCTAGAAATCAGCAATTTTTGCGGGACCAAAAGTATGAGAAAGATGCTAATAAAAAATAAATATTTCAGGGTCTCAGTTGGAGCCTAACCCAGTTCGTTAGCACGGCAAGCGGGTGTTGTACCACACAGCCACGTCTCTGCTTGTGAATACAGTGCTTGTGAATACCTGCTGTGCTTGAAAGTGCGGTGAACATAACTTCCATACTTTGCAAGCACACGCGTGCTGTGTACATGTGTCACAATACAACATGAACTCTGTCGTAGTAATGCTTGAGAGAAGCGTACATTTCCATTAGGCATCGGAACATCGAATTATCATGACTTCAAAGCTTAAAGCCAGTCGCGGACTACAAATGGCATACACGCCAATTCACCCTCAAGGCCACGTAGTGGGTGCATAGCAAGTTCGAGAACATTTCGCACTCTAAGTGTGTGAAGTATGCACTAGGAACAGAATAACGCTATTGCGTTGAACTCTTGAAAGCGAAGCCTGAGGGTCACCAATGTTTTGCAGCTTCACTGACGTATGCATGTTTTAGCTCCAGACGAGCAGCATTCTTGAAAATCATCGTAGTTGCGAGAGTGAAATAATCACGCACTGTTCATTACTCTCACTCTACTATGATGTTGAAGCAACACCTCTTGTGGGAGAATAGGGAATTTGCTTTACCAGATTTATTCACATGTGATTTTTTCCCAAATTTCTTCGCAGACGCAATACCTAGCAAATTGGATGAGATCACAGAACTTGGACTTTTTGAATCAGACAAAACTGGCCACAGTCAACCCGGTTGACATGATGGTGCGTGGTTCCATTGACCTTGGAGTGAAGGTTTTGATTTCCATTATTTTCAGCAAGAGGCACTTTCTGAACAAGAAGAGGGTGATTCAGGTACATATATGAATATTCCTTTGTAACCCCCCGTTGTAACAGAGAGAACATATATAATACTTGGCTCCCATTGGGAATGGTCTTTCGGGTCGAAATTACACTATGTGTTAATTTATTTATTTCTTTTTGCCAGCTTGATTGGCGAGCTTTGAGCAGGAATGGGTTACACAAAAGGTACAAGTTTCACAAAAGAGAAAAAAAACGAACTGTGAAGACACTTTGAAAAAGAAGAAAAAAGTCTGAAGAACGAATGTGGGATTTGTCTTGACAAGTATTCACAGCACATGAAATAACGGAAGTAATGAGATATTGAAAACACAAAAAATCCTGCACACGTCGATACCAGCTACAAAATAAACGGATAACAGAAAATAAGAAATTATAACTAGACGTTGCTTTAGAACAAGTATATAGTAGTAACGACTGATTGATGACAAAAAAGTGACTAGAGTGTGTAATAGAGCGTAGGCTAACACAGCGGTCTGCTCAGTAACGAAAACTATATGTCCTTTATTGGTTTTTATTGTATCGCACGCTGTCTGAAAATCATCCGATATTTTGGCAAACGCCTTCAATCATGGATTAGTGAGAGCGTGCACAAACGTTGATATGATTGGCTCTCCAGTACATATTCAGGCATTGCGTTCAATTTGTGGAAGCCACGAGGAAAAAAAAAGACTGTTTGAAGAAGATGGTTTGGCAGGAATGTTCAGTTAGCTTCACCTAATCGTTTGTATGCGTAGGGCACCGGCTACACGGTTTGATCTACGAGGCCCTGTCTACTTGGACGTGCTTACGGTGAATTAGGTACAACATTTTAAGTCCGTCTCAATGGCGTCGTATTTTTATAGTTTCAGGGCTCGCGTCATGTATTAAAGCACAAACAGAAGTGTGACGGCGGTAAGAATTGAAAATGACTGTAACTTATTTTCACTTTATGTCCTCGATTTTACTTACTGTT
This sequence comes from Rhipicephalus microplus, assembly GCF_043290135.1. Classification (NCBI taxonomy): domain Eukaryota; kingdom Metazoa; phylum Arthropoda; class Arachnida; order Ixodida; family Ixodidae; genus Rhipicephalus; species Rhipicephalus microplus. Next base: position 131,509,837 of record NC_134702.1, on the reverse strand, counting down.
GACTGGGTGCAAGGGCTCGAGACCGAAGCAACATCTTCTAACATTGGTATAATGATTGTCTCGCACGCCAACAGTTTTATATTACTAGTACTATAATTCAAGGTTCCGCTCAGACGTACAAGCATTTTCATGCTTTATTTAAATGCGAGCTATATGACTATTCCACCGAATGTTCGAACTGATCACTAGGCCATGGTGCCTATATTCAGTAACAAATGACAGGTTAAGACAGCACATACAGTATACTAATGGTAACGAACACTTTTTGCGTATTATAATTATCGAAGCTGCTTATTTAGGATGAAGTTCTTATTACATTCTAAGCACCACGTAACTATAACGAATAAAGATTAATTCAGGACAGCCTGATCTGTATCGCTGCGAATTTCTGAGTAAAGTATGTGGTCGTATGCAAACAGCTGAATTTTAACTTACTTGTTTTCGTTAAGTTCGAAGGCCTTAAAATTGAAGAGCAGCGTTAACTTGTGCAGCCATGGTACGCCCCGCCGCGGTGGTTGTTGCTGACAGACTTTAGTGCACGACCTCATGTTGATATGATTTAGTTTCCAGCCGGCATTGAAGCTTGCATTCGGCTTCACTGGCATGAAGAACGGGGTCAGCTTGCCGACGTTTACGTTTATGTTCGGCTTCCCCACCCTACCTGTGCTCCACGGTGGTGACGCTGGCGCTGCAATTAGCGCTGACGTTGACGCTGTTCATGATATTTCGCACACAATTGCACAGAGGAAAAATGACGTCATCACAGTGAAAGCACACTTTGTACTTCACCGCGATTATTGCGCTGCCTACCAGCTTACCCTTAGAAAGAGTGTGTGTGTGAGAGAAAATTATATGAATTGATTTACTGCGTCGCACCTATGGCGGGAAAGAGGTGAAAGGAGGATAGAGTATAATCTTGCGTAGGAGAGAAAACTGAGGGAGAGTTGCGCATGCGCATCATGGGTGCGGACGCCGCTGAACGGACACTGCCTGGAACATAAGATTCTCTCGAATCTTAAAAAAAAAACACATTTGAATGTTTCAATAGTTGCTGTTTGCCATTCTTTCCAACAGACGCGTATGCTAGCGAGTTTCTTGATTGAAAAAACCGACCACTCACGCTGCACAACCATTCACTGGCCACTTCGTATATATATAGGCACTGGATCTCGCCCTACAAAGTGGGCTGGTAGGAAATTTCTCTTGTGCATTGTATAACAATGAAATTCGCAGCGTGCGCGGTAACTAAAAGGGCACTGTGGGTCGTTGTGTCCAATCAGAGTCTTCTATTCTTCATTGCCCATTGGCAGCGATTGGCATGTTCCAGTAGTGAACACTGGTTGATCCCTGAGTGCTTTGCGTCTTCCCAGGTTTCTCTTCTGCGTGAAGCCGCGATAAGCGCCATCTTCAACACTACCGCTAGTGTAAGCGTTAGCGGACACTGCTTTGTATTGACAGACATGGTTCATTTAGTGGGTGATGATGTATCTTTTTCCGTGTGTACACTTCAGAGCCATAGCGAAATACATTTAATCTCATTTATCCGCAGCTTGACTTCAGCAAAGAGCAAAAGAAGTGGGGAGACGAAGAGCACAGCCTACAAAATTATGTGAAATTGTTTATGTTGTTTGGTGCTAGCCCACCTCATGACCAGGAACTTGCTTCAAGGATGAAGGAATATGAAGAGACACGTGAGATCCCACTATTTCTTTTTCTTTCGTTTTGCTTATATAGTGCTAACGTTCAAAGAGTGCACGTGCCTTTTGATAAAAATTGTTAGGACCACTTTGGCCATTTTGGTTAGTGATGAAAAATCTTGACAATGCTACTACCAGGCTATCTGGTGCTGGTACATCTTTAATATCTCAACCGTCCTGTGAACTTTGTTTTCTTTGCAACACCACTCATACAAAGAAGTTGGACTTGTTATATGGAGAACTACTGCTTGTTTTCTACATAGCGAAATCATAAGAAAATTCCCATTGCTGCTGTACCTTACCACTTAACTCAGGGTTCATTTAGAGACAGAATTTTTCTTTACTAAAATTCTGCCACTTTCCGGTCTCTGTCGTCTTCGAAACGTACTCTAGGCTGAGGCGTCAAAATTGTCACACACGAAGTGACACTAAAGCTAAAATAATACAGGCCATCAAGTTTTTTTTATTATGAACGTATTGCCTGTTGTTAATATGAGAAAAATTATGGCGTGATAGGCTATAGCATACCAATGTTCTTGAAAAACAGCATGTGGAGTTGGAGGTAATAAGACTGTATATGGAGGGCCTCCATTCAGTAGACAATTGAACTGGGCACTCCGGACTCGCGGAAAATGCCAAATCTGCATTTTTTGGACTGGAAAACTAACGCGAAAATTTTTAAGAAAGTGCGATAATGTAGAATTAGTTTAAAAATGCCAAGTCGTCCCATTTATTCAACATGGGCACTTTTTTTTCTAGTGTCTTGCGTTTACCTTTTTCTCTCTTCCTGTGGTTACGAAGACTACAATTTACACCCTTTTTTACTATTGTACTCCGTAAAACTACGAGGCGACCACTGTGGTGCTAGTTCGCGGTGGCAAGTGAAAAAGTTATTTGCCCTTTATGAGGGCTTACTGCGAAAAATTTTTGCCACAGCAATTTTGGCGTTAGTGAACCACCACTCCATGGTGAAAAATAAAACTGCTAACGATCACCGAATATCACACCCGAAGTAAAAATGGTTTCTTTGTTCACTCGAGACATCTCGCTTTTCTATGAAACATTTTGCGTCGACGTACCTTGATTGCATTTCTGCCACTTCTTAATTCTGACGTAACAAACTGACTGAAGTGTACGCGTTTGGCGAGTGAAGGGGGGGGGGATGGAAGCAGTTACAACATTGCCCTTGAAATGGAATGATCAATATTTTAAATTTCATGACACAATTGTGATTCCTAAAATTTAATCCACAATACATTATTGCTAATAAAAGAGCATGTATAAAAAAACGATGGCCAAGTCATTGACTAGTAGATATTCAGCGAATATTCGTTAATTGGTAACGTCACTTTACCTTTTGGTGCGGTTACGTATTCCTTTATTCCGTGGTTTTCTGTTGCAACAACGACGGGAGAGTGAAAGCCATAGCGGTTTTATTAAAATGTGCGTTATTCATGAAGCGGCCGGCAGTGGTCTTCGTAACCACCTAAAATAACATACCAAAGAGAGGGACCCAACCATGTGCTTAAAGGCCGACTCTGGTGGTTTTTTTAGGTGAATGAATATTAACCTAATTCTTCTGGATACATTCAACTGCTCATTTCCGGCATTCATGCCGAATGGCAGGCTTGAGAGTTTCCCAGATTCAATTCAAATAAATTTTGTAGCTTGCCTCGAAACGCTGGATTCGCTTGTCTGAATAATGGCAACATTGTGTGTGTGACGTTGAGTTTTGCCCGGCGGAACTGACAAACTGATGTGCCCCTACTGCATCTGCTTGTCTGCAAAAGATTGTGCGGGTGCGATTTTTTTTTCGTGTTGGTGGGCGTGCAGTAGTTGGCAAGTGGTGCTGCGCTGTGAGCATCACACGATTCAGCATATATTCGCCTTAACAGTGTAAGCGTTTTGACCGATCGCCGCGGACAGCATGGAAAGGTAGTGCCAATTGGCGGGCATTACGCACCATAAGGCAGGCTCAGGCAAATGATTACGTCATACCTTGAAGCGCACTCGGCTGGGTTTCTGTATTGTGGTTTTAGGTAATGAAAATAATTTTTGAATTTGTTGTGCATTTCAGCTATTGGGCACGTGTTAAGAGTGTGTCAGGAACTTAAAACCACCATTATCTTGCACTGCCGTGGTGGTTTAGTGAAGGTGCTCGGCTGTTGACCAGCAGGTCACGGGATCAAATCCCGGCTGCGGCGGCTGCATTGCCAATGGAGGCAGAAATGTTGTAGGTCCGTGTGCTCAGATTTGGATGCACGTTGAAGAACCTCAGCTGGTCGAACTTTCTGGAGCCCTCCACAAAGACGTCTGTCAATCATATGGTAGTTTTGGAACATTAAACCCCACTTATCATCATCACGACCATTATCTTGACACCATTATCGGGAAGGTAAAATCACCCCGCCGCGGTGGTCTAGTGGCTAAGGTACTCGGCTGCTGACCCGCAGGTCGCGGGTTCGATTCCCGGCTGCGGCGGCTGCATTTCCGATGGAGGCGGAAATGTTGTAGGCCCGTGTACTCAGATTTGGGTGCACGTTAAAGAACCCCAGGTGGTCAAAATTTCCGGAGCCCTCCACTACGGCGTCTCTCATAATCAAATGGTGGTTTTGGGACGTTAAACCCCACAAATCAATCAATCAAGGTAAAATCACCATTATCCTGGCCGGAGCTCACCATTAGCGTTCATTATAAGTCGCAAAATATAAAGCAGTTGTCTTTGTTAAGAGTGTAGATGATGCTTAGATGGTTGGAAGATAGGCCTCGGAATACACAGACGTTGACGTATGGCCTCAGCAAAGCCTTTTTAGGACGGGAGGAAAGTTTACCTGTGAAAACACTGCAGAAAGCTGGTAGATGCCCATGAAGAGTGCTTGTCTACTGAGCCCCTTGCTGTACGACCATCACATATTATTGCAACATTGCTGCGTCGACAGAGTGTACTGAAGAAAAAAAAACGCTACGTAAAAAAATTATTTATCACTGAATTTCTGGCTAGAAATAGCAACACGCAATCAACATCGAGATCAGCATAATGATTGACCTACTGATAAGCATGATGATGTAAGCTACTAGAACACATAATATTTAGGGCGATTATGACACATCTGAAAGACAATTCACTGCTTTACGACAACCAGCACGGATTCAGGTCGGGCCTATCAACTTCAACTCAATTAGCCGAGATAACTCATTACTTTGCAAATTCATAAGCTTTAAGGGCAGATTGATGCAGTGTTTTTAAATTTTTCTGAAGCGTTTTATGTAGTACCACACGATGATTTAATTAGGAAACTGTCAGCTATTGGTGTCGATCAGAACATTGTCCGTTGGGTTGCATGCTATTTGTCATCACAGAAACAATATGTGATCGTCAATGACAGTGTTTCTGACTCATTATATGTACACTCAGGAGTGCCACAAAGATCCGTGCTTGCCCCATTATTGTTTTTAGTGTACATAAATGATATTTATTTCTCAGTTCAGTCACCTGTGAAAATCCAACTTTTTGCGGATGATTGTTATTTATGCCGACATTGTTCAGCATTCTGATCAAGCCAAACTCAACGATTAATTGCAGTTCATCTGCGCCTGGTGTGATAAGTAGGGATTAAAGCTCAACGTATCAAAAACGGCATCTATCACCATTACTAACAAACAAAACCCATTACCATTTCAATATACGAATGATAACGCCTATGTTAAAAAGGCTACGTGAGTGAAATATCTAGGTGTCACGCTTATAAGCAATTTAAATTGGGAAACTCATACATATAACATCAGTAGCAATGCGCTAAAGAAGTTAGCATTTTTAAAACGTCAACTGCGTCGCATTTCACCTTCTATAAAACTAACAGCTTACAAAGCGCTATCAGGCCTAAGTTAGAAAATGCAGACCTTGTCGAGGTGCCGTAGTACTTAAATAAAAAATTTGAGAGGATCCAAAACCTGGCTCTGAGTTTCATTTATTCTAGCTACTCTCGTTTTGCAAGCGTCTCCGCTCTTTGCGAGAAGGCAAATCTGAAAACACTCGCTCATCGTAGAATAGTCCCTCGTATAAAATTCATCTATCAATTGTACAATGGTCAGTTCAAAATTTTACCCAATCACTACATGACCGACCCATCTGTGCGCTTTCATCGTATTCATCATAATAAAACAGTTAGACAACCATTCAGTCATCTGAACGTTCATCCGTACTTATTATTTTCTCATGCTCTTTCATTATGGAACAAGTTACCTCAGGAGGTAATTAATGCGGACACGACACAATTGTTCGCCCATCTCGTCAATGACCTAATACTTAATTTTTATTGTGCAATATATTAGGTTCCTCATTAGTGCTGAGATTTTTCGTATTTCTGTATGAATGCCAGTATTGCTATGTATTATTTATATTTTCTCTGATGTTGAGAAGTTTTTATTTTTGTACCTAGTATTGTACTTTGTTATAATATTCATATTATTTTTTGTCACTGACATTTGTACCAGCTCCTGCTTGGGCCCGACCAGGGCCTGCAGGGTTTGTACATAATATTAATAATTATTCGATAAAATTTTCCGCAAAACTGCTTGGTTGTAAAAACACCTAAAACAACAAAAGAGAACAAACCCGACCCCTGCGTGTTTTGCTCTTCGTCAGTTTTATTACAATCGCCTATTGCCATGATGAGTGCCTGCAGAACAGCATGGTTTCAGAGTGATTGGCCCAACACCATGTAACATTATTTATAACTCACAGTAAGTTACAACGTTGCCAATCGCGTTCTAATTGGATTACCAACACATAACATTCTCTTTTTCACTTACTTTGTTTTTCTAGTTAGTGCCATCCTAAAGAACACACTTGACTTCAATAAAACCATGGACTTTATTCGTATCAATGAACTGGGAAAACAAACAGCGCCATACGTCACTTCAGGTAAGAAGCTGCCTAACCTTCCCTTCGCGCCTTTGACTAAGCTTTAAAACTTATTTTGAAAAAAGCACCCGTTCATACAAATGATAACTGGTGGAAAGAATCTAACACTCTCAAAATTGAAGTCTATCCTTATAAAGCACGCTGGTATACGTGAACAACATAGTGTTTGCTATTCAAACGTGCATTTACAGCAAGTAGTTCGTCCACGTAGAAAACTTTCATATCGCCTTCAGAGCCTTATTAAGCTAGCTATTTGTTCGATGGAACAAAACACATACACTTTTTTGTAGCCAGAACACGTGCATCGCTTCACGAAAAGTTCTTGCGCGACTATTTCCACGATTTCTAGACCACCAGAAACTCAAAATTAATGACACATTTACGGCGTCCGAACGATTTCTTTATTCAATAAAATGGTTCCAACCTGAAAACAGAATTGATGGAACAGTTAAACACGACATGCTTTAGTTCGACGCTTCTGCATTGTCTAGAATGCATGTAATAATCAATAGTCGTTGTGTCTTCATCAATGTTAAAACATTAGGTTTGATCTTTCGCAACGTGAATGTGTACATCAAGCTCATTTTCTCGTTGCGTAAATGAGAAATTATTCAATCGTAAAAGATAAGCATAAAGGAGTTGCTTCTTGCTTTTTTTAACCAGAGCTGGAATATTTTTAAAGGCGTGATGTATATTGTGATCACAAATACTTCAGTCTTTTGGTTTATGTTATTTAAACTGTAATACTGAGTTGATGCGAAATTGGAAGTATCACTAGGCAGGTGGCGCGCCTGAGGCCACATGCTGTCGCGCTTCGCTCCAGTTTTAAATATTTGAGATGGGCCCGCAAGTTCAACGCCTTCGGCTAAGAAGCCAATGCCCAAATGAACCTCAAGCCGGGACTGCCAGGTACAGAAGAAGAGGCGCTGCACGTTAAAGTTTGGCAAAACAAAAAATGACAGCATATCCAAGGGGTGAATGATGGAGAGACTAGCGAACTGGGTCCGCACGCCGCTGCCGTGCCGCTTCAGCCACCCGCCGGAATCATGTCGGCGCTGCCGCGCAGCTTCACGGCACGCTTCTGCCTCGTGCGCTCGCACATCCACGGCCGCTGGATGAAAAAGCGCATGGTACGGCCTGCCGCGGGGAGCAGCTTTCTATGGGAGAGCGCGAGTCAGCCGTAGGGTCAGTTGCGGCCGCTGCAGCGCAACGGGGCGGGGGCAGATAACGGGAAACGAGTGGCGGCGGCTCCCTCGGGGCAGCAGCCGCAGCAAATTAGTTGGTGTCTGTTACAACAGTGACCCACTCAGTTGTTTTAATCAGTGTTTTTTAAAGACGATAGTCTTTCTTGGGGACCTTTGACGCTAAAATTTTGGTCTGTCTGTCTGTGACGTTGTCTGTTTGTTCATCCTTAACGGTACCGGGTACTCTAAACGGCACCAGCTGATACCCCAAACGGCCGATCCCATCTGCAGTGCCCACCAATGTTGCCCAAAATTGAGCGTTCATATTTGTGAGATTGTTGACTGAAAAGCAATTATTGCGCATATCTGACGCACCATAACACGTATACTATCTGCATATTTGCGTCTTTTACTCCAAAAGGCATACATAAGTAATTCTAAAGACCGTAGCGTTTATCACGCTGCGCTGACCATGCAACGCTTGCACGAAAAGGCGAGTGTTTCCAACGCTTTGCGAAGACTACACGGTGGTGGCACCTACCCATTGCCTTGCGTTCTACACCTTATGACCTCTGAGACGAACGCGCACGCCTGTCTCAAACGCGCAACGTTTTGCAAAAAAACTGCCAGATGGCACTCATGTCTCACGTGTGACGTGACTTGATGCACTCGTTCACCTCCACTGCACGCTCGAGGCAATCTAACACAGTGCCTCCAGAATACCATTCACCAATTTTCTCGCGCTGAACATCAAATAAATGCGTTGTTCACTCTCCCCACATGCAAGAATATTGTCTTTCGATGACATTTGTAGATTACCATGCAAATAGGGGCCAGTTTTTAATCTCATTTATCACAGCGATGACATATCGCATAATTAGTAGACTACGAGGCAGTGTTTAGTTTAAAAGCCAATTGATTTTTCCCGTGCGTGCTGAGCACCCGACTTTTCTTTTAAAAAAACCAGCTTCTTGCTCAGAGGCTGACAGAAAAATCCACAATTCGTGTAGCTGAATGATATGGCACTGAATGCATAGCAAAATCATTGTTCTATTTATGACAATGTTTTAAAGTAAAATATTTTAATATTTGTGACGTTTATTCAGCACTTTCGCGTTTTCTCATCAGCCGGAATGCTTGACTGATAATTTTTGAACACTTTACAATTGACGGACCCTTTTTTTATATTCTGAAAGTGCATCAAAGAAACACAATTAGATTATTTGTCATGTTATCCGGTACAAGGTAGTATATATATATATATATATATATATATATATATATATATATATATATATATATATATATATATAATGTGTTTAATATGTTTGGGCATCGCAAAACCACTGCTGTTGTAGCGCAGCAGGGTGCACGTGACGTGCCTTCGTTTGGGTGGGCACAGGTGCCTATTTGTCGACGATACATATTAGAACAAATCAACAGTAATGGATGACGGAACCGCATGACGGAGACTGCCATAAGACAAGCACGTTGGAGTGCTCTGGGCATTCTCCAATGCCCGTGGAGAGGCTAACACGAAAAGACCGAACGGATGGTTTTATTGTCGATAGACACAGAAGCCAAAAGTTAGGCGTACAAGCTGGAGCGATTGTCCAGTCGTTTTATTATGCAAATGTGTAATGAAGTAAAAAAAAATAAAAATGCCAGGATCAGCCCTAACTTGATATTAAATAAAATATTTTCACACATATTGTTCTGATTATGTGTTCACTGTTGAATCAGTTGCATTATCATAAGAACGTTGTGACATAAAGAGACGGAAACACTCAAAAGCGCAGGAACGCAAGCAGTAGTGTTCACATCTTGCAGCATTTCATCGCTCTTTTCATTTCACAGTTTTCATACTATGCACTTCATAACTGATCGCTGAATTGCCAGCATATAAAATACAGTGACTGAAACTTCAGAGGCTCGAGTCGAATGTTATCAGTTGTCACACATTCTGAGTATATTTAGTGGCTGTTGCATCTGATACTGCATTGTATAGATACTGTAGGTTGGTATGTGGGGTTTAACGTCCCAAAACCACTATATGATTATGAGAGACGCCGTAGTGGAGGGCTCCGGAAATTTAGACCACCTGTGGTTCTTTAACGTGCACTCAAATCTGAGCACATGGGCCTACAACATTTCCGCCTCCATGGGAAATGCAGCCGCCGCAGCCGGGATTTGAACCCGCGCCTTGCGGGTAGGTCAGCAGCCGAGTACCTTAGCCACTAGACCACCGCGGCGGGGCGTATAGATATTATAGACCTGTGTGGAGGAATTGAGAAGTCTGTCTTTGTTTGTGTTGAAAGAATAGTGGCAACTGCAGTTGCTGAGGATAAATATTCTAAATGATTTATTAAATTTGAAGCACCGTTATCTGAAGCGACATACTCACAGTTACTCTAATTATTTAGATGCATTAGAAAAGTGTAGCTCTTCCGGATCTATTAGTTGCGATCTTGTAGGATCGGAGTAAAATGCGCTCACATTTCTTACCGTCGCGAAAACTGATCGGTGTGAAAGGTTCCACCTCGGATAAGACAATACCAAAAATTTGCAAGGGCTGCAGGTATCTAAGAGCAAGGTTGGTAAGTACCTTGTGCGCACACGCCAGCTGGATATTAAAAGAAGATTTCTCTAAAAGCGCCTTCAAAATGTTTTTGAGTCTGCTGCATCACAGACACCTCGAGTTACTTTCGCCAATACCATAAATATTGACATGTGGTGTGTTCCCAGGTTCCATAATAAATACGGCCTACAACCACTAGAGCACAACTTGCCACATATTTTCAATCAATCTGGAGATGCCAAGTGCCTCTTAGCGGAAAGAGTCCGGAGGCACGTTGTAAACATGTGATGATTGAACGTAGTTACCAATTTTGTAGGCCCGTGTGCTCAGACTTGGGTGCATGTTAAAGAACCCCAGGTGGTCGAAATTTCAGGAGCCCGCCATTACGGCGTCTCTCTTAATCATATCGTGGTTTTGGGACGTTAAACCCTAAAAATCTATCAAATCATTCAATCAATTTTTGCAATTATTGTTTTGAACGTTTCACTTGTCAGAGCCGATTACGTATGAATCCTGTCTTCTTTTGCATTGAACTTTGGGCTCTGTATCTTTATATTTAGATATTGTTTCGCACATTTCGGCGAACATTATATATTTTTTAATTTCTACCAAATATCCATTTTTTTCATATATCTCTAACTTATGCAATGTTACAGTCTATCCACTTAGTCAAGCTATTTGACAACAGTTCTTAGCCATTAGTATCAGCCATGAACCCTTGTATTTTTGGAAATAAAAATCTATTCTATTCTATTCTTAACGGCCACCTGTCATGATAGTCTAGTGGCAAGGTACATGGATGCTCACCCGCAGGTAACGTGATTGAATCACATCTACTGCTTCGGCATTCTCGAAGGAGGCTAAAATGCTAGAGAGCCGTGTGCTCTTATTTATACGAGTGAACGTTAAAGAACTCCTAATGGTCCCAATTTCGGGAGCCGTGCACTACGACTTTTCTTGCATACCTATGGTGGTTTTGGAATGTTAAATTCGAACAATTTTATATTCTTAACAGTTAGTCATACATCTTCAGCCCGACGACTGACATCCATCAATACTAATATTGGCAGATCCTCCCCCCCGTATAGTGGGAATCGATGATACGCGAAGCACGATTGAGAAATGTTGATAAGTCACTTTAAAATCAGCACATTACGAGGTGAAGGTAAATATTGCCGTGCATGACTTTCATGTCCTGATTATCACGTTTACTTTTGTCATCTATTCACGTCACGTGATACCCAATATAGTATATGTGGAGCTAGCGAAACGGGCGCCAGCACGCTATGAGCGTGGTATGTTGTCATGTTCTTACATGACACGCGGGTCACGGTTATCATGTTTGCTCCAGTGATATATTTCGTCCCCTATTTACGTCACGTAACACCAAATTTGGTATATGTGGAGCTAGCAAAACCGCCACGAGCGCATCATGAAGAGCCCCATATACTCCAATGTAGCGTTGACGTTCGTACACGCTGGGCACAGCAACGCTACGTTAGCAAAACGCGAGAACTCTATAGTCCGACGCCAGACGCGACCAGCGTTCATCGCCGCGGCCGGGCGGCAACCAGCGCGAAATGCGACATACGACGGTTCGCACCGATGCGTTACCCAGACAACACTGCATCTCGCTCTTTTCGTGACAGAGGGATGCCGGACGCACTGAAACGCGCTTGCGTCAAAGCAACACCGCGTGGCGTGTACCTGCGAGTATATGGCAGGACCGGCGCCTGGCGTGGCAACGCCTGCGAGAACGTGCACCGCGTCGCGTCGAATTGTGTGGGTGCCTTGACTGTGGCATGTAGTCATGTTCTCACATGACATGCATATTATGGTTATCTTTGCACCACTATCATATCTTCGTCATCCATTCACGTCCTGTATTACTGAATTTGGTATAATGGAAGGTAGGGAAACGGCCGCCAGCGCATCATAAGCGTGGCATGTAGTCATGTGGTTACGTGACACGCACCTCTTCATTGTCATGTTTGAACCAAGCACATACCTTTGTCATTTATTCACGTACTGTAATTTCAAATTTGGTATATGTGACGCTAGTGAAACTGCCGCGAGTTTATCTTGAGCGTAGCGTTTAGTCATGTTGTTACATGACACGCATCTCATTTATATCATGTTTGCGCCAGTATCATACCTTCGTCATCCATTCACGTCCTGTAGTACTAAATTTAGTATAAGAGAAGCTAGGGAAACGGCCGCCATCGCATCACGAGGGTGGCATCTAGCCATGTGGTTGAGTGAGCGAGTGAGAACAGCTTTATTATGGTCCAGTGCAGACGCTGAAGTTGCCACGGGTCACCCGGCTGCTCCTACGTAGGGACCGGCAGGTCTAGCCTGACAGACCCCACGAGGGAGTAGCCGGGTGACGCATGGCAACCTTCCATTACAAGCATCTCATTATTATCATGTTTGAACCAATCACATACTTTCGTCATTTATTCACGTACTGTAATCCCAAATTTCGTATATGTGACGCTAGCGAAACGGCCGTGAGCGCATCATGAGTGTGGTATGTAGTCATGTTGTTACATGACACGCATGTCATGATTTTCATGTTAGGGTCTGTCAATTGTGCTCGCCATGCAATCACGTCATACCATGCCAGATTTGCCATACCATGCGAGTGCGAGAATACATAGCCTGGCGGTTAAGAAAAGAAACTAGACACGGCATCGGTGAAACTGGAACGAGACGCGCAGTTCTCGCACCCTGCATCTGTCGGCGGATTGTTGCCGCGATACATTGGGGACGCGGGCACGCATCCTTTTTCTGCGCGCTCCTAACGGCAAATGTCAGAAACTTTGAGCCCGGGCAGTGTGAGCAGCGTAGCTCCCTCGGGTCAGTGTGCAGTGCCTATTACGCCAATGCCTGACCAGAGGAAAACGAAATGATCGTTGTGTCGTGTTTGTTGGCCAGCCAAGATTTTACGAGAGATGAGCGTAAGCGGCTAAAGCAAAGTTAGCACATCCAGGCTAAACAAGCGTGTGGCTCTACGCCTTGCAGCACTATTTTTAGGGGCAAAGCTCCTTATCATCTAGGGCAGTCCCACGTCCCTCTAGCACGGACACCACAGCATATCCACAGGTACAGAAGGACGTACGTACGCACAGATCGAAGGGTGAACGAACAGACAGACGCATGGGCAAATGCATGGACGGACGGACAGATGGAGGGACAGACGCCTGCATGGACAGATGGACGAACGGACGCATGCACGCGGACGTCTATCAATGTTTCCGTCGAAACGTCCACGTAAACACGATTCGTTGGTACGCTGCATGCAGCTTAAAACGCCTTGGCGGCGTCGTGCATTTCATGCGAGTGACCTGCGAAAGTTCTTCAGTGGAACGCCAAAGCAGTGTATGCGCGAAAGCGAACACCGGCTCATGGTCAATAAATAATTCGTGCAGTCACGCTGGGAGCGCCAGCTGCACGTTCTTTCACTGCACCTTCACACCGTCAGCGCCGAGATTTCTCTGTGAGTTGTGATGCAGCACGCGGCTGCCTTGTTGTAGCCTGTAGTCGAAGTGCCCATCGTATACTCCTCGTCCCACCTACATTAAAAGATATTGACACAATGTGACTTCAAATTACGCGTGCTAGCAAATACTTTTGCCTTCAAGATGATTTGCGACAAACGAGCCTGCGGGACCCAGCAGCGCGCGAACCGTGTTGTAAAAAAGAACATAGAAGAAGAGGCAGAAGTGAATCCTCGAGGCAATCTAGCTGTGTTATATTTCTCGGGCACAAGTTCACCCTGCCTGCGTTAGCCTAATAAAAGAGTTAATTGAAGAGCGCGTTAAAAATCTGGTGAAGGTGCTGGGTGTGATGCCAAGCCCCTCTCGAGTGACGGAGCACAGTCCAGAACCACAGCGATTTCGACCCTACGAGCGTACGCCTGTTCATCAGCGCTGCAGTCGACGCCTACGTGGTGAGGGTCCTGAATTTTCACCTTTATCAACTTCGCTTGGAACATCAACGGCTGTGAACGGGTACGCAACCGACATGAGAGCTAAGGGCACTCCAGCCAACATTGTAGTAAACCAGCTAATGCTACGAAAGCTATTCCGCGGCGAAAGCTACAAGGACGCAGAGGACTGGCTTGAGCACTTTGAACGCGTCGCAAAGGCTAACGGATATCGGGAAGAGCGCAAACTTGGAAGTGTTTACTTCGCACTAGAAGATAGTGCACGAACGTGGTATGAAAACCACGAAGCTACCTTCCGGTCATGGAATGATTTTCAACGGGAGCTGCTGCTTTTCCGAACACAGACCGCAAAGAGAAAGCTGAAGCGGCGCTCAAGACAAGAAATCAGCGAAATAATGAAACTGTCGCCATGTATCTGGAAGACATGTCTCGCTTATTCCGCCGAGCGGATTCAAATATGAGTGAAGACAGAAAGCTGCGCCATCTAATGCGAGGCGTGAAGCAAGAACTCTTTGCCGGACTAATTCAAAGCCCGCCATGCACCGTCGCCGAGTTTCATTCCGAGGCGACTACAATGGAAAGGACGCTACAACAGCGAGCAAGGGTATACAACCGGGATGCGATCGTCACTTTTTTGGACATGTTGCCACCAGTCTTCGGTAACGGCATGGAAGCACTACGCGAGCTGGTGCGGTCTGTTGTGCGAGAAGAGCTGCAGAAGCAGCGTCTTGACCAGAAGGCTCCAATGCTTTCGTCTCTGGCCGATGTGATCCGTGAGGAGGTCAGGCAGGTGGTACGCGAACCTTCGAGCAACGCACAGCCAGGGCCACCACTACAACAGAAGACGAGAATGACGTATGCTGATGTGCTTTTACGAGGACCTCCAGAAGGTGCGGACGTTGCGGCGGCTTCACCTATGCTGTACCCGATGCCACCGAGCACCCTGCAGCCAACGCCACAGAGGAGACTAAGGAAGAGCGATGCCTGGCGCACTCCTGACAGGATACCGCTGTGTTACCACTGTGGGGAGCTTGGTCATCTCTACCGAACGTGCCACTACCGCCAGGCAGGGCTACGTCGTTTTCCTGTTAATGAACCTCGACCACGAAATGGTGAACGTCCCTTCGAAATTGAAGAATACCTGTCAGGTCGTCAAACCTCAAGCAGCTTCCAACGACACCAACCTAGTGCAACGACAACGGGTAGGTATAGATCACCTAGCCCCCGACCTTCAGCAAGCTCCCCAAGGTCTCGTTCCCCAAGTCCGCATCGGGAAAACTAGAGTCAGCAACCTGTGGAGGCGAGGCCGCTGTCGACGCTAATGCAGAAAAACCTCCATTGCTGACTCTGAACGACGAACAATTCAGAAACCAGTGCTTCGATAGTGACGTTGCTTCCGATTTACGTGTGTTTGTTGACGGCTACGAAGTCATCGGACTGGTAGATACCGGCGCAGATTATTCAGTGATGAGTAGCGGACTTTCTAAAATACAAAAGAAAGTGCTGACTCCTTGGAAGGGACCACAAATTTGCACAGCAGGAGGGCACCTCATCGACCCTACTGGAATATGCACAGGAAGAATCGGAATACGGGGTTTCACGTACGTCGCCAGTTTTATTGTGCTACCGGAATGCTCAAGTGACTTGGTTATCGGCATGGATTTGTTACGAGCTAATGGCGGTGTAATTAACTTGCGAGAGTCTTCCGTCTCATTTTCGACTAGACACGCGATTGCTACTTTTCAAACGGAAGAAAACGTATATGACCTTTGTATTGCAGATGATGGCATCATGGTGCCCCCAAGATTGAGCATATCTTTCGCAGTAACCAACAAAGCATTCAGTGAATACGAAGGATTTGCTGACAACAACACTGCCTTACTACTCTAAAAAGGGATCTGCATGGCACGAGGCCTTGTTAAGTTACGTGACGGAGCCCCGCCGCGGCGGTCTAGTGGCTAAGGTACTCGGCTGCTGTCCCACAGGTCGCGGGTTCGATTCCCGGCAGCGGCGGCTGCATTTCCGATGGGGGCGGTAATGTTGTAGGCCCGTGTGCTCAGATTTGGGCACACGTTAAAGAACCCCAGGTGGTCGAAATTTCCGGAGCCCTCCACTACGGCGTCTCTCATAATCATATGGTGGTTTTGGGACGTTAAACCCCACAAATCAACAAATCAAGTTACGTGACGGATGTGCGAATGTTCTACTCACAAACTTTGGAAATAACGTGCAGCACGTTGCAAAAGGAACCGTCATCACCAGTCTGAATGATTTCATCCAGGTTACGGAGCTGCGCACTTTCGAAACCAATGAGTCTGATTTTGAAGACGTGGATTCTGTCCTTGCAGCCATCGACATCGAGCCAGGCCTACTACCAAGCGAAAAAGAGCAAATAGAGGGTCTTTCAAGGGAATTCGCGGAATGTTTCTCGTTGTCATCTAAGGTTCGACGCACTCCTATCGCCAAACATCGCATCATTGTTAACGAGTCAGTGAGGTCAATACACCAGCATCCCTACCGAGTGTCACCAAGAGAAAGAGAAGCTATTGGTAATCAGGTTAAAGAAATGCTCACAGACGATGTTGTCCAGCCTTCATCAAGTCCACGGGCGTCACCTGTTTTTCTTGTGACAAAAAAGACCAAGCCTTACGTTTCTGCGTTGATTATTGGAAGCTGAATGCCGTCACAAAACGCGATGTTTATCCTCTGCCAAGAATTGAGGACACTCTGGATAGGCTGCGAAATGCCAGGTATTTTTCCTCATTGGATCTTAAAAGTGGGTATTGGCAGATAGAAGTTGACGAAAGAGATCGAGAAAAGACAGCGTTTGTGACACCAGACGGTTTATACGAGTTCAAGGTACTTCTTTTTATCCTTTGTTCAGCACCCGCCACATTCCAACGGATGATGGACACAGTGCTTTGTGGTCTTAAATGGCAGTCATGCCTGGTTTATCTCGACGATGTTGTAGTTTTCTCTGCTACCTTTGAGCAACATTTGGAAAGGCTCCGGGCCGTGCTCACTGCGATCAAATCAGTGGACTTGACGATAAAACCGCAGAAATGTCATTTCGGCTTCCGTGAGCTCCTTTTTCTCGGCCATGTCATCAGTGCGGAAGGCGTCCGCCCAGACCTTGCAAAAACTGAGGCCGTAGCAAGATTTCCGCAGCCAACAGACAAAAAGACTGTTAGGCGATTTTTAGGTCTCTGCGCCTATTACCAACGGTTTGTTAAAATTTTTCATGAATTGCAGAACCACTGACGCGGCTGGCAAAAGAGGAAATGCCTTTCATATGGCTTGCCGAACAAGAGTATGCCTTCAATGAACTACGAAAGTGCCTTCAAAGCCATCCTGATCTGGCGCATTTTGACGAGGAAGCGGAAACCGATATCCACACGGATGCAAGGAATTGAGGTCTTGAGGCCATGCTCATCCAATGGCAAAACGGACAAGAACGAGTCATCGCGTATGCCAGTCGCACTCTTTCGTAAGCTGAGGTGAACTACTCAGCGACCGAGAGAGAATGCCTTGCCGTGGTATGGGCTATCAGCAAGTTTCGACCATATTTATATGGTAGGCCTTTCCGAGCTATACGCGACCATCATTCGCTACGCTGGCTGGCTAATCTCAAGGACCCATGTGGACGGCTTGCACGATGGAGCTTGCGATTACAGGAGTATGATATCACGCTTGTGTTCAAGTCAGGTCGCAAGCACAGTGATGCGGACTGCTTGTCGCGTGCTCCGATTCATCCTGCTGCTTCTGCTTCCACCGAGGATGGTGAAGATTTCATTTTCTTGGGAGCTGTGACACCATCAGAGATGGCACATCAGCAGCGATCCGACCCTGAGATACTCCTCTTGATCAAGTACCTACAAAGACAGTCTGTCGATGTTCCACGACCTTTTGTCCGCGGCTTGTCAGCGTTCGTCCTACGAAACAACATTCTGTATAAAAGAAACTTTGACAACAATACAGCGACATTCCTGCTTGTCGTCCCTTCACCTCTGCGACCAGAGATTTTGAAGGCTTGCCATGGCGATCCATCATCTGGACACTTAGGAGTAAGCAGAACGTTAGCACGCATCCGCAATAAATACTACTGGCCGAAGTTGCTTAGCTCTGTACGACACTATGTCAGAACCTGCCGGGACTGTCAAAGACGTAAAACGCCACCGCTAAAACCAGCAGGTCTCCTTCAACCGATAGAACCACCAGAAGCCCCTTCACACAAGTGGGAATGGACTTACTGGGCCCATTTCCTACGTCGTCATCGAGAAAACGGTGGATAATAGGTGCGACCGACTATTTAACCAGATATGCCGAGACAGCGACTCTTGTTAAAGGATCAGCCGTTGAAGTAGCCGAATTCTTCGTCTCCAACATCGTACTGTGGCACGGAGCTCCAAAAGCGTTGATCACGGACAGAGGGACTTCATTTACGGCCGACCTGATAAAATGTGTTATGAAATAGACGCACACTAGTCATAGGAAAACGACGGCCTACCATCCTCAAGCAAATGGTCTTACGGAACGACTGAACAGAACGCTGGCTGATATGTTGTCAATGTACGTTGATATAGAACGCCGTACTTGGGATAAAATATTTCCCTATACAACATTCGCCTATAACACTGCGATGCAAGAGGCAACACGGATGACGCCATTCCAACTTGTTTTTGGCCTGACGGTAACGACACCTTTAGATTAGACCTATTGACGAGACGCTCGAGAATTACTATGACGTTCATGACTACATACAAAGAGCAGAAGAGCCAGACAGCTGGCAGGATATTGCATTCCCCAACAGCAGAAAAGCGACGCGAATCGATAAAATCTGCGAAGAAGAGACGTCCAGTACGCACCAGGAGACAGAGTATGGGTCTAAATTCCTGTACGAATACGTGACCTGTCAGAAAAACTGCTTCGCCGCTATTTCGGTCCATACATATTGCTCCGCCGCGTCAGGTCGCTCAACTACGAAGTTATGCCAGAGGGACAGGATATTTTATCCCGATGGCGGCATCGCACGGAAACTGTGCATGTCGTCAGGATGAAACCATATCACGACAGGCAATGAAACGCTGAAGATACAACGTTCTGTGACGTTAACGACATCCCTGACGAGGGTTTGCGAATGACTGCTATGCAACCAGTTCGACGCAGGCATCGGGACGATGCACTCTGGAAAGGGGGGCAATGACAAATTGTGACTTTAAATTACGCGCGCTAGCAAATACTTGTGCCTTCTAGACGATTTGCGACGCACAACCCTGCGGGACCCAGCTGCGCGCGAACCGTGTTGGAAAAACGAAGAACGTAGAAGAAGAGGCAGAAGTGAATCCTCGAGACAATCTAGCTGTGTTGTTATTCTCGGGCACATGTTCACCCTTGCTACGTTAGCCTATTAAAAGAGTTGATTGAAGAGTGCTTTACAATAAGTAATAAAGCTAAACATTGATATCCTAGCCAACAGTCTTGAACTTTATCGAAGCATGCAAAACGCAGCTATCACGCGACAGATTGCTTCAAACCTTGTTCAACAACGATAACTATTTATGGTTGCTGTTATCGTTCAAAGGCAGTAAATACTATGTGGTAATGTTTGGCAGATGTCCCGTAAACCAGCGGGGAACTAGCGGCGGTGTGGCGGTTCAAATGTTTGTGTTACAATTATTATTATTATTAATATTATTATTATATTATTATTATTATTATTATTATTATTATTATTAATATTTTTAGAAATACTCGCAATTTCAATTTCTCAAGTATAAATTAAGCATGCAACCTTAGTACTCCTTAGAGCTGATCGAATATTTCGCTTCTCATTCTAGGCAGGAATAAACGGCCTCTCTGCGATCAGAATATGCGAAGATGCACACATATTTTCTGAATTGAGGTTGAACCTACTATCGTAATGCACGAATGTAGCAGCTTAATATTTAGCACCAAGGAAGCCGTCTGTTCATACACGTAGTGTATCATAGGTATACTTTGATCGGAAAAACTTATTTTGTCATTGTTACATCTGGTTCTGCCTTGTTTACAGGTGAATGGGGAAACATCATTTCGAAATACACGAACAGTACCTATACGGCGTCAGACTATATCAACTACAGGCCACATGCAACCAATATCCTAGTAAAACTCTTCCAAAACGTCCTTGTGGGTGAAAAAGGCTTAAGATACCTGGTTGCCTGGAACATCTATAGGCAGCTGGTTAAGTTCACTGAGCCTTACATGTTTCTTCAGGGTAGGAGTGCGAGTGATGCGTGTTATGAGCACGTCAAGAAAGTCATGAATCTGGCTGTCCTCAGTCCCTACCTACAGTCGGGTAAGCTTACTTTATCATACACCTTCAATAGGTTTCTCATAACTGCCGTCATACTCTTACTCAGACAAGATACGTAATTATAACGCGCGATATGTATCAAAGTCTACTGAATATAGCTAGCTATAAAACAGTGCGCTCATGTGGTTTCTTACTTAACAGAGGTTCAGGTGCACATGATTGAAAAGGCGAAGCGCATGGTGTCCGAAATACGCAGCACCTTCTTGAAAACTCTCCAATACTCGAGCTGGCTCAGCATCAACTTTCGAGTAGCTGCCATACGCAAGTTGGGGAGTATGAAGTCGTACGTTGGAAGCCCCGGGCGCCGATTGGACCCTGAGTTCGTCGAAGCGATTTACAGTCAGTATTACACAATGTGTACATACCACTCATAGTGCGAATGTAACAGCGCCGGAATGCTTTTTTGTATTCGTGCTACGAAAGCTGCTCTGTGGTTTTATCATTTTTATTCATGATTTTCTAATGCAATAGAGGCTTGACACCGTTATTTATTGACTGTGAAGAAGCGATAAGTCTAAAAAGCTTGAAAGAAATAACGAAGAACTCTGGCTGCATAAAAGCAGTTTTAAAATTATTTGAAATATTCACTTATTATTTCATGTAGCATCCAGAGTTGCATGTTTGCGTTATGTTCCACTTCTATAACGAAAACGTGTGAGAGTGCGTGGCATAAAATTTCAGATAAACATTTTGCAAGTTAATGTAATTTGCAATCTATTACTTAATTACTCAATTTGAACTACACATAATAGCTTTTGCCGTGCGTTTCTTACCTAATTCAAACTGACTTTAATAGATGAATATTGCAGTGTTTAGCTTTCACATTCAGCAAGTTTTGGCGCAGCGGTCGAGCTCCATGCTTACGACACCCCCATGTCAGGCAGTGATAATAGCTTAAACATGCGTCACTGGGAATTCGTTTTATGACGCACTGGTCCAAATATTGGTGTTCGCCACCAGCACAAATATAATAAATAACGAGAACTTGCGTCGCGATTAGCACGTCAGAGTGAAGTATTGAAATGATGTTACTTCATCAAGCCTTGACATCATATCTTGCCCGGCCCAATTACAAATGTGCATAAATCACTGCCCCAAGTGGTCTGTGGAAATGCGAGGTATGAGTGAAGTGAAACAAAGCATCGCTGCATGTTCATCGCCCTTCCTAGTCTTCATCTTCTGTCGCAATGTGTTCCTTTCAATGTCTGGATAACTGCTGAAAAAGACATGCAATAGAAGAAGAGCTTCTAAGTAGTTCGCTCGTTACAAAAATACCTCTCTTAGCGTTGACTGAAGTAGCTGTGCGTTTTTATTAATCTTCCGATGCAGAACCTTACCCGGATGCACCCCTAGACTTATTATTCCCGACATGGATCAAGGCTTTGGCACTCTCTACTCACTATATTTGGACCGATCAAACGACACCGCTGTACGATGAGGCTCGTTATAGCCCGTATTATACGCACTACTTTAATGATTTTACAGTAGCGACAGCCAACATGCTCCGTCCATTCATGTATCCGGACGGGCCAATTGCACTGAACTACGGTGGCCTTGGAACGGTACGTAAATATTTCTTCATTACGGATCACGCATGGCGTTCTCATTCTACTCGGTCATTTTATCTGCTCAGTTCTGTAGGTTTACAGTAGTGGAACCTACTTACAATAAATAGATACAAACAGCTAAAGAACACGCGTTACGAAAAGATAATTCACATTGTTTCCTGCATCAAGTAAGCATACTACAGGATCGCATTCCCACATTTATGCGTTTACAGATTCGAACCATATAGTTAACTGAAAATTTAGTGCTGGATTATCACAGCAATATTCCTACACAACTTCACAGACGATTCACTTGCGGAGATGAACATGTAGGAAAAACTTGCAGGGAGACATTGGTAGGAAAACGGGAAAGTGATTTTCACTATAAAAATTATAATAACATTCGCTATATGCTTTCCCTGGCATTGTTGTCTAGTAGTTCATGTGGTTGTCATAGCAGTTTTTTTTTGCAGATGATTGGCCACGAGATTATGCATGCATTCGGTGTGAAAGGCATACAAGAGCTCGAAGGATACGAACCTCAGAATAACGACTATGTGATAAAAGAATACACGAAGAGAGCGCTGTGCCTACGGAAATCTCACAAATCTGTTGTGAGTTGGTCTCGCATTCTTACTTCATTATGATGTATTGATACCTGGGTGTAGACTTGTTTACTTTTTGCTGTGTTGCGGGGCCAGTCAAAGGGGGCTCTTGAGTGTACTATATCTACGCCTGTGCCACAAAGCGAAGTCTCAGCGTTCAATCACTTCGAAGGGTTGGTTCCGTAACATTGGACAATAGTTCAAGTTTAAACAAAAAGTATGACCCTTCAAGTCTCGTCGATAACTCTATTTAGATAACTTTACTCGGAAAATTTCCGTCAGGATATTTTTTCCTATTTATTTGTTGAACACTATCCCAGCGGCAGTTTTGAGCATATTGGTGTTATAAAAGAGGACGACAATCGTAAGCAATTAGTAAGGTTGTTGTACATGGCATAGCAAGGACCAACTTGGGCGCATCGAATGACAGAGTACGTGCAATGGACCCACGTATTTACGCACATACGCTTGTTGCGTTTCTAGCCTATTCCTTTTTGCTTTTGTTACCTTCCGCATTTAATGAAAATATTAGTGATGAATTAGAAAGAACCCAGCCTTCTCTTCTCAAGTGCCCAGTTATATATAATGTCTGTTCAATGGGAATTCACTTTTAGGGACCAAGCTCCTTATAGCAGAACCCATTCGTCCCTCGTCATAGTATGGAACCAGTATTACATTTTGACCTTCAAGGTGGTGCCGGTGAGAGATTTCTTTGTGCGTTGTTGAACAATAAAAGATCGTCCTCAATGTACATGCGTATGCTTGCTAAGGGGGGTTGAGAGACAGGAGAATTCGGCTTTTGGTTGACGCGCAGCTGGGAATTTTTTATTGTTCAACAATGCACAGAAGACAAGAAAGGGTTGCTACCTTATACTCGCTGGGCGTAACCTTCGAGGTTTTAGAAAGGTTTAGCGAGCATTGGGCCGCAGTGCCATGAATACAGGGAGCAAGTATGTACTATGAATTCGAGGTGGTTAAAGGTGGGAAGTAGACACGAAGCGCAAGCCGTAAGAAAGTGTGCGTGGGCCTCCTGTTGTTCAGTCCTTGGAATGTCTGCTAGATGGCGGTGCTTTTATATGAGGAATATATGATGAAAAGATGCGAGATGGTGGTACTTGGAGTGTTGAATAGGTGGATGAACGGACACACAGACAGATGCATGGACGGACGCTCGAATGGCTGCATGGACGGATGGACGCATGAAAAAACGCAGGAGCGGATGCATCGACAAAAGTAGGGACGGACGCACAGATGAACGTGCGGACGCACGAACAGACGCACGCACGGACGGGCAGGTGGACGCACGGGCGGCCACACAGACGCACGCATGGATGGACGGAAGCAAGAACGAATGGACGGATGGATGCTTCGCCCCACTATCCATCATTCACTCCGTGGATATTCTGCCATTTCTTAATCTGATAATTGTGACTGTCGAAATGATTTATTAACTACGCGCTTACTTGAGCCGACAAGGTGACATATCTTCAAGGGGCCTAAGTACTGAGTCTCAAAGAACCAAATAACAATTCAGCTTGACTTTTGTAAGACTGATTGTCAGTCCTACAGCGTACAACGTGGTGATTGAAACAATCGCGGACACTGTGAACAAGGAGCTGAACGAAGAATATTCCCCAAGAAGGGCAACCAATAGATACTGAGCGGATTTGTATAAACGGTGAAGTTTTCAAAGCTTACCTCAATAAATCCATTTTTGCCAATAACAAACGAATCCTTCCCCACTCTTCAGGGCACAGTTATCTGCCAAGCTGTTCGAAAGCGGCCGCTACACAGCTCTTCCCTGAAATTGAATGTTTCGGGCCATTGAGGTAGTTCGCGTATTCATGCCATTTTAGGACAGCGAGCCTGCAAACCTTTTTGACGTCGACTAACAATCGCAGGACTTCAGCGCATACCGAAACATTCTGTTTAATGTAAATTAACTAAAGATAAAAATGTGCAGTGCCATAATGCATTCTATTATTCTTTCTAACACACCTTCTAGCGCCATGAGTGAGGCACGTGTGTTTTCGTCTTGCAAGGAAGGCGTACTGCGATACTCCGGAACTGTTTCGCGTTATTACACACATAACGCCCGTATGCGTTTACAATCGTTTATTGATATGTAGGTTTTGATGTCCCAAAACCACGATAATATTATCAGAGGCGCCGTAGTGGCGGGCTCCGGAACTTTCGACCACCTGGTAATCTTCAACGTGCATCCAAATCTGAGCACGCTGGCCTACAACATTTCTGCCTCCAACGGAAATGCAGCCGCTGCAGCCCGGATTTGATCCCGCGCCTTTCAGGTTATCAGCCGAGTACCTTAGCCTCTAGACCACCGCGGCGCGGCCACAATCGTTTATTGTCGCAACATCTAAATCTTAAGTAAGCAAAGCATGGCATATTTTTTATCATTACTAGCAAGTGAAAATTCATTTTTTCGTAATTTCTTTTATCTTTAGCGGGAGAGGCACTATCCCAGCTTGCCGGCATACAGAAGTAAAAGTAACAGACAAGTGTGCAATAAAAACTGTTTTTCATTTCTTAGCATTTCTTAGCGAACTTTCTTAGCAAACTTTGGCGACTTTGAACGTATCTATCTATCTATCTATCTATCTATCTATCTATCTATCTATCTATCTATCTATCTATCTATCTATCTATCTATCTATCTATCTATCTATCTATCTATCTATCTATCTATCTATCTATCTATCTATCTATCTATCTATCTATCTATCTATCTATCTATCTATCTATAATCTATCTATCTATCTATCAAGCCACCTACGACATTTAGCTCTCCTGGCAGTTTCGATAATGGTATCGATACCAAACCTGGTAAGGAATATATGACTGCATTAGAAACATATTCGACTAGTAATATCATGAAAATCATGATGAGTGTCGCATGATTTACATTTCATGATCCTGCAGCTCTTGCGGTTGTTGCCTTCACATGACATGCTGCAAAACTGGTGTGGTATGAAATGATTGCATGGTGAACACAAGCGACAGATCCTAACATGAAAATATGACATGCGTGTCATGTAACAGCATGACTACATGCACGCTCATGATTAGCTCGCGACCGTTTCACTAGCTTCACATATGCCAAGTATGGCATTACGTGACGTCAATGGATGACGAAGGTATGAGACTGGTGCAAACATGATGATCATGAGATGCGTGTCATGTGAGAAAATGACTACATGCCACAGTCAAGGTGCCAATAAATTTCGATGTGATGCGGTGCGCGTGCTCGTTGGCTTTCATTTTGTTGCGTCACGACAGCGTTACACGCCTGGCGCAGGTCCTGCCATATATACTCGCAGGCGCGCACCGTACTGCGTTGCTTTCATGCATGCGCGTTTGAGCGCGTCTGGCGTACCTTGTCACGAAAAAAGGCAGATGCAGTGTTGTCTGGGTAATGCATTGGCGCGAAATGCAGCATGTCGCATTTCACGCCGGTTGCCGTCGGGCCGCGCTGATGGACGCTGGTCGCGCCGGTCGTGCCTGTCGTCTGATTAAAGAGTTCTTGCGTTTCGCTAGCGTAGCGTCGCTGTGCCCAGCGTGTGCGCGCGTTAACGCTACATTGGAGTATATTGAGCCCTTCATGATACGCTCGCTGCTGTTTTTCAAGCTCCATATATACAAAATTTGATGTTACGTGAATTAAATGGATGACGAAAATATATGACTGATGCAAACATGACTATTGCAAAACGCGTGTCATCTAAGAATATGACAACCTACCATGGTTATAGCGTGCTCGCAGCCGGTACGCTAGCTCCACATATACTAAATTTGGTATCGCGTGACGTGAATAAATGACAAAGGTAAACGACACATCCAAACATGATAATCCAGACACGTGAGTCATGTGCGGCATCATTTACCTTCACCTCGTAACGTTCTCTGATTTCAAAGTGACATTCATTCGTGCTTCACATATCATCAATTCCCACTATTTTTGAGGTGTGCCATTTTTTTATTTTGTTACGAAAAACACGCATAAGAAGTATTACCATTATTTTGACCACACAGGTGCACTACGCTAAAATAAATGTTAAGAGCGCGTAAATAACGCACGACTATGGACAGGAAACAGACGGCACAAGCGATTACTTCCAACTGAAATTTTATTTACGAAAATTTTTAAATAGTCGAGATGAGAGTAGAAAACTATGAACACAAGATAATAAAAGTTTCAACATTCCCTTTTGCCTGCTGCGCCGACCTCGCATCCCAAGGAGCAGAGCTCTCTGACAGTACAATTCATGTCTTTTTTGTTTGAGTTGCTTCCGGGCTGTAATTTTCAAGCTGTTAACCTCAAGTAAGCTAAACCGACTAGCCCAGCCACCTGCTTAAATAAACGAAGCCCCAGTGAAATAATCGCACGCCACACGATAACATTTCTACAATGTGGCGTCAGATGCATAGCAACACAACAATACGCAATGTCTCACAAGTCTAATTTGTTGAAAAACATAATTTGTATAAAAAATGCTTCCTGTGGCAGTACTTTCTCTACCATCTGAAATTTGCAACTCACTGAGTGGTGATTCACAATTACATAAAATAACGTGCACAGAAGGAATAAAATCTGCATTCTTTAGACGAAGCTGTTGTTGACTTGCACCAAATTTATTTCATGATGCTCCATGTCTTACCAAACTATTTGAAGACCTTCGTGTTTTCAGAGGTTCGCGAGGTTCTTGGCTCTGGTAGGTGCAACGAAATACGCCCTCAATATTAACAATAAGAAAAATGAGTTGCAATAAATGTGCGTGCTTCGATATAAGAGCAGAGCACTATTCAGGCGGCTGAGAAATTTCGAAAGGGAGAAAAAGCTTGATTGATATGCGGGTTTTAACGTCCCGAAACCACCATATGATTATGAGAGACGCCGTAGTGGAGGGCTCAGGAAATTTCGACCATCTGGGGTTTTTTAATGTGCACCCTAATCTGAGCACACGGGCCTACAACGTTTTTGCCTCCATCGTAAACGCAGCCGCCGCAGCTGGGATTTGAACCCGCGACCTGCGGGTCAGCAGCCGAGTACCTTAGCCACTAGACCACCGCAGCGGGGCCGGAGAAAAGGCTTCTTGAACGTGAAAAACTTGAGTGTTTTTTCATCATAAAAGGGGGAGTATCAGTAGTCTACATATCACATGTTTTTTATGCATGCAAGTTCCATAGTTCCGGGTATGTTTTTCAGGTGATGTGAATACAATTGTCATAGCGGAGTAAGTGATCAAATATGGCGTAATGCTTTTCAAATGGCAGTTAGCGTTAACGTGCAATTCTCTATTTATAAAAATCGAAGTTGTCGTCAGGCGCATGTGCCGCGTTAGCTTTACTTATATGTGTTGTGCAATGCATTTCTGATAATTCAATGCAACATCTGTGATCAAAAAGGCAGCATTGCGAAGTCGGAATGAAAGAGATAAATTGTTGCTGCGTGAACCAGATGAAGCAACTGTGGTTGAGCCTGCCAGTATAGTACATGAGCGAGCAGAAAAGCACTGACGCGCAGCACTCTAACTTACTTGACTCCTAAGACTGTGGACATTTGCTGCATTGATTATGCCAAGTCACTGCGTATGGGAGGGTAACTGTGTTATTTTTGTATGGTCTTAGTCAAAGGCGCCCTGTCATCTTTGGCGTGTTAGTTTTAAGGGGGTTAGTAGTGACGTTATCTCCTGGTGGTGGCACATGTCTCTGTTGGTAGTCATCGTCTTCAAAAGAAAACAATTCTCAAAAGTGGAGGAATGCACTCCTTTTTTTCTTTAATGTTAGTTTGAAAGATACCAAGTGTCCTCTTCCCGGAGGTGGGGGGAAGGCGACAAAGCGCAAAGTGGGAGCGTTGTGCTACAAAGTGGTGGTTGCCACAGTCACAAACAAAGGAAACTTGGAAACCGGCTGTCGGATGCTGCTTCAGCCACCGCAAAGAGTTGCCTATGAGAGCAACATACGCCTGTGAAGCAGAAGCACAACTAGAAAGCAGTTGGGGGACCTTTAGGTTTCGCCTTTAAAAGTTGATCGCGATAGCGAAATCCGGCCCCTAGTGCACCCTTCAAACGCTAAGTGCATACTTATTCATAGATATTTTTTCTCTCTCTCTCTCTCTCTCTCTCACACACACACACACACACGCACGCACGCACACGCACACGCACACGCACGCACACGCACGCACACGCACACACACACACACACACACACACACACACAGTAGATTGGAGCAGTGCGCGCTATCATCGCCCCATTGGCTCGTTTTGACCGTGACACCTTTCGAAAAAAATGCGTTAAAAGGACCCTGAAGTATTTTTTCAAGTAACCATAGAATGACTTCACTAGAAGACCTTATTGCCTCACAAATTCAATACCGCAAAAATTTTAAGAATCCGTCCAGTGCGAGTGGAGTTACAATGGTTTGTCGCATGCTGCAATTGCACTGTATCTTCCCTCGTCCTGGCGAAAGCGCTAGAAGCTAAGCAGGAGTGGGTGGCAGGGCAAAGAAACTACCGCGCCTCGTGTCTTTGAGCATTTTTTTTTTTCGAATACGCGGCTTTTCCAGTGTGATCACGCGCGCATGCGTGGACAAGTAGCAGCCTCCCGCGGCTATATCGGTAACTTCATTGTTCGGTCACACATGCACAGACGATATTTCGCTCACAACCAACGGGGCTGACGCCGGCGGTGGGTTTTCTGCGACACGGGCTGTTTAACGCTGTCGCGTTAAAGTGGGGAGAAGCAGGTGGCGAGGTTTCGAATGCCAAGATTCCGACGCAAGTGAGAAGGCGGGGGTTCTGAAGAGCACGCAGTATTACATGAATTGGCTGCCCAATTTCGCCTATATATTGTTTTCTGCAGGTGGAACACTGAATACAGTACATTAGGTTCTTCGATGTGCAGGTGAAGCTCGATGTGACCTTGTAAATTAAACAGATGCTGTGCTTTTTAGGCTGCTAGCTGCTGTATAGGTTTTCAGATGGATCATCTCGACCTATACTCCAGACAAAAGTGATAACGGTGCAATTCATTTGTTAGTGTTTTGTTACGTCTTCATGTGTGGCTGACAAGCGGATTGCAATCTCACCAATTTTAAAACTTTCGGACATTTATTTGTGCGATCTTTGTCTTTGATAGCACTGCCTTTTTTTGCAGCTCTCTTTAACTGCAGAGCAAGAAGTGCTGAACACAACGTTGGACGACGAGAACTTGTCTGATCTTGTTGGGAGCAAGGTTGCATACGAGGCATTCAATTCTTTGATTCCCGAGCACAGGGACGAAGTACTCGTTGGGCTAGACTTCACTGCTGAACAACTGTTCTTCTTTAATAACTGCGCGAAATTATGCGCTCAGAACGCCATACCAGGAAAACGCTACGCACCTTATCGCTCACGGTGTATAGTGCCCCTGATGAATATGCCCGAGTTCTCCCACGCCTTTCGCTGCGCAGTAGGGACTCCTATGAATCCACAGGACAAATGTACTTTTTGGTAGTCAACATGAAACTGCTCTGCCCAAGACGTCCGGAAGTTTGTTTCTTCTTATTTTTGAGGCTGAACTAAAGCCTCATTGAGATTGCATTGCACAAGGCTTTAACCTTGGCTACAGATCATGTATAGTGCTTAACAGATTTATTAATAAGTATCGTAGAAGTTGAGAAAATGGAATCTGTCCTACTCGCGTATAGAGCCAGTGAATCGCCTTACACAGCCATATACACAACTATACTGTAGCCACGTAAACCACATCAACTCATTTGGGAAATAGTGGACGTGGGTGTGTTCTCGAAGGCCGGGTTACTGTTTTTTTATGCCTTGGGACGTGTTAACAATGCCCCAAAACCACACACTTGCAGATAATGAAGAGGGGTACTCCACAAAGTACACTAGGAGCATAGCAACGCGTCTTGCATTGGCAAAACGGGCAAGAGAAGGTGAAAGAGATTTGAAGAACACTAAAGACGATGTTTCTTGTAGCGACCCGAACAACATGTTTCAAGACTGAGCTTGTTTAACAATACTGCGCAACAATACGAAGGTAGAAGAAAAAAAGCATGGAAGTATGATTTATTCGACACGGAGCACTGACAAAAGTCGTAGCCTCCTACCGAATATTTTCGGGGTTATATGTAGCCCGTGGACTCGTCAACTTACGTTCACTTGCTGCCAATGTATACGGAGAAGACCACCTACATTGGTGGCAAAAATTTCTATCCTACTTTGTGAATAACTTTTGAAGTAGAAGTCGGTAATTTAGTATAATAAGTTCATGCGGTTTTTTCGGACACTTTTGCATGTACAGCTTGGTTCAACCGAAACATGTTTGCAAAATACAGAAATGAAGGATGTGTGCGTTTTCTTCGCCTGCGTTTTCTTTAAACTCAATTCTTGCGCTTTTTCAACTAAGGTACTGTTTGCTGGACACCCTGTTATATTCATTTTGTGTACATGACAAACAGGTGCTTTAGCGAGCTAGATATGAGTGACTGCATCAACGCTACGAAGGAAGTCTACATGTACAAAACGCATTTTATTGTGCGTTGTCATCAGTCTGAAACCTTACGTGTTCATTTGCAAACTGAGACGTCATGTACACAAAAACAAATTTTACTTGGTGTCGAGCAAATAAAAAATGAAACTATCAGTAAAAAGGAACACAAATGTAAAGCATTTCAGGCACGCAAAACAAACGACTTGCTCCATTTTCATACTTTCGACACATATTTTTGATATTCTTTTGCAGTAGGCACGTGTTCCCCATTTTAAGGGCAAACACTGGCACGCCATTTCAAGGCATCCTATAGGTCTAATATACAATGTTTGGAAGTACGAAAGAAGACTTTCTTTGAAGTGAAAGTGTTGTGTTTTTGTCACGGAATAGAGTATGCAGTTTAAATGGCGTGACCGAGTGTTTTGTGTTAGGTGATCAAATTTAGGAATTTCGAAAGAAGACTAAAATTTTGTATGAAGTCGCTGAGTGCTCGACAGTGCTATAAATACTGTTTTTCTTGTGAACGAAATTTTTCGCGGTATATGGCCTCTCATTTATATTATATAGAGATAAGTGTCACGCTGTGTTCATCTGAAATGATTACATGACAAAACAGCTACGGGAGCAAAGAGAGGAGCAATAAGCGTTTTGTCGTGCTAATAATAATGCGTTCTATGCTATCATGCGGCTGGAAACGTAGAGGGGTCTGAGAGGCTCTACTACCGGCCTGCGAGGGTCTCCGTACGTTTTTGTTTTAAACCTGGGACCCTCTTCTGCATATCCCTAATGATGTAACCGTACTAACCAGACTTGTCGTACTATATTTATTCGTACCCGGATAGCCGTGTAGTCACGACGCTCTCCTTCGAACCGTGAGCCCAGGGACTAGAATACTTACTCTATATAAAACTTTGATTCACTCCATTTATTACTGCTCCTCTTTCTCACCACTTCTTTGTGACGTGAAGTAGCTTATGAAGAAAGCCAGTCCTGTGTAGCAGCGTAGCCACCGCAGACGATGATACTGAGGACGATAAACAAGAAGAGCGTTCAAGACTACGAGTCTTATTTCTAGTATTGCGGCATAGGTAGTGCAGGGCACCCAGAATTTCCCATAACAATGAGGATGATGATAAAAAACGACTGGCTTTCGCCGTAGATAACGTCACTATATGCTCTGCGTTGTATTTCATATAAACAGAAACAACCAATAACAACCAGGGGAACGTGCCCAGACCTCGTCTTTGCCAACATCAGGCTTGATCTGATACCACAAAGCAGTAATAATTAAAGAGAAAGGAAATTTTTAACACCGCATACCATTTAAAACAAATAAACATTGTGTATAACAGTATGCTACATGGCTCCCACTTACAAGCGTCAGTGCTCAATGTCACAGGTGATTTACGATAACACCAACGATCCCATTGCTTCGCCCACTAGTCATCATTCACTTTTCAATGATATTGCTACATGCATGCATGTTGTTATTCTAGGGGGTGACGCGCATGCGTGGCTGACGAGGAAGATGAAGGGTTGTCTTCGCGCAATCACTGGTTTCTAAGAATAAATTCGTTTATGTAAATATTTGCATGCATTACATTAAGCACCACACTTTCCTAGGCTATCCGTAATCTTAGTATTATACCTCCATTATAGCGAATCTGAATAGTAATTTTTAAAACTACTCGATTCTTGGTAATTTCCCATAGTGGGTATGCGCCACAATCAATAGGTGAACAACAACAAAAACAACACTGGTATACCGGTCACGATTAACGCTGCTCACGCGACATCGCGCGAAGTAGTCGGCGCTTCTGTTCCATCCTTGCTGTCCTCGATGTTTCCTCCGGTGCTTCCTGAGGCCCGAGCGTCTGGTTTCAATTCGGGATCTACCTCCGCTTCTACTTGAAGGGCAACTTCGCGCTTCCTCCTGTGGGGGTGCGGCCGGATCGAGTGGTGCTGTTAAGCCTATCAACCCGATGTCTCTCTCTTCTCCCGGCCAGGCATATTCTGCCTGGTCGGCTTCCCTTCCAAACAGTGACTTTCCAATCGATCTGTTTTTGCACAGTGGTCTGAAGAGCGCTCCTGTGGCCCTGGTTTCAACCGACGGCGAGTCCAATCATATGAAAAATCCGAAACTAACTCAGGAAGAACTCCGGAAGATTTTCGATGATTACCAAATGATTACCAAGGTGCGTCAAATTGGACGTGGACGCATCCTGTGCTGCTCGCTGAACCAGGCCTGAATCACAGATTTCCTAAAATGCACAACGTTTGCGCATATCCGGTGAGCTGTTTCGTGCCTGTCCATTTGGCCTGAGTGAACGGACTAGTTCGAGGAGTGTACTTGAGGCTTACACCACCTAAAATACTTGAAATTTTTGCGGCTGCAGGAGCATTATCTGTATTTCAAAGCTCGCGAAACGTTGAGAATAAAAAGGTACTCACGGAATCAGTGATCATGACTATTGCCGGCACGGCTCAACCAATCGAAATAAGGAATGTCCACTAATTTATCATGTAGATTCACTATACCCTCGCCCACTGCAGTGCAAAAATCTTGAAGGTATGGGCATACCCTCAAGGGATGTAGATCGGTTGACTTGGGAGGTGTCGTACATGTACTGACCGACATAAACCCGATAAATGTTCAACCCAAGAGGTGAGAGTCTGTCTTTGCAGAGGAAATCAAACAGCTGACGATGAAAGTTACCCCAGGAGGACAAATGTTTTGCAACTTCCAAAGATCATCGAACAACAACGATGCTCCTGGCGCGAAACCCGATTTATTCTCTCTTAGCACTCATGTCTCTATGCCACCGTTGCCAAACCGGGCAACCAGAAGTCGTCGTTGCCTGATCTAATAGCATCAACGGTGGAAAGGGTCATGACGAAGCTCATGGACTATTCGTGAGCCTAACGGAGTCATTGGCACAAGTAGTGAGCACTCAGTTGACTCGAATCTTGCAGAGAGATAACCAACCTACGTTGCCTCTTCTCTACCTTCACCAGTTAAGGTTACCGATATTCTATCGGAACCAGGCCCTTTGAAGTCAAAGCCAGACACGCTGAACTCAGGCCGTAGAATGATTAGGCCTCTTGTGCAGGGCTCAGATTGGAGCTCGGACTCTAATTCCCATGTCTCACAACCGGACCAAATGGACCCTGACTCAAGAAATATGAAAAGACGTGCTTGTCCTGAGGCGCAACGCTCCTAAGTTAGTCCTAAATCAAGAAATAAGAAATATCAGAAAGAAAATTTATCAAAAAAGATTTTTAAAGGATAACGTCTTAGAGGAAGCAGTGAGTGCTACGGGTATCTCTTCAAAAGAGGAAATTTGAAAGTACTACAATTGCCGCTTCAATTTTTCAGTAGCTACAGACTTGATTCATCTTTGTAATAATTATTCCCCTGATAGTGTTGCTTTACTAGAAACTTGGCTTGCAGAAAATAAGTGTTTTAGGAATAAAAACAACCGCACATTTAGTCTAGGCTGCCCGACTCGGGGTGGAGGTGCGGCAATATTTATCTCACCTAAAATTGCCCATAGAGCTAAAATTATCTCTCAGTAAATAACTTCAGAAAGCGAGATTTCAGCATTAAGCATTACTTTTTCTGGGTTCCTCCCATTCTCATTTATTATTCCTTATTTTCCTGTGTGTATTCTACATTCTCCTGTTCTAGATACTGCAGTTTACTATTGCCAAAAAGATATTGTATTAGCAGGTGACTTCGATTGTCATCATACTTCGTGGGGTTTTAAAACTGGTGTGATTGACAAACGTTTATGAGTTTGGGTGAACTTTATATGCAGAAACAGAAAAACTCCTACTTTTATGACTAATCAGTCCTCCTGGGTGCTTAACCTAACTTTTTCTAGCGCTAGCCTGTCCATCTTATTATGGTCTGCGATTACCTTGGGAAAAAGTAGTGACCATATGCCGATATTGTTCGTGGTGGTATGTCCAATAACCTCCAAAAATAGATCATCGGTTACGTAAAAACTTTAATACATTCGAGAAATCGTTACGAGGCGCTTTATCTAACCGAACGAATGACGCGGAGCTAGACTACATCAGAATGAGCGACATTATAAAAGAGTCGTTGAAAAATTTGAAATTGCTCATTGAAAGCTCTAAATATTCTGCCAACCCTTGGTGGAATGCAGACCATTCGGGGGCTTATAGACTAAGAAAAGCTGTATGGAAAAAATTTCTTTTCAACCAGTGTCCCAAGAACTAGAATGCTTATAATTACGCGGCCTTAAATTTTAAGAGAACCATCGCTAATGCAAAGCACAAATTTAACAACGACCGATGTTAGTTCCTTTAAAAGCCAGTCAATAGAAAAGCACTTTTTCGCTTTCTAAAAAAGAAGAAAGTTCTTCTTTTTCAGCCCTATAGGGGGACCAAGCCCAGTCCCTCCATAAGGCTGAGGATTTTGAAGTGGTCACAGCTGCAGAACTAGCAAGCGTAGTCAGAATACTACCCCATTCTGCTCCTGGTCCTGATGGCATGACAATGTCGGTGATTAAATCAGTACATAAATATACCCACTTGTCCTACTCGAAATTATTGCTCACTCACTTAGAAGCTCTTGGATTCCACCCGATTGGAGATTGGCAAAACTGATTTCATTATTTGAAAAGCAAGGCGCTTGGTTTACCTTAGATAATATTAGACCTATTGCACTTACAATCAACCTAACAAAACCCGTTGAAAGAATTTTATATAGACGTATAAATTGATAGATGTCAGAAAAATTGACACTGAGCCCATGTCATATTGCATTCAGACGTGGTTGGTCCAATTGGTGTGCGCACGTGAACCTCGAAAGCAGAATTCAATTTTCTCGATATCAGAAAGAGTACTCCGCTTTGGCAAACTTGGATATCACAAAAGCCTATGATAGCGTGGAGCGAGTTAAACTGATAGATTCGCCTCAATACTTAGGACTGCCTCAATACTTTGTGGCTTGGATCCATGCTTTCTTAGGTGATAGAAAATTTTACTTCTCGCAATCTGGTGTAAACTCTTTAATATATAGGCAAACGAGAGGTGTACCACAAAGGTCAGTACAATCGCCTTTATTATTTAATGCACTACTATGTACCATTTCCACACAGCAAGATGTCCAGGTATATGTATATGCCGATGATATCGCATTTTTTGCTGCGTCGGCAGACAATCACACACTGTATTTCATTCTGCAGACATACCTGAATAGCCTGGAAACGTGGCTCGAGAATATCAACCTATGCCTCAATATAAACAAAAGCGCAATGATAGTTTTCGCACAAAATTCCCCAGTGCGAATTTCACTAATGTACAGAAAAGACGCCATACCATAGGTCGACTCATTTAGGTACTTGGGGGTAACCTAAACCGAAACACTTAACTGGAGTCCCCACATAGAACACAAGGTTGCTAAACGGACACGTGCCGTAGGGATGCTGCGCAGGCTCAGTAATTATCGTACCGGTTCGTGTAGAGACGTGCTCGTCATGATATATTGCATGTACATTCAACCGATATTAGAATTCAGCTGTGTTTTGTTTTCTGGCGCTCCGGCTTACGAAGTTCGACCACTGATTTTGTTAGAACACGAATCTTTACTCCTATGCCTAGGTCTACCTAAATATGTTGCGAACATTACCCTACATGACGAATCCCGCCTGCCTTCTCTTATCAAAAGATTTCAAATTCTTACAGTGCGAACATTTCTTAAAATCTATGCATCACTTCAGCGGAGGTCACACTATTTGTTCAATAACCAGAAGAATTTATTTTTCAACCACCAATGGTCTAAGTTACGGTACCTTCAAGTAACATTTACAGAGAAACTTTTGGACCCCTCAATAGTTAACCTTTGGGAAATACTTGTAGACAACACCAAAGATTTAATTAGGATTGAATTTGATGATATATATTCCAAGAATGCTAAAAATTACCTTAACAGTATATAAATAGAATTTTGAAAAATCATTTGGCCAATCTAGAAACATTCATTGTGATAGTGACTGACGCTTCTATTTGTGAAGAGAAGGCTGGCGTAGGAATCGTGTCATCTTCTCTAGATTGGGCTTTCTTAATTTGATTACTCGACCTTACCCATATTTACCAAGCTCAGCTACTCTTAATAGTCCTAGCATTGTGTAACGCGCCCCAAGGTCTGTCAGTGGTGACAGTTTCAACAGACTGTCTCTCGGTCTGTACTGCCTTTAGCTCACAAACTTTTCCGCGTACTTGCTCATTCCTAGACATATGTGACTCGTTTGACTAGTTTGGGTACCAGGCCAGAGAAGTGTAGCTCTCAATGAGCATGCAGATGCTCTAGCTGTATCTTTCCTTGGTTGTCCTGCTTTACCTATTTTGCCTACTTCAGAATATATCACACCAGCACGCTTTGAAAAACGCAAACTGGACACTTCCGATGATTCTTTCATTTAGCGCAGTCGCTTTTGGTTTCAGCTACAGGAGCGTTTTTATCGCTGTTACAAAATTCTTACGATAATCTAAAGGAATGGAATCTAAAAATAGATACCTTCGGTTGTTTTATGTAAAAAAGTTTTTGTGTGTTTATTTGGTTTTTCTTTTCGAGTTTTTTGATTGTTTAAAAATCTAACACATTTACCTTATTATCTATATCAGCTAACTTATCCAACCCTCCCTATCAAGAAGTGAATTTAAAACGCAAGGCACCGTCCTATTCATGGCCTATTCCCCTAGGTGGTTTGCGCCAAGTTGTTTAGGAACCAACCAACCAGCAAAACATTACCGCTGGTTTCAAATACATCTAATTCACTGCCTCCACGATACGGTGTTTCTTCTTTTTCGTAACATACTTTGAGGAGGTGGAACGTTCCCTGTTCTCACCACGAAGCTTCGCGTTGGCCGCACCGTTCAGTCTCTGGCCATGGCTACTAATGACAACGACCCGTCAGTATCTCCATCTTTAGCTCCAGCCACTACATACCTGACGATGCCCTACCCCCGTGATCCCGGCACGTTCTCCGCACAACCTGGGCTTGATGTTGACTCCTGGCTCCGTATGTACAGACATGTTGGCCAGAAACACAGATGGGATCTTACCATCATGCTTGCGAACGTGATATTTTACTTGGACAGCACCCCATGTGTTTGGTTCGACGTCCATGAGACCGAGCTCACAAGCTGGGATATCTCCAAGGAGCGACTACGCGACATCTTTGGAGACCCGTCCAGTCGCCAAATGGAAGCGCGAAAAGAACTCGCCACTCGTGTGCAGTCCTCAACTGAGTGATATGTGTCGTATATACAGAACGTGCTAACGTTGTGCCTGAAAGTGGACGAGCGAATACGAGAAACAGTGATATAGTGGGCCACATACACAAGGGCATCGTGAACGACGCCTTTCACTTGCTCGTGTACACCAACGTCACGACCGTAGATATGTTTATTAAGAAATGCTGCCGCTTCAAAATGGCAAAATCCACTGTAATCTGTTTCAGTTTACGTGGCTACCAAACACGGCTGTTACATCAACCTGCACCGATCACGGTGCCACACCACCCATGCAAGACAGCGTTGACACATATAGCTCAAAGAGAGTTTTGGGTGTCAAGTCCGGCGCCGTTTCCTGCACATGCACTCGACCATGGCGCCGCACAAACGCCTCCGGTGGTCTCCGTTATTCAAGCTGGCGTGAGGCAGAAAATTGCAAAGCTCGGTTTTCCTGTGGCCGGCTCTGGCTGGCAACCCTCCTTCATACCAATGACAATAAATGCCCCATGCCATGACTCACTTCCGCGATCCCGCAATCCGATCGAATAGAGAACTGCAGATGACAAACCGATCTGCTTCCGCTGCTACCCAGTTGGCCATACCTCCCGCTACTTCCGCAGCCCAAACACTGGAGCCCATTTTCCTCTTCTCACCCATACGAGGACTCCCGTTGGTATTAGCCCAGTCGTGTATACCCTCCTGCCGGCGTCCATAACAGCCGCTCTACTGCTGGTTCACCGTCACCTCAAAGCCACCATTCCCCATCGCCCCAACTACGCCGCTATCTGCCGCCGGTCAACTATAGATCCTCTCTGACGGAAAACTAGATCGTGCAGCTTCGGCAGGTCGTACTGCATCAATAGCGACTGATCCAAGTCTTCTGTTGGCGTTCCCCACTAATACAAACTTGCGTTTACTTAGCCTTTAGTCGTGTCCCCCAAGGCGAAGTGTAAGAATCTTGCCTTGAATAAAAATGAAAATTAAAAAAATGAAATTGATATAAATCTGTATGTGGACGGTATTTCTTTGACGGCATTAGTTGATGCCTCAGTTCAAGTGTCCATAATGAGTGTTCATCTGTGTCGCCTATTCAAAAAAGTCCTCACGCCTGCAGCGACTAAAGCCCTCCGTGTCGCTGATGGTGGAACTGTATAGCCATCACTGGAATGTGTACCGCTCGTGTTTCCATTGCCGGCCGCCTTGTCCCCTTTTTATTTATGGTGCTTGAAAATTACCTTCACGACCTAATCTTCGGCATGAACTTCTTATTGTCGCATTCTGCCCTGACTGATTGTGGCGCCGGTACTCTCTGCCTAGAACTACCTCTTCTCCCGGATTCTCACTCTGAACTCCCGAACAGCCTGAGCACCACTGACGTCTTCCGGATACCACTTAAACCTCTCACATTCGCGTAATTGGCAACCCGCTCTCCTGTGCTAGACGGTGGTTATATCGTGATGCCGATTCCGGATGTTCTCCTGGCACGTGACATTACTGTTTCACGATCCGTCGTAACCATGGCCTCTAACCGAACATATTTACCTGTTATCAATTTCAGTTTCATAAAACAAGTGCTACCTCAAGAAATATCGGTCGCCACGCTAAAACCCTTAATTTACGACCACGTCACCTGTTTTACAGCAGACGTATGTCCCAATCACCCACGTCACTTGCAGAATACCACGTGCCTGGATGCAACCCAACGCTCCGTGGCCGCTCCGGACCTCGACCCTGAGAATTCAGCCACGCTCTGCCGTCTTCTGGATTCACACCACGACATATTTGACATAGACAGCCGTCAACTTGGCCAAACTTCACTCGTCAAGCACCGCATTAACACAGGTGATTCTGATCCTATTCATCGGCTACCATACCGGGTGTCTGTCACCGAGCGTAACGTAATTCAACAAGAAGTCGTTAGGATGCTAGCCAAACGAACTATTGAACCCTCTTCGAGCCTTTGGGCGTCCCCATTTGTGCTCGTTAAAAAGAAAGGTGGTACGTGGCGCTTCTGCGTGGATAACCGCCATCTGATTAGAATCACGAAAAAGGACGTTTACCCTTCACCCTGCATTGGCGACGCTCTTGATTTTCTCCACTTCGTACGATACCTTTCTTCAATAGACCCACGTTCCGGCTACTGGCCGATTGATGTCGACAAAAATGACCAAGAGAACACTTTGTTTGTAACTCCAGATGGCCGAAATTAGTTCAAGGTTATGCCATTTGGGCTATGCAACGCTCTAGCCACGTTCGAGCGCACGATGCACTCTCTGCTCCAAGGTTTCAAATGATCAACATGTCTTTGTTACCTTGACGATGTCGTTTTATATCCTCCAACATCTGAGACTCACCTTTAGCGTTTGTCAGCTATTCAGAACATTTTCCTCACTGTAGGCCTTCAAGTAAACTCGTCGAAGTGCCACTTCATACGCTGGCAAATAGGTGTTGGGCCACCTTGATGATTGATGAAGATTTTTGGGGTTGAGCATGCCAAAACCACAATATGATTATCAGAGACGCCATAGTGGAAGGCTCCGGAAATTTCGGCCACCTGGGGGTCTTTAATCTGCACACAAATCTGAGCACATGGGCCTACAACATTTCCGCTTCCATCGGAATTGCAGCCGCTGTAGCCGGGATTCGATCCCGCGATCTGCGGCTCAGGAGCAGAGTACCTCATCCACTAGACCACCGTGGCGGGGCATTGGGTTCCTTTGTCGACGCCTCTGGTGTGCAGCTGAACCAGGAGAAAATCCGTGCAGTCATGAGTTTTCCCCAGTCAGTCAAAGACGTCCCGAGTTTTGTAGGACTAGGTTCCTATTTTAGAACGTTTGGGAAAGATTTCGCAACCATCGCTCGACCACACACTAAATTTCTAAAAAAGGCGTCATATTTACGAAGGGTATCGACCAAGCTGCTGCTTTTTCGCACCTAATCACGGTACTGACGGCTTCACTTAAATTGGCTCACTTTGAACCATCCGCTCCGACATAAATCCGAACCGATAGTAGTGATCATGGGATCGGAGCTGTCCTAGCCCAATGCCAACGGGGACACGACCGAGTTGTCGCCTACGCTAGCCGCCTCCTCAGAGCTGCGTAGCTCAACTATTGCATTGCAGAGCGTGAATGTCTTGCTCTTGTTTGGGCAGTCACAAAGTTCCGCCTATATTTATATGGCACAAACTTCTCTAATAACTGACCATCATGCCTTATGTTGGCTTACGTCACTGAAGGATCCTACTGGCCGGCTGGGGCGCTGGGCACTGCAACAGTATACCTAAAGAGGGACGTACAAGTACGGACGCCTACACCTGAACGCAGACTTTCTGTCCAGATACCCGGTTGCTGAGTCGAGCACTATGCCTGACGCCGACCCCGACCCTTGCGTGTTTTCTCTTTCGCAAATGACATGCATCGGTGACGAGCAGCGCCGTGAATCATCCTTGCGTACAATCGTT
This sequence comes from Rhipicephalus microplus, assembly GCF_043290135.1. Classification (NCBI taxonomy): domain Eukaryota; kingdom Metazoa; phylum Arthropoda; class Arachnida; order Ixodida; family Ixodidae; genus Rhipicephalus; species Rhipicephalus microplus. The sequence continues at coordinate 131,467,758 of NC_134702.1, read as the reverse complement.
GAGCGCCTCGAATCAGCATCTCCCAATCAGTCCCATCGCTCATTCGTGCTCCACGATGATGTATTATATCGCAAAAATTTTGAGCCGGATGTACCAGCCCTGCTGCTTGTCATTCCGTAACACCTTCGCTTGGAAGTTCTGGATAAACTTCATGACCTTCCGACTGCCGGTCACCTTGGTGTTTCACGCACATGCGACCGAATACACCTACGGTTCTTTTGGCCAGGGCTTATACGCTCAGTCAGAAGATACGTTGCGGCTTGTGAGAAATGTCAGCGCCACAAAACACCATCGACGCTTCCCGCCGGATGCCTTTAACCTCTTGACCTTCCGTCAAAGCTATTCTTCCGCAATGGCTTGGACCTACTTGGCCCTTTATCCTTGCCTTCCTCATGTAACGAGTGGATAGCCGTGGCCACCGACTACGTCACGCGTTATGCCATCACACGAGCTCTTACAGCAAGCTGCGCCACAGATCTCACTGACTTCCTCCTCAAGGACGTGGTTTTGCAACACGGAGCCCCACGGCAGCTTCTTACAGTTCATGACCACACCTTTTTGCCGAAGGTCATAGCCGACATTTTTCATTCTTGTCAAATGATACACAAGCTGGCTACATCATACCTTGCGCAGACCAATGGACTCACGGAGCGTCTAAATCGAACTCTTAAAGACATGCTCACTAATTAGGTTTCTGCAAACTTCACCAACTGGTATCTTTCGTTGTAGTACGACACATTTGCCTATAATTCTACTATATACTCTCGGGCCGCTCACGCACGCGAAATCACCCGTACTCGCCTTCTCACCTCTCAAGAGAAGCAACGGTGTTTGTATGATTTACGATACCGCGACGTACACTTTCTGCCAGGTTCTTTGGTCCTGCTCTGGTCTCCGACCCGTCAAGTTCACTTGTCAGAAAACTGGTTACTCGCTACACAGGTCCATACCGAGTCGTTCATGTGGTTACTCCTGTGACATATGAAATGGGTCTTGCCCTCCGTCACCTTCATAAGCCAAACAGGCTACCGATATTGTACATGGTGCGCGCTTGAAGCCCTACCACTCTCCTAGTGACGTTGACATCAAAATGCGCTGAGGCGGCACTTCTGCCACCGGATACTATGCTACATGCATGCATATTGATATTCTAGGGGTGACGCGCATGTGGGCCTGACAAAGAAGACAAATGGTTGTCTACGCTCGATCGCTGGTCAACTGGTCACGCCATCACCGCTGGTTTCATATACATCTAATTCACAGCATTGTCGATACGGCGTCTGTTCGGTTCCGTAACAATATCAGTTCCAGAAATTACACAAGGCAGACCCTGCGCTACCCGGCGAATACCACGTAGAGACTTCAATATGCCGGGAATATTGAAGTTTATTCCTCTCCACTTTGATGGGTATACAAGCTCCTGCTTTTCCTCAAGCTATTCCTTCCTCTTTCTTTCTTTCTAATCCTTTTTTCATCCCCTTCCACGTCCGCTATTGCTGTAACAAAGTGGAAGAAATCTGAACGTAAGAAATGCCGCTTATAGAAGATAAGCTTGAGACTGAAGCAAGAGACCTGCAAACGAGAACATGAGTTGAAAAAAAGATGTCGGACAGTTGTACACAGCAAGCGGTACCTCATTTAAACATGGAAGTATAGCTCTCGATGCCTAGGTACATGCAGCCATATACAGAATCAGCGGCATCGGATCGGATTTTGTTTGAACAGAAGTGCGAGGAGCCGTCTTTTGCGTGAGACAGATGGTCTCAAAGATAAAAACGAGAAAGATTTATTTTAATATTTTAGAGGTTTAAGTGAAATATCGCTAACAATCACTGTCAAGTCGATGTTGCTTGAATGAACATTTGAAGAATGATATTAGCACTTGTTTTTTTTGTAAAATTGATGCAAAGGTGTCGAGGTGCTGTTGTTGTGTATTGCACCTCGGGTTAAGTTTCGTTGTTCACTGTTTGTGACAACGTGAAGTAACGATGAGCGTTTTGACGAACTGTGAGAGATTATGCGCTTGGTCACTAGTGTTTTGTTTTGTTTTTGCTACGCAGTTGGAATAAGAGTAATTGAAGTGCTCAGGAGAACCCAGTGGTTTTTTCAGAGGCGTTAGCGTAGGCAGGTGTTTTTAACCAAACGATCATGTTATAGGCTGGTGTTTTTTCGCTATGTTGTGATGTCTTTTTTTGAAGAAAGTTGGGTGAGTGATCATATGAGCTGATCATTAGGGTTTCCCTGACATTAGGGTAGGAGTCATCATAGTCAATATCTATTTAGGTTACAGCGTAGGCCAAGGTTTCGGGAAATCTAGTGAGCGTAATATCTTAGCAATGGAGCATTATTGGCGGCCTAAGACAAAAACGAACTGTAGGAGAATTTGGCACTCGCTGAATCCAAGCTTGTTCAGCGATCGCAAGCGCCTTTATCGATGATATCCGCGGTACAAAAAAGACGAAAGCGATCCAGGATCTAAAGAAGGAAGCTGCCTTCTTAAGCTTGAAGGCAGTAGTGATCAGCATTCCAGTCTTGAATAAAACTCACGATTACGACCTAAAATTCACAGTCTAGGGCGACGTGAGTAATCGAGACCTAGGTGCCGTTCTGTATGAAGGAAAATGATGGTAATGAACATCCCATGCTATACTTGAGCCGGAAGTTGAGCTTTCGTGCGATAGCATACTGCAATTCAAAAAGAGTGTGATTCATTGTTTCGGCCATTCAAAGAAGCAGTGCTATCTTGGAGGTGCCAATTTGACTGTAGAGGAATACCATTGTCCGTAACATGGCTGGAAACCGCGACATGACAGAACAGTCACCTTTCGTAGTGAAGCTTGATTGTATAATATCATTTCGGCATTAAATAAAAAAAGAGAAATTTCAGTAGAAAAGCTAGGGCGCATAGCCACGCCTTCTAAGCAATTCATGCAGGCCCTTCGCAATGTCTCGAATTTGATTTTTGAGTTTGTTTTGCGCACCACACCGTGGGTTTGTGTAATGCAGTGTTTTGTTTGCCAGCATAAGTTAGTCGTTATATCATTGAATATTAGAGTTTTCGTATAAACTGAATTATGAAAGTTTGTTTACCATCGCTCTTCTAGCTTTGTTTGCTCGCCGGGCGCCGAATGCTTGATTGTACATGTGGTGGAGTTACAGAGACACTGCAAAGTTTTCAACAGCTGTTCAGACAATGCGACAAGCGAAGTCGAGTTTCTGGCATTCAATTGCGGAGAGCTTCGTCGTACGTTCAGGCAGCAGCCGTGACTGTTTCCCTACGTGGCTCATGTGGCGTATGGAAGGCTGTTTTGACACTTGGTCGTTCGTGATATGCTGCCTATGAGAAGCATAGCCGGGTGGGTTCTCAACAATCGAAATCCCTGCGCCTTTCTCTGAAACGAGCGTCCAGTGGCAGGATACGTCACAAAGGGATAAGTATTTGGGAGATTTTACTGACAGCGAGCCAGCGCCCAAACAGTCGTTTCTTTCACAAGGTCTTGTTTGGCGAGGCCGCCTGGCCGCCTGACCTTGTGGGTCGTGACAAACAAATTAAGCCACCAATATTTTGCTAACATTCTAGAAAGAAATGGCACTTATGTACTCGTCCACCAGCCTGCCTCACGGTAGATACCTTCTTTCTTGAGTGAAAATGACCAAAGGAACATTCGTTTCAGCGAGTGCAACGACTTATCAGGCAGCAGCCGTCAGCTGGTGTCACCGGCCATGTGTGTCACCGGCCACACATCTCTGGTGACATGTGTGGCCGGTTTTTCATTCGAGAAGAAGGAGTCTGACTGAGAGCTTAAAACGATGATGCGAAGTGCAAAATGTTGCTCTGAAAAATAGGTTAAGGTCTATCCTCCATGCTCTTGGATCCCTGAACTCTATTCTTTACATGCTGTAAATAGTTTTAACGTGCCAGTAAATGTGTTCGTATTTGTTTTCTTGACTTGCCAGTATCATTCTCTTGATCAAGGAGTCTCCACTTTAAGAAATGGAGCTTGGGTCCGGCGTATGCCTGATATTTCGGGAATCCTATCAGTGGGGACGCTTCTCTAGAACCCAGGTTCACAACAGTAGCTAAAAAAATCAGTACATCTTATAACATCATCTGTATTTCAATGCGCTCGGGGCGCTTATTATTTTCGGAAAATCAGTAAAGTGCTGTACGAGCACTTAGATCTGTTTCGTGAAGTAGAAGCCAAGAATAACGTGTTGAACCATAGCGAGCCAAGGTGGTCAATACTATTGTCAGGAAGATGACGTAGATACAAAAAAACAAAAATAACGAAGGACACGCTTATTTATTTGTACTGCTAAACATCTGTATGCGCTTTCAACAAGCGCAGTAAATTAAAAAAAACCAACTACCATGAGGTGTGCCGTTCAATATAAATGCTAATTTATGAAGATGCACAAAAGCAGCATAGACACCTGCACTTGCACTTGAAAGAACAAACACATGGTTGCTTATGAGCACTGCACTCACAGCACACCTGCCTCAGCAACATTCTTTTTGAATGCTCACAAGAGTTTCAAAAACCAATAGAGTTTGCAGTCCCCGACAAACTCGCACTCTCGGAAGTAGCTGCAAGTAGCCTCAAACTTTCAATAGGTTATTTTCATATCATATAATTTCATCTGAAATATAAATACTCGGAAATGAATTCCCAGAAACGCCCACAGTTGTTGTAATGCTTGAAATCGGCGTTAACGATGAAACAATGGTACCATCCAGGCTAAAACAAAAAATGTTGACTTCGATGTTGCTTTGTAGCCACCGTTGATTTTTTTGCTAATATAACCACCAATTCAGCCAGGTGATGACAGAGCTGCAACATTACCGAAAAATTTTATGAAAATAAATATTTACAAACACTCTTAAAACTCTATTCGCACATATCTCAAACGCTCTGAAAAGTGAAAAGCTCATAAACTATCCAATAGTGGGTTATGAACTTTTGATGCTGAAATCTGACGGTAGCAAGAAACACGTACTCCCTTTGCCTAGATAAATCACTCCATGGAATGATATACCAACAAAAGATGGCACCAAGTATTCAAAGCATGAGCATATCCTGTGCCCCTTCCATGTATCAGCAATAATTTTGTTATTCCGATGAAACTACAAGCATTCATTTGGACATATAGTGTCCTTATAGCAGTATTTCTATCCTTTTTACGTTCTATGAATGCTTGTTGGAATCACAACTTTCTCAGAACTTGGGACATTTTGCGTCACGTCGTGGCGTTCAACTTTCAAATGTATTTCCTAATACTGTTACCAAAAAAGTAATAATGTGTGTTATGTCTCTTCGTACTACCTCTTTATAATGCGGTAGTTCGCGAGGCAGACTGCTTTCGCTCGTGTTGGGTAGTATAGAGCTGTTCACTGAACTCTTTTACGTTATAAACTACAGAATGGTAAGAGGCAGTCGGTCACAGCATGAAAAAAATCAGCTTCCCTCGGAGTACGCCATAATCGTCCAATGGCATATTTGCGAAAATGCTCCATCCTATATTTACGAATAGTTTACTTCCCAATACGAATACCAACACAAAAAACCATCAGCCCAATTGTTTATAGTACTCGTCTTGCGGTTCTATAGCCTGAGCGCATATTATATAGGTTATGCTCGACTATAAAGTTCTTACCAGATAGAGTGTGTTGTACACCACGTCATTCTATGTAAAGTAGAACGCCTCAAGGTTACGACCTTTTGCTGTGTGCTCAGGAATTGTTTCCTTTATTTCACCAAAAACTGCGGAAGAAGAATGACTTTCTTTTGGCTAAAGACATAAATACGAGGGCATCGTGCATTACCATAATGAGCACTTTTTACTGGGATTCATCACCCTCTCTGGCGCACAACCAAATGCACGAGAGAATTCGGCCATGTTTCTCAAAGGAACAAGACACCGTGAGCGGTGTGGTGCGTAGCGCGCGTGTTGTTTGCCTGTGTCATACCAGGCACACCAATTGTTACACTGGCTGATGAAGAAGAGTTGCTCCGGTGACTTGTCTAAGCCAGCTAGTTTTACCTTCCTGATGTCTTCGGGCAACGAGGCAAAGGCCTCATAAGCAAGTCTGGTGCCGACCAAGTCACCCAGGTTCTCCGAGTCCAAGTCATCATTCAAAACATCGCTCTTCAAAAAACGCAACCAATACCGCTGCAAAAAGAGTCGCATTATAGAGTAGATTACTTAATAGAGTACCGATGGAAATACACAAACTAAGATGCATAACTTGGCTTCATGAGCTTGATTCTAGTGGTAAATGTAAATACTTCCCTATCTTCGTTTCTTACTTTAGCCGTGCCTTAACGCGAAGTTGAAAAATCTGTCTGTTAATTAAATACACTGGTGTAGCCGCCTGTCACAGAACGCATCATGGAAAGCACATCAGCCGGCATTAGATGTACCCGACTTTGGGTACATGCAAATCTATATAGATTACGCACCTTCGAATTAGCTTGAAATCACAGGTCCTCTAATCAAAATGTTCAAAAACACGTATACAGGGCATGCATATTCATGAGGATCATGTCATCAAACGAGCGACCGAAAATGGCAACCTCATAGTCATGAGCATTGCAGCTTTGATGGCCCGAATCAAGCCAAGCAAGAAGAATCACATCGAAGACAAAACGATGACAATATTGCACGTCCTTGTCGCTCACCGCATTATTTTCGTGCCACAATTTCATACCACGCGTTAAGCGATGACAGAGAATAAACATACTACTAACAGGCACCGAAAAGCTGCGTTACAACAGCCTGATGTGATAGCACAGAAGAATTTGTTACTTTCTCGTGGAGTTTACAACACCTGTCTTGTTAGCCAGTGAGAACGCCTTAAAATGACGTCACAAGAAAGCTCCTCAACATGCTAGGGTAGATGCTTTCAGACAGTTATTTAGAAGATAAAACGCTGCTGCTAACCGAGTACGTCTACAAAAGTATGATTTTCAGGCGCACGCTAAGAACATCCACTCTTCATATATCCATCTACTCTACCACAATGTTAGCTGTGAATACTCTAGATACATACTATTTTGAATACATACTACACAAATCTCAGCCTGCATTTTTGTTCAGACATGAGCGCAGGTACTCCCTTGCAGTTACTGGCGCACGCCCACTCCTCCTTTCGTACTTTGCGCCAGTAGCACAGGGGTGCGTCCCACCGGTGATCCCACAAACTGCAAAGCAACGCACTGCTCCGAAGATGGCCCTTCCAAACATATTTCGTGCTGACACGCATATGGTAGCTAAAGGGAATTTACATTGGCGCGAAGAAGTGACATCTACAACATTGAATTCATAGGCTGATTTTTTTGATCGCGTGAGCATAACTTCTTTGTGTTATTGTATTGGAAATATTAATATTGCACACGTATCGCGGATCAAGCTCTGCAAGAATGCGTCAGATAACGACTTTAAAGCACCGGGACGGTGCCTCCGCCACCGGGGGTCATGCTATGTGCCAGTGCATGGAGACGAAAAAGACAGGCGCGAGCTAATCTCTGTGGCTGGCGCTGCTCGCTTAACCGGCTGTAAATACATCTCTGACTACCCCTCCGAGTCGGTCTCCTTCGCGTAACAATAATAATATTAATATTATTATTGACGTTTTAATAATATTAGTAATATAATAATCTTTATTGCTCCTTTCACTAGAAAGAGGTACAGATATTAGTCCTCTCAAAGCCACATTGGGCTTGAGCTGTGGTGCCTGGCGGCAGCGGAAAACCTCAATCGTTGAACAATACATTTGCTTTTATGACATAAATACAAAAAAATCAAAAGCAGCCAGGAAAATGGACGAGCACCTTGCCTGAGACGATAAATAGATCATTCCGATTGAGGAGCAATCGATGGCAGGAATCGCACGCGGAGTGATGTTATCACATGCACCTTCTAGGTGATGAAGATGTACAGCTTGTTCACTATTGCTTCAGCACTGTTCCTCGCCTGCACTCGTGATATGTTATTTGTGGGAAGAGCATACAGTGTGCGTATAAACATTATTGATTTGGACTATATGCAGAATATGACAGTGATGATGAAAGCCTGTAAAATGTGTCTACATAATTTTTCTCGCTATCTAAAAGTATACAAAAATCTTCGAAGCATGTCGGCCTTTTTTATGAAGTGTTTTGTCGTATTCGCTGTAAATAATTCGCCAGCTAGAAAACTGAAATAATCCGGGGCCCCTTCCTTTGAATTTGTTGTCTAGTGAACTGCCCTACACTCCCTTTCCTACAGTTCTTGCAGGCTATGTCTCTTCGACATTTATGTCATCATAATGCACGAGTGCAATGTGAGCTCCAAGCCTAGATTCTATCAGGATCTCGAGCTTGTGAGCTACAATTTGTTTTTTCTAATTGTTCCGTCAGAAACTCCAAAAGTACAGTGAAATCACAAGTTTATCGCACGTGATAATCTCGTGAATTTCGAGGAAGAATTAGGGGGGACGGGGGAATGCAAAGTAAAGCAGAGTAGACAATAAACGAACCACTCAACAGTATGCGCTCTAAATGTGTCATGTTAATCTCTATTCTGGTGCCACGAAGAGTGCCAAAAGAACAAGAAACAATCAAGAAAATAAATGTTAATTGTTTACCACGAAAAACTGCTTTACAACCCTCATATAGAAGGGGTATACAACGACGGACACAACAGAACAGTCAAGACACCACAAACGTGGCACTGAAAAATCATAAAGCTGCAAAGGAAACGAGGATGTGATGCATTTTATGCCCAGAATTTTCGCTCGGTTTGAAATAATACAAACCGCAGTGCGCTGCAGTTGTTGCGTGGCGGCGGCGGGTCCTCTCCGAGAACTTGGGTGGCGGAGCGAACGGCGTGAGCAAAAACGGGTGGTGGCGCACAGCTCTATCAAGAGAACGCCCCCCCCCCCCAAAAAAAAACACGACAAGTGTGACTGTAATTTCTCTTGTGTGTGAAGAACTTCAATTCCTTAGAAATCAGAGCTCACTGTGCCGAGGAGTCATTCTGCTGATAATTCAGAAACAGTGAATCAGCGGCACCTTGACAAAAGGCAACGTTTGCTCAACTTCAACGCATGAACTCAAGCGATCAACGAGATGAACTCTCGCCTTCTAGAGTCCTATAAAGATGGAAACCTTGTCTTAGTTGAACTCGTGGTTCGCCTATCTGACTATGCTGAAAAGCATATACCACGCTTTTGAGAAGCCTTACGCATTGTCCATCCTTTGGGAGCAGTGACCTGCCTACTAGAGAACTTGCATGAACATAACAAAATTGCACTGTACGTGTTCCCTGAACATGCGTCGAAAATGGAACGGTTTGTCTGCCGACACCTAACCAGTTTCTGCTCGGTGGGAACATACAAGGGTAAAAAACGCTAGTGTAAAAGGGACTTAGCATCAAAGGCGACAATGAGAATGAAGGATGCTGTGGCGCCATGTCCGTATAAAATACAGCATTCTTTGTTATCGCGTTGCCCTTGTGCTAGTTAATCAGTAGAATAAACATATATATTGTAAGGCAACGTTTAGGCCGTAAGACACTTCTTATTTGCCGAGACTAAGCCCTATAGCCCACACCAGCGTCGCGATGATGAGTATGTACAAATGAGTAGAGGAAGTACATGAATAGTGCTCACAAGGTGGGGTTGGCAGCAGCATTCCTGGCATGATGCTCAACCCTTTTCGCTTCGTGCTGCAGGCTGTCACCGTTCTGCTGGGAGCCTCTTCGTGGCCGCACTACTACGCGTCGCAGACGACGCATGCGCACAGACTGGTGGCCTTCGGCTGCGTGTCATCTTCGGAGGGTGATAACTTCGCCCTGGATGGATCGCGTCTGCTGCACTGCAATGACTCAACATGGTTGCTATCTTCGGTGACGTCACCTCACGTGGGAGAATCGCCGGCTATAAGAGCGCCAGCGGAACGGGACTTCACCATTGGGCTTGGCAGCAGCATTCCTGGCATGATGCTCAACCCTTTTCGCTTCGTGCTGCAGGCTGTCACCGTTCTGCTGGGAGCCTCTTCGCGGCCGCACTACTACGCTTCGCAGACGACGTATGCGCACAGACTCGTGGGCTTCGGCTGCGTGTCATCTTCGGAGGGTAATAACTTCGCCCTGAATGGATCGCGTCTACTGCACTCCAATGACTCAACATGGTTGCTATCTTCGGTGACGTCACCTCACGTGGGAGAATCGCCGGCTATAAGAGCGCCAGCGGAACGGAACTTCACCAGTGGGCTTGGCAGCAGCATTCCTGGCATGATGCTCAACCCTTTTCGCTTCGTGCTGCAGGTTTGTAATTATTCATGCGTTCAGTGTATTCGTAGTGATGACCTATTTCTGGTGCTGCTGCCTTGCCCACTACGTTTAAGGGGTTTAATTTCTGCTGTTTGTTCTGTGCTGCTAGATCTGTTGAGATGCGGGAATGTAGAGGCAAACCCAGGTTCTACAGAGCAGATGTCAGAACTGTTAAATGGTCAGGCACAAATTACTGCCTCACTTGTCGCCATAAAGTGCTTTCAACATGGAATTGAGAAAAAAAAATTCTGATTTAACCCAGTGCATAGAAGGGGTTGAAGCACAGTTATCTGCTTTAGCTACCCTAACAAGTAAAGTACAGGGTATCGAGATTGCTATGTCAAAACGAGATGAACAGATTTGTATGCTTGCATTGAAAGTTGACGATCTCGAAAACAGATCCCGCAAAAATAACTTAATTGTATATGGAAAGAAGAACCTGCTAGAGAATCTAACGAGGAACTACTGAATGAAGTAACAAATTTTTTTCAGAAAAACCTTGAGGTAACGACATCCGTCATTGAAAGATGCCATAAGCTTGGCCGTAAGGTTGGAATGGAGCCACGTCCAGTAATAATAAAATTTCTAGATTATCGGGAAAAGATTTCTGTATTAATGAACGCATTTAAGCTAAAGGGAACTACGATGTCTATTTTTGAGGACTTCTTTAGCAGGGTACGGGAAGTACGAAGAAATTTGTGGAAGAGCGCGGCTGAAAAAAAGAGAATTGGCGCAAAGGTTAAGCTAGTATATGACAAATTGAGCATTGATGACACCCTGTATGGTTGGAATGAAACCGAAAAATCGCGCTTTAAACTTCAAAAGAAGAAGGGAAACTGACGTCGTGATCCTGTATCTGAACCATTAAGAATCCTAAATGTAAATTGCCGAAGTGTGGCAAACAAAGCAACTGAATTAGAATTATTGCTTCTTACTCATGATCCAAACTTAATGACACTTACAGAAACATGGTTGCATAGTACAATATTTGATAGTGAAATAATTCCACCTGGTTATAGTGTGCTAAGAAAAGATCGCGAAAGTAAGGGAGGAGGCGTTGCAGTTGTATTTAAGAAATGTCTCAAAGTAATTAGGATGCCAGATATTCTCCAAGTGGAAGGCTTATTCTGCAAAATGTACCACAATAATATTCAATATATTGTAGCTTCCATATACAGACCCCCGACCTCGTCCATTGAAGTCATCAATGAATTAAAAAAATATCTCTGCACTCATGCAAAGTCAGGAGCTCGGATAATTTTATCAGGAGATTTCAACCTACCAGATATGGACTGGACCTCTCTTTCAACTACTAAGGATAACGATATCATAGGAGAAGCAATGCTCGACGTTGCTTTTACTTTTGATTTGTTACAAGTTGTTCACGATTTCACTAGGGTGCAGGGAAGGTCGAAGTCAGTACTTGATCTCTTTTTTGTTAGTGGATGTATTGAGTCTTCGGCCACCTGTGAAGTGGTTCCTGGTATTTCTGACCACAGTGCTGTACTGTTGACCCTGGCAAATGGCTATATGGCTCGGAAACAAAAAAACGTCATGTTTTCAAAATTTTTTGCGAGCTGACGATACATCTGTTATAGATCTCCTCTCTCTCAACTTCGACTCGTTTTTAAACAGTACTGCTGAAGTGCAAGGCCTCTGGGACTCATTTAAAGATTTGGTGAATGAATGTATTGATCGCTTCGTTCCATGTGTTGTTAAAAAGACGAAAGAAAGGAACCCCTGGATTTCTCGGAACACGTTGCATCTCAAAAGAAGTTAAAACGATTAAAAAAGCATCGTAATTTTGGGAATATCGCTGGTATAAACGAAGAGATTTCAGAAATTGCAACTAAACTAAAACACCAAATCCATATAGACAAACAGCTGTATTATGGTGAATCATTACCAAATTCATTAAAACGCGTCTTGAGAGATTTTGGCGGAGCATTAAGCCTACATATACTGAATGTAATGTTTTTGTAGTTGATCGAGTTGATGTGCATGATAGCAAGGTTATTTCGAATGCCTTTATTCAACAATTCAAATCAGTTTTCACCGTTGACAATAATGTTCTTCCCTCATTTGATGCAGATTATCCACCTATACCTGACGTTGTTATCAGTGAGCACGGCATTCTAAATGTGCTACTTAAACTCAATGTTAAAAAGACACCCGGACCGGATAGCATTCCAAACGCATTTTGAAAGCATTATGCCTAGTGGATCGCCAAATATCTCCATGTTTTATTTTCAAAATCGCTACACGAAGGTCGAGTACCAGATGATTGGAGGGCCGCCAGAGTCAAGGCTCTTTATAAGTCGGGTAAAAAGCAACTTATCTCGAATTATCGTCCTATTTTATTAACGTCAACTACCTCTAAGCTTATGGAACACTTTTCAAAAGCGTTTGACAAAGTCTCACACAAGAAATTACTTTTTAAATGAGAGAAAACACTTAAAAATCCGCGCCTAATAAAATGAATAGCAGACTACCTTATAAACCGTAAACAATTTTTTGTTTTTAATGAATTCTGTTCAGAAGAGGCAACCGTTGACTCTGGCGTCCCACAGGGTACGGTTCTTGGACCCCTTTTGTTTTAAATTTTTATCAATGATATTGTGATTGAAATTCCTGTAAAAATGAAGTTGTATGCAGATGATTGTGTCATATATTCTGAAATATCCAATGTAACCGATCAAATCATTCTGAATAGTGCCTTTTATAACATTGTTAAGTGGTGTGATTTATGGCAGATGTCAATTAACTTCGATAAAACAGCCTTTTTACGAATAACCCACAAGAAAAAACCCCTTCTATTTATTCATTCCACCGCATGTTTCACCCTTTCTGAGGTAACTAACATTAGGTATCTTGGCCTTTGGTTTACCAATGACCTTAGCTGGACTTAACATATTGACTCCGTAATTACAAACGCTAACCGAAACTATTCTTCCTTCGAAGAGCTCTAAAACATTCTAATTCCACGGTGCGTACTCTAGCGTACAGGACTATCAATCGCCCAGTGTTAGAACATGGAGTGATTATTTGGGACCCCTTCATAAAGCTAACATAACTAAATAGGAAAACGTGCAGAAAAAGGCAGTCCGCTTTATTTTTAATAGCTTTGGACGCACTTTTATAACTGAACTCCTACATCGTGCCAATGAGCCTTCAGTTGCCGAAAGAAATTGTTTAATACGACTACTATTTCTTTACCATATAATTAAAGGGCATTACAAGATTGATGTTTCCAATATCATTTCCTTTTCTTCTGGGTACGCCACCCGCCAAAGCCATCAACTTACAATAACCCCTTTCCGGTCCCGAAATAACTGCTTCAAATATTCCTTTTTCCCTCGTACAGTAACTCATTGGAATGGACTAACTAATAACCAGGTGATGGAGCCGTCCTTAAAGTTGTTTGCAGCAAACTTGACCTGATTGTTCACATCATGCCGTTCTATTTTTTTGTTTCCTTGTTTGGTTTATGCATTCTTGAGTGCCAATATTGTGAAAATTATAACTGTAACCACCCTGCTAAAATCTCTGTATTAGGGATTGCAGTATGAATAAATAAATAAAGAAATAAATAAATTAATTATTAAATAATTAAATAAATACTTTTCGCCCTCTGCACGTGAGCCGCCGGCACGGCCATGCCTTGAAGTGAATTGGACGTCATACAAGTGGCTTCATACGCGAAACATGAGCAATTATAGAACCACAGGACTGGCGGTCTAAAAAAAGCTCGGTGGCAGTGACGCGATATTTAACTGCGGATGTTTTTTACGGGCAATGTGTTGTCCTATAAACCGTGACTGTTTTTTTCGCACAGTCCCGGAGTACAAGTGGGTGTCCAAAGCAGCACTTCATCTCCGGGACTGAAGAAAACATCGTGATGAGAGATGTCGTGGCATTGCCTTCAATCTTTCTGACTAGCTTCTGGGTTGAGGCGAGCACGTCCGGCATTGGTCAAATCTAGAAACGAATTGCTCGAATAAGATGACTGAGGCATCAGCGAGAGTATTCAGGAAAGAGACGTCAATGGTGAACGTCGGTAAACGGCCGCACGCGAGATAGAAAGGAGAATAGCCAGTAGTTTTTTTGGACAGTGGTGTTCTGTGGAAATGTTACAAAAGCAAAATCGTATCCCACTTGTCGTGGTGTGGTACGATATACATCAATAATATGTCTGTTAACGTGTGAAAAATCTCTCGTTTGTTTGAGGGTGGTAGGCTGACGTCGTCTTGTGCACTGTGCTGGAAGTCCTCAGTAGGTCTTCAGTGATAGAGGAAACAAACTCTTGCCGCATTCACTCAACTGACGCGAGGTGCACCATGAGGCAACTCAATGGCTTTGAGAGAAAAATTGGCGACGTCTGATGCAGAGCTTGTAGATGGGGGAGCCGTCTCTGCGTATCACGTCAAGTGATCAACGGCAGTCACAATCCAGCGATGACCTACTGGCGTGATGAGAAGAGGTCTAACTAGGTCAATTCCAACGGTGGTGAAGGGTGCCTCGAGACACGGAATGGGTTGCATTAGGCCAGCCGGAGATGAAGTTTGTCACTTCCGTCATTGTGACGTAAAGGACAAGATGCAACGTACTTGTCCGTGAATTTGGAGAGGTGAGGCCAAAAGAAACGGTCCTTGGCACAGCTGTTACTGTTGTTGAATCACAAGTGGTCTGCACATGAGTCGTCGTGAAAGACTTCGAGTACTTGTTGACGTAAAGAATGGAGAACAGGAACCCACCGGTCTTGATCAGTAGTGAAGACGTAACAGTGTAACACATTGCAGTCAATCTTAAACTGTCGTAGATGTCGTCGTGATCTGGCATTGAATGAGGTGATCTGCCACTTAAGAGTTCGGTAATGCGCTTGCAGTATGCACCATAACGCTGGCTCGTGGCGAACTGGGCATAGTAATTTGAAACCTATATGTGTCAACAACCGACAGTTGGGATAATGTTTGGGGCTACGCAGCGTCGGGTTCATGTGACGAGAATTGACGAAATGGTCTTGACGGCAATAGTGGCAAAAGGCAACGAATGAAAGCGTCCACATCTTGGTGGTTTTTGCAGGAACGCGGAAATTGTACTGTTGCAGGTGGAGTACTCAACGACCCAGTCGACCAGACAAGTAGGCTGACGTCGTCTTGTGCACTGTGCTGGCAGTATTTAGTAGGTCTTCAGTGATAGACGAGAGCAAACTCCTGCCAACTTAAGGCGAGATGATCTCTAAACAACAAAAGATACGGTCTAAATTTTTGTACGGCCCAAACTACAGCAAAGCATTTCTGCTCAGTGATACAGTAGTTCTGCTCGGCGGCCGTTGAAGCATGACTGCCATACGCAACAACTCTTGCTCGAGGAGTGGTGTCCCGCTGTAAAAAAACTGCTCCAATTCCATGGCCACTATCGTCGGTGCGTGAAAGAGTAGGTGAGTTTCGTCGAAATGACATAAGATGGGGTTGGATGTTATGGCAAGTTTGAGGGCTTGAAAAGCACACTCCCAGGGGCCGCTCCACGTAAAGGCAGATCCTGACGTGATGAGGTTGTTCAGTGGCGAGGCGATTGTAGCAAAATGGCTGATGAAGGGGCGAAAGTGGGACGCCAGACCCGAAAAGCTGCATAGGGGTTTCCGAGTTAGCGGGCGAAGGAAGCCTATCATGACAAAAATCTTGCCAAGACTTGGCCAAAGCCATCTTTTGCTGACAAGGGGGCCTACTAACACCTTAACTTTTTTTCTTGCTGAAATGACAATTTTTCGTGTTAAGGTGAACTCCGCTGTTGGAAAGGCACGTTATACCTGCGTCCAGTCGCTCAAGATGTTGACTACAGTGGCGGAAACTATTACAATGTTCTCCAGATAGCAAAGACACGTCTTCTACTTGAGGCCATGAAGAACTGTGTCTATCTTGCGTTAGAATCTGGCAGGAGCATACTGCCCGTCTGGTGCTGCGAAATTCCTTTTTATTCTTTTCCGCTTCATGCATAGGTATTCACCAATACCCGCATTGGAGGTCCCGGCTTGAAAAAAAATCACCTCCTGCAAAGAGTGAAGTGCGTCGTCTATGCGGGGCATCGGGTAAGCGTCTTTGCGCGCAATCTTGTTAAGCGCTCGATAATCGACACAGAATTGCTGGGAACCGTCTTTATTGTGCACCAAAACTACAGATAACGACCAAGAAGTGGACGGTGGCAGGATGACGTTTTGTTTGAGCATCGGTAATTTTGTTGGCGGTGATTCTCCGCTTAACGAAATATGCATAGTAGGGGTGGCGCTGCACAATTGAATTGCTTTTAGGTTCAATACGATGCACAATGATGGCAGTGCGGCCTAAGACTGTGGAATTGACAATAAATGAAGGGCTGTGCTTTTGCAGTAGAACTGAAATCTCTTCTTTTCGTGCTACGGTGAGGTTGCGATATATGGTGGCCGTTAAAGCAGTCATTGTAGCATTATTACCGGCACTGATAGCTAAAAACGGTGGTGGAGCGTAGAGAGGCACTAAATAAATGAGTTCGGTGCCCGTAAAGCAAGTCACAGTGATGCCCTCCTGAAGCACAACAGGAGAAGCAGTAGAATTAACAGCTGTGGCAAATAATCTAACCTAGGGAAACTACAACAGGCATTAAGGAACGGTATAAGGTCTCCAGAGACATAACGTCCACACGGTGCCAGGAGCACATCCTCAATAATGATGGCATATGATGTCAGCTCAGAATATGCACAAGACCTGTAGGAATGGAGCAATCAGCCATCGTGACAAAGCGCAAGCGATGGCCACCGATACCAAAAGAAAGTGCAGCGTATGTGAATGACTCTGTCGACTGGATATCACCGCTGAAGCTAAAGAGAAAAAGTCCCAACCTAAAACTAACGCGTTAGTACAGAAGGACAAAACGAGGAATTTTATGTGATGTACAATGTCCTGAATGAAAACTCGCACTGTGCAAACACCGGAGGCATCAACGAAAACTTCGTTAGCGTAGCGAAAAGGCCCGTCATATGGAGTCCTGAGCTTTCGCAAGCGAGAACACAGTTCGACACTATTAACAGAAAGTGACACACACGTGTCCACGAAGGGGTCAGTCCACACACCTTTGACACACACTCAAAATATTTTGAGGTGCATTCCGCAGGAGTTTTATACAGTCCGCAAAATGCAGCTTTCACTCCTGAAGCTGCATTGTTTAGTTTTTCTGACGATGAACAGAAGGAGAAAAGAGGATCGCCGCGTAGGCGA
This sequence comes from Rhipicephalus microplus, assembly GCF_043290135.1. Lineage (NCBI taxonomy): Eukaryota > Metazoa > Arthropoda > Arachnida > Ixodida > Ixodidae > Rhipicephalus > Rhipicephalus microplus. The sequence goes on along the minus strand of NC_134702.1, from coordinate 131,450,194 downwards.
TAGAAAGTCACGACGCGTGGACTGGTACGAACCCGCTGCATCAAAGGTCAGCGGAGATGGTGAACGACGAGGACAAAACGGGTATGAATGGTGATTCTGGGAAACAGGGGCAAACTCATTCCTTTCAAAATCACCATAGCCATGCCTCTTGTCGTGTTGACGCCGTCGACAGCCTTGAATTGTGGCCATGAATTCCACAGTAACAGCGGGCAGGTCAAGGTGGACATTAAGTATTTGAAAACTCCGGTGGCGCTCTTGTGGAAAGAGCATTGAGCGAAGTGAGCACTGCTGATCCAGGCTGCGGTGATTGCTGTGAAGGTGGTGCGACAGCAGCAACTTGAGCATTGGCAGCCGTTGGTGCGAAATGCGGGCTTGGGACTTGCGGGCATGCCATGGATGCCAACTCTTTCCTCACGGTTGTGCGAAGGCTACCACCAGGAATTGTCATATGCAGCGGAAGAGATCACGACACAGCTTGGAGTTCTAGTTCTTCACGATTTATAAAACGGATAAACGTACGTAGCTCACTGTCGTTCGTTGCCATGGGGGTAGGTACGTCAGGTTGCAAGCGGATAAGGTGGAGATTATCGAGACGCTGACAAGTACTGATGATATTTGTTACCGTGATAAAATTATTTGTCCCCAAAGCGTTGAAGGCCACTGATTCCGTATTTTTGAGCAGATGTCGAATGCGGTCATTTTCCACCATCGAGCTGTCAACGAGACGGCAAAGAGCGAGGACCTCTTCTATATACGACATACAGGACTCGCCTGAGTGCTGGGCCCGCTCAGCAAGCTCCCATTTGACGATGTCGGAGCGGGCAGAAAGGTTTGCGAAGATCTGATGGAGGAGCTGCCAAAAGGTGGCCCAGTAGGCGAAATTGAGCTTATGGTTGAAAAACCAAGGCTTGACAACCCCGGTTAGAAAGAACGGGACGCCGGAGAGTTTCGTAGGCTCATCCCAGTGGCCGAGCAAACTTACGTCGTAGTACTGCTACAACTATTTCTCAACACCTTCACCGTGAAGGACAGACAACACTGGTGGATCCTTTTGAGGGTAGCCGACGTTATAACAAGCCTTCCCTTCCCCCTGACACAAGTTAGGCGGATAGAGTCGCGGTGCTGTGCTCGTCGCATGACATGACCGATGGCTGGTTGTAAAAACGGCGACTTGAACGTAGATCCAGTGGTGTTTTGTAGTGGTAGCTGATGAGGATCCGCAGCACGGAGAGTACTAGAGGACTGGAAAGCACCCATTATCTCTTGTAAGGCAACATTTAGGCCGTAAGACACTTCTTTTTATTCACCGAGACTGAGCCCTATAACCCACGCCAGCGGGATGGTGATGGGTATGTACAAATGAGTAGATGGACTGATTGAATAATATATTGCGTTTGACGCCCAAAACTGTCATATTATTATGAGAGGTGCCGTAGTAGAAGACTCCAGAAATGTCGACCACCTGAGGTACTTTAAAATGAGTAGATGAAGTACATAAATAGTGCTCACAATATGTAACTGGGGAAAAAGTGAAGAAACACACCAGATCACCGGAGTAGCGACTGCTAAAATTTTGTTCACTAAAATTAAGTAATTAAAGTATACATGCAACACGACGACTACTCACCTAATCATCAAAATATTAACAAGATTAACAGGTAACATCTGTGAACAGCTAACTATATTACTGTGAACAAGTTATTTAGTGAATGATCGATTTTCTGGATTATAAGAAAGCCCGTGCAATAAAAAAAAACCACCGCCTTATCCAAAAAGTGATTGATGTTAGAGAAGCTTGCTTAGAGATGCATGGTGCGTTTCTTTGCCGGACTATTTCTGTAAGAATGCTCGTTAATGAGCCGGCGCACGATGTGTACGTCGAGGGTAGCATTTCTGGGGACGTTCCGCAGCCGTCACTGCTGTGTTGGCCACGTCGTTTGAAACGTTCACCACCTGTCCCTTTATGTCATACTGGTCGCAGGCGTATGTCAAATGCATAACGCTCGTAAATGGCAGACGTAGGTCTTTCGAGAGTGCTTCAATGGTGTTGACAGCAGGCAGGAAAACGGGTTCGGGAGAATATCGGCAGTGGCGTAACACTCATCGTTGGAACTTGCCATGTGCTGCACTGCGTGCGAAGCATTGAGAACAAACTTGACGTAGTGGCGATTATCCTCCTCGCCATGCCGGCCGGCCTGACACTTTTCTTTCCTCTCTCACTCATGGCTCGTGTTGACACGTGGTCGCACCAAACACGACTAAAACCATGATTGACCCCGTCATGGTGACATTCCTTTGATTCTCCCACTCACTACACATCATCTGTGTAGCGTTGTTGAGGTGACCTGCTGGAAGAGAGACAGTTACTACGCCACAATTGTATCTTCAATCTTAATGGTTTGAAAGCCACTAGCAGGGGTGAGGGCGCAGGCAGACGGAAACCGATGCCCTGGGTGGCGGCGCGTCATTTTGTGACCATTGTTAGAATCACCCGAAAGGCGATTTTGAGCTGTAACCACAAAGCTGTAGACAATAGCAACAGTGTTGTACACAGTGGCAGCAACAGTACGGCAGACCGCGAGTAAAACGAGCTCGCTCTCAAAGTACTGACACGCAACTAAAGCACGTGTTGATAAGCAGCACTGTCGAGCCTGCTCTTAGTATCCCAAAAAGGCAGAAAATTTTAATTCACGTATCTGCCCCTGCATAGCCGAAAAAATTCTTTGCCGTGGTTCTGCACAGTTGCAATAACAAGAACATGGATCCGACTGCATTATCAATGCCGCCGGAATCTATGCAGGGGAATGTCAATGCAGTGTGCTGCGAAATTTCCAAATGATCATGGCTCACAAATCTAATGGACGGCTCCATTGAAAATAGTGGCTCGTTCTGGTGGCGCTCCTTGTGTACTTTTGCCATAGTGCGCAACGCTGCCTTCAGCAATGGGCCTCATGAAAAGCGATGGATTTTGTGGTAAGCTCATTCGAGTGCGCTGCTTACTCGTTCATGGAGGCGTGGTTAATTGGTGCAGTAAAAGTTCGTTAATCTGCACTCGGTTACTCTGAACTTCTTGTTGATTCGAACTGACGCCGGGTCCTAGTGCCACCATGTCTATACACTCAATGAACAAGAACTTCGAATAAATCGAAAGCGTCAGGATCCAAACACACTAATTTGGCTCAAAAACCCCTTTTTTTCATTGATTTTCTGAGAGCTCGGCCCAAACTATTCTAACTGAGTCGTGAAACCAAAAAAAGTAAATTAATTAGCTACACAAAACAATGCAAAATCAAAATTTGGGGGGGGGTTTAATTGGGGCGCTGTGCTGGAGCTCCTATGCAAGTCGCAAACGTTCGTCATTATGTCATGATTGGAGAAAGCAGGCATATTCAAAGTCTTGGTAATTTTAAGGTTTGATTGCACAACCTGTTTTTTATGAAGAAATGCGTTTAGGGGGATAATTACCATCATTTACTTCACACCATGCTGACATGTCACAATTTTGTATATCAATGCTCGTGTCTCATGTGTGACTTGACAATTTAATGAATTCGCCCTTACGGCTCCAGTGCTGACTATTTGAAATAAACTGCCAGAAACGCGTATTAGTACCTAGATTCTAATAATGACACTAGAGCTTTGGCTTCTGCTTGCGTAGAGTGGCGTGATATTAGTTCATTTTAGTGGCCACCCAATAATTAAGGATCCGACTAAATTCGAACCCTTTATAGTTCTTTTTGAGTTTGGTTCACTGAAATATTACTGCGTTTCTCACGATTCGAGAGCTTTTTTTATTCAATCCGGAAAAATTGACACGCAAAATGTACACAGGGGTCATTTGCTAAACATTACAGCACGTCGCTGCCACTTTGCAAAACCGCCCCCACACGGGGATGAAACGAGCTCTGTGCAGGCGCAGTGAGGACAACGCGCGGTCCTCTTTTGTCCCGGCAACAGTTGGCTACGCCTGGTTTCGTCAAGCAGACGCTCACGGTTTCAGACGACGAAACAACTACCCTCACAGCAGGCATTGTGCCTGCGCTAAACTCGCCTCAGCCGGAGGCCGGCGGTGGCAGCGAGTGATCCCCATGTGCAGCAATGTTCCCTTTAACAGCGTATCCATGTATACTATGTTGAAAATAGCTCAATTAGGTTCCATTTACCACACATGCGTATGCGTCATAGACATTTTGGTAATTATATGAACTAACCTAATTACAAATAGCAGTAGCTAGTCTAGTGTATGAAAATAATATGCATTAGGCTTATTTCGCCAGCCTTCATTCCTCTGTTTCAGAATCGTGCCACATCACAATTGGGACACCTTGCCTAAGCATACCTTTATGCGTTTGTGTGTGTAGAAAAAGCTATAATACTTACAACCGCTCTATGCGACCTCCTTAAGCAGAGTGCCCTCTTCGTGTATTCCTTTACCATTTCTTCGTCTCTCGAGAACTCGTACTCCAAGTGTTTTACGTCGAATGCGTGCATTATCTCGTGACCAAATATCTGCAATGAGAACATGTCAGAAGCAGTTAAAATGTGCCATTTTGCCTACTTCACCAGTGAATGTTAGCTATAGCAATGCATCTATCTACGACCAATGAAAACGTCCGGGCAGTCGTCAGCCCTCTGAACCCTTGTAAATGTTGAGGTGATTGCTACATGCTGGGTAATTATGCTGCAATGGTTTAGCAGGTGAGAAAATAACGAAGACACAGATAAAAACACACCTAGAACCGTAGGGCACAAACTATTCATAGTAAACCTTTCTTAGGTAACATTTGGGGCCGCCCCTCGAAAGAAGAAAAGAAAATAGGTGACAGTGTGAACATAAAATTGCGATATGTCAAACTGGAGAGGTGGAACTGCTGGTAGTAGCTGTGCAACCATTAGGCTGTTATTTTCAGCCACAAATAAATGCTGAAAATATCCATCGCCTGCGCGGCTTTCAGATGTCCTACGCCTTCGGCGCTGATCAAGTCGAGACTGTGGCGACGGGAAGGAAACGCGCAGTGTACGAGTCGACTTCCTTAGCTCCCGGGCAATAGCAAAGGCAGTGTTGACAGGTCGGCATGTGCAAAGGGGCATTCGGGACAGCAGGGGTCATATCTATATTCACAGAGAAAAAGGAGATACGGGATGATGAGGTCATTAAATTTTATATGCCATAAAAGTCGGGTCTCTAGAAATGTCAGTGATTGATGAGGCCTTGAATAGAGATGCTTGGCGAGTAGGTGTACCTCCTTGATAGTTTCGCGCAAGGATATCATACCATTGTTCTTCACGGATCTCTCACCACCCTCGGCAGGTGTGGGTGAGTGATTCAACGCTGCCCCGGCGCAATTTGTCCCGGGAAGCTGGTCAGCCTGCTCATCACCGTCAATCCCTGAATGCCCAGAAATCTAGTGGAGAAAAACAGTGGAAGGTAGGAGTGTGGAGATTGCTCGCCTTAGCATATGTTCGTAAAAGGGAGTAACGTGTGGTGTCTGTATGTGGCGGATGGCGGCGTGTACTGGAGGGCAGTGGGAAGAGAGAGAAATAACTGTAACGCATGCATCTCGCAAAGCACCGCGAGCGACAGTAGATTTCCAGGGTGCAAGTAAGACACGATAGCCGGGGTTTCAGCTGCCACAAAATGTGGATGATAAATGTGCCACCGAAGGAGCCCTGTGAAGCTACGAGTGAGGCATTGGTGTAGGCAGCTCCAAGTGGAGAAACAGAAGGGAAATGACGCTGCGCTGCTGCCTGACTATGGCCTTTGAGCAGAACGGGGTATATGCGGACCGTATACCGCATGTACTATATATATAGAATGATTCTACGTGATGCTATATGATGCACATCCTTGATGCTATATATATAGTGTATATATAGCATCAAAGTTGTGGATCCAAGCTTGCCTGCGGCTCAGTCTCTACCTCCACAGGACACGTCTTCGGAAGACGGCTTCAGCCTGGGAATATATAGTAGCATCGGACTGTCTAGCCTTGCCGATTTTGACGTCGACATGGAAGCTCAACTTGAAACCAAGCGAGGGCACACTTCCAGCTCTTGCTCCGATGAACGCAGGTGATGACCGTGGTAAATTCCTACGGTCCAAATAACCTCGACCCTCTTCTGGAGGGTCGAACAGTGCGTTTTGATTTGGTTGAGCAAGTGTCCCCTGGACACTTTTTATGACATCGTCTAGAACTATGTGTCCAGGTTGGTTTTTACTTTTCATTATGGCTACAACACTACATATTATTTCATTGAACGTTCAAGGTTTGCGCAGTCCGGCAAAGCAGGCTGAAGGAATTAGTGTCCCCCGGGCTGCGAATTGTGATGTTTTGTGCCTCCAGACAAGAAATTTCTCTCGCTATCCGACGTGCTTGCTTTTAAACGAAAGTTCAACCTAGATTGTTATTTCTCTTTCGCTACATCTGGTTTTACGGAAGTAGGTATTTTCATTTTTAACCGGGCTCTATTACGCGATCATCATGCTTTTTATGATGGCGTGGGCAGGGTTTTGGCTTTACACTGTAGCTACCTTTCTGGGTAGTTATGTGTTTGTGTATGGGCCATCACAAGCTGGACGGTATAATGACTTTTCAGAGACCTGGATGTGTTTTTTCTTGACGGTCGTAATGTAATCCTGATTGGCGACTTCAACTGCGTTCTAAATACGCGAACTGATGTACAAGGTCCCAGCTGGGGCCGGTCTACTTGGAATTCACGTGAGCTGTGACGCCTTGTCCACCAGTTTTCATAACTGGACGCGCGCAATGTGCTGCACAGAAATACCTTTGTTTGGATATGGCGACGCGGACAATCCTACAACAGGCTCGACCGTGCTTTTTTCCCACGTGCGTAAGAGGCGTTTGTCTCCGACTGATGCGTTCCGTTCTTCCCACCTTCGCCTGTGTACGTTTCTAATCATCGGCCTATTGTCCTGAAAGTCAAAGTTCTATTTTCTTCTTCGGAAAAGCCATGGCATCTTGATATTCGCGTCTGGCAGGACGCGCGCTGAAGATAATTTTGTAACGCGCAATACGTGTGTCACTCACGGCGTCTGGTCCTGAATATTCGGATGCACTTAAAACGCACTGCGCAGTAGAGGGCCGTTCGCTTCGTCAACAGCGTTTCTGAAGAGCTTGCTGGTAGTGCGATGAAGTTACGGATTGCTTTGCGCGCCGAAGCACCTTCTCCTCTGATGCGACCTTGGCAGCGTGAACTGCGTGAACTGCGTGAACGCTTTCAGCGCTTGACAGCTACTTTGTCCATGGCAGCAGCAGCATGGCGCTGTATACACAACCCATGTGCATATACCGAGATGCTGCGCTACGCGAGACATTCGTTTTAGGGGCGAAGCTCCTTAAAGCGGCACCCGTTCATCCCTCGTAGTCGTAGTGGTAGTGTGTAACAAGTGTTACATTTTGACCTGCAAGGTGGTGCCCCTGGGGAATTTCTCCTGTGCTTTGTTGAACAATAAAAAATGGCAGCATATCTACGGAGTGAATGATGGAGAGTGGGGCGAAGCATCCGTCCGGTTATTTGTTCTTGTTTCCGTCCATCCATGCGTCTGTCTGTGTTACTGTCCGTGTGTCCAGTCGCCCGTCCATGTGTGCGTCTGTTCGTGCGTCTGCACGTCCATCTGTGCGTCTGTGCCTGCGTTCGTCCATGCATTAGCCCTTGCGTCCGTCCATGCATCCATCCGTCAGTGCAGCCATCCTGGAGTCCATCCATGCATCTGTCGGTTTAGCGAGAGTTGGGCCGCAGTTCCATGAATACAGTGAACTAGTATATACTGGGACGAGGTTTATTAGTCGCTGGCTCAAAACTATACGCTTGGTCTATTTTTAGATCTAAAGAAGGCATTTGATGCTATACATCACAAAACTTTGTTACAGAAATTAGAGAAGTACGGAATTAGGGGTGTTGCAAGTCGGTTGCTGAAAAGCTATTTAAATAAACGTCAACAGTTCGTACGTATGCAGGATGTTTCGTCTAGTTATCTAACGCTTGAACGAGGCGTCCCTCAGGGCTCTAAGCTAGGTCTGTTATTTTCGTAATTTTAGTAAATGATATAGTTATTATACCTGACTTCCCAGAATTAATAATGTACGCCGACGACACCAATCTAGTTTTTAAATCGCGGGACCTGAATGAATTAGAATAGAGTGTGAATCACTACCTTGTATCACTAGCCTGCTGGATGAATCAAAATAAATTACACTTAAACGCTGAAAAAACAACATACATTATGTTCAGGTCGCTCAATACACCCATCGATAAGGAAATAACCATTACTTATGCAGGAATGAAACTGCAGCAAGTGACATACCAGAAGTTTCTTGGAGTGACGTTTAATGAAGAGTTAAGCTGGAACGCGCATATTAGCCAACTATGTGTAGACTTATCAAAAGGCATTGGTATTATGTACAGAATTTTTAAACTGATTCCCCTATGGCTGAAACAACAGCTATACAATTGCCTTTTTTATTCGAAGCTGTGCTATGGAGCTCTTTTGTGGGAACTACCAAAACTAACTACAAGAAACTTGTACTTCTACAAAAAAAGGGTTCTCCGCATATATTTCAAACACCAAGGAAATTACGCAAACTTGAGGACAGCACCTTGATTTTAAAGATATTATATGCCTCGTGCCGATCAAGTCAGTTATATGAAAATATTGCAAATCTTATGCAGCCGAAAACTGTATGAGCCCAACGAAGGAGCTAGACAACACACTTATCCGATCCGCCAAATCTTACGCCGTCCGCAACGAACAAGAACAAAATATGATAAACAAACTTTTACCCATCAAACAACTTGCATAATAAACAAGCTAGAGCTTAAATTTAATTCTTACTGTACAGAAAAAGCATTTAGGGTACAAGTTAAAGAAGTGCTAATGCAGGAAAACATATTTTTGATGGATTTTAAAAAAATACTGACGTTAGCAATGGTAGTAGTCGTGCAATGGAAATTTTGTACTGCATGTATTTTATTCAGTATAAAATATAATGGTATGTATCACCTGTCTTTAATGTTCTAGTCTGATTCCTTCCTAAATGATTGATATTTAGGTATGTTATGTAGTAAGTATGTTACAAGACTTGTATAATCAGTCAGATTCAATGTAACGTGATATTTTTGTTAGCTATTCTTTGCTCTGTTGCTTCTTTTGTTCATGAGGGTCTGGATGCCACGAAAGCTGTTTTTTCTGTTTATTTTTTGATGTACGAACTGTGTACAAGGGTGTTGGGTCCTCTGTCAGGCTATATGCCTTTAGCCCCAACATCCTTTTGTTTTTTGAGTCTTGTGCAAAAAAACAATGAAACAAATTTTGAAAATTGAAAATAACTACAACGGCAAGACAGCGTGAAGAACCGTCCAGTAGAGATCAGCACAGCAGCGAGCCGAAGCACTAACCGAGAGAGCCGGGCGTTGGCGATGCTGCTCGCCGCAGGCACATCTTCTTTTTCACAATCGCTCCCGCTGAAAAAGGAGCCATACTGAAGACTTAAAAAATTTCAGGCAGAGGCTCATGGTATGGTTTCAGTCGGGAAACATTGACGATGTCACGTGCGCGTCGGCGCATGTCGTCCGATCGGGAATCTGGCTCAATTAGGAAACTAACCGGAGAGGTTTTCTCCACAACGGTGTAAGGCCCCTCGTACCGGGGGACAAGTTTAGAGGAGAGTCCCGGTGTTTGGTGTGGAATGGCGAGCCACACAAGAGACCCTGGGGCATAGCTGGGATCTCAAAGGGCGGTGCTACGGTGTTCTTTCTGGCGTTGCTGCTCTTTTGAGGTGAACGCACGGGCGAGCTGGCGGCACTCTTCGGCTTGTCGAGAAGCATCGGAGACAGGTGGGCACTCGGAAGCATCAGGACGGTAGGGTAGTAGGGTGTCGATTGTATGGGAAGGCTCGCGTCCATAAAGAAGAAAGAAAGGTGAGAATCCCGTGGTGCTTTGAACTGTGGTGCTATATGCGAATGTGACGTATGGGAGAACACGGTCCCAGTTGCTATGATCAGACGCCACGTACAATGAGAGCATATCACCCAGCGTACGGTTGAACCGTTCCGTTAGCCCGTTAGTCTGCGGGTGGTATGCTGTCATTTTCCGATGAATGACGTGGCATTCCGAAAGCAGAGTTTCTATGACCTCGGAGAGGAAAGCGCGGCCTCTGTCACTAAACCATGTCGAAGGATAAAGCGATGTAAAATGAAAGAGGCGACATTCTGAGCTGTAGCGCACGGCAAAGCGGCTGTTTTGCGTAGCATGTCAGGTGGTCAAGTGCCACTATAATCCACCGATTACCATTTGATGTCAATGAAAGGGGGCCGTAGTGGTCAACGCTGACGCGATCAAATGGCTTGGCAGAGCATGGAATTGGCTGCAATGCGCCAGTCGCTCATGGCGCTGTTGATTTGCGTCACTGGCAGTCAGGACAGCACTGCACAATTTCGCGTACAAAATTGTACATGCCGTGCCAATAATAGCGATGGCGAAGGCTTTCATATGTTTTAAACACAGCGGTGTGGCCACATTGCGGATCGTTGTGAAGAGAGGCACATACTTGTGATCGTAAAGTGCGTGGAATGACCAGTAGCCACCGGCGGCAATCGGGAGCGTAGCTGCGTCGATGAAGAAGTTGATCACGGATGGCTAAATGGAAAGCTTGACGTCGGAGGGATCGAGATACTGGAAGGTTGGGCGTGCCAGATAGCTATTCGATAAGAGATGCGATTCACGGGTCACGACGTCGTTCGGTGGCAATCGAGTCAAGATTTAGCAATGACAAGGTCTCGAGGCGAGTGTTTCCGCACGTCGGATCTGGTGATAAAGGGGAGCGGGACAGGGCATCAGCGTCAGAGTGTTTGCAACTGTCGTACTCCTGGATGCGGAGTGCCCATTGCGCAAGGCGGCCAGAAGGGTCTTTCAAAGTGGAGAGCCAGCAAAGCGTGTGGTGATCAGTTACTAGACAGAACGGGCGGCCGTATAAGTATGGCCGGACTTTTCCAAGCGCCCACACCAGAGCCAAACACTCTTTTTCTGTCATGCTGTAATTAGTTTCGGCTTCCGTCAGGGTGCGGCTAGCGTAGACTACAACGTATTCTGAATAGCCGGGCTTTCGTTGAGCGAGGACAGCGCCTAGTCCGACGCCACTGGCGTCGGTGTGCACTTCTTTAGGAGCCGTCGGGTCGAAGTGGCGAAGAATACGTGGCGAGGTGAGCAGACGGTGTAAAGTATTGAAGGCAACGTCACATGCAGGGGACCAGGAGGAGAGGTTCACGTCACCGCGAAGAAGCTGGGTTAATGGTGACATGATAGATGCAAAATTGCGAACAAAGCGCACGAAATACGAGCATAGGCCTACAAAACTGCGAAGTTCTTTCATGGTCGTCGGCTTGGAAAATTCTGCGACTGCTCGAAGTTTTGCTGGGTCCGTTAACACGCCGTGTTTGGACACGATGTGGCCTAGTATGAAGAGCTCGCGTGCAGCGAAGCGGCATTTTTTCAGGTTAAGCTGTAGGCCAGCGTTGGTCAGACAAGTCAAAACGTGGCTGAGGCGAAGTAGGTGCGTAGGAAAATCATGAGATAAAACCACGACATCAGCGAGTTAACAGAGGCACATATTCCACTTGAGGCCACGTAGCGTATTATCCCTAAGACGTTCAAACGTTGCAGGCGCGTTACAAAGCCCAAAGGACATGACGTCAAACTCGTATAGTCTATCTGTTGTAATAAATGCCGTTTTTTGGCGATCGGCTTCAGCCATTGGGTCTTGCCAGTAGCCAGACCGCAAATCTAGTGACGAGAAAAATTCCGCTCCATGAAGGGTGCCGATGGCGTCATCAATGCGCGGCAAAGGATAGACGTCCTTGCAGATTATCTTAGTCAAACGACGATAGTCCACGCAAAATCGGATAGATCCGTCTTTCTTACACAGGAGGACGACAGGAGACGCATAGGGACTGTGAGATGGTCGAATGACGTCTCTACGAAGCATATCTTCGACTTGATCGTTGATGACGTGGCGCTCTTCAGCGGAGACACGGTATGGTCTTTGACGCAGTGGCTGGTGTAGGCCGGTGTCGACATGATGTTTGACTTGTGGCGTGCGGCCAAGTTGAGGCTGCGACACATTGAAAGAACTCCTGAACTCTTGCAGAAGATCCAGCAGGTCAGCATGTTCGGTGGGAGTGAGAGTGTCGGCAATGGCGCTAGAAAACGTATCCTTGGACGACTCCTCGAATGCCGACAGTGATTTTGGGTGGTCGCAGTAGTCATCCGGTACATCAACCAAAGCCGAAGGGTCGAGATCCTGCAGGTGGCCGAGACATTCCCCCGCAAGCAAAGTGACAGGTGTGGAAAGCGGATTGCTTACGAACATATTGCTTCTTCCAGCGGCAAGGTCAATTGTTGCGAAAGGCAGCGGCAGAGCTCTACGACTTTTGAAGATATCGGAAGGCATAAAAAGGCATGTAGCGTCAGTGTAGGCATTGCATGAAACGGGAACAAGGGCAAAGTTTCCAGGTGGATTATCGGTATCTTCGTGAACGAGTAACTTCGCCTGGTGATGAAGAGCGTCAAGTAATGGACATCACGAAAGGGTGAAAACTGATTTTCAGCGCGAACGCAGTCGATGACGGCATTATGGCGGGATAGGAAGTCCCATCCGAGGATGACGTCTTGCGAACAGACAGCGAGAACAATAAATTCCATGATGTAAAGATTGCCTTTAATGGACACTCTTGCAGTGCAGGCTGTGAGAGGCGTTACTTGCTGTGCGCTTGCGGTGTGAAGCGGCAGTCCCGAAAGCGGCGTCATGACGTTGCGCAATAAACGGCAGAGATTAGCGGTAATAACACTAACAGCTGCGCCGGTGCCCACAAGGGTGAAAGTACAATAACCTTCCACAGTTACTGCGACCACGTATCAGGAGAGGGGCGAGGGCTTAGTTCGAAAACGGCGCAGTTCTTGCCTTTCGAACTGCGGTGCTTAGTTTTTCTGTTAGGTGGGTCCTGGCTGGCGACGCATGGGGGAGGGCGATCGCCGACGAGGAGACGGTGCGCGCTGCGGCTGGAAGTCGAGGTGGTCAGTAGGGGCATAGCGAGGTGGTGACGACACCGGCCCGTATTGGTCGAAGGGCTGGCTGCCAAGTTGTGACGACCGGGCATAGTTGCCGAACGTCTGAGGTCAAGGGCGGCAGTAGCGGGCAACGTGTCCGTGAGTGAAGCAGGCGTAGCAAATCGGTCGGTTGTTTGGTGTCCTCCATGGATCGGCGACTGGTTGTGCCGCCCAATGTGTAGTATAAGCAGCCGGGTGTGCGCGCTGTGAGTGCGTGGTGTAATGCGGTTGCGGAAGCCTACGCATAGCGTCTGCATAAGTGAGCGGGGCAGCTACGGGCTGCATCTCTTGTGAACAGGCGACAGGAGGAGCCACAGGCTGCGCTGCATACGTTAGGGGCGCGGCCACAGGCTGAATCTCTGGTGGATAGGCGTCAGGGGCACCTACCAGCTGTGCGACACGTGGGCAGTGGACACGGCTAGATAGAGGCGGCTAGTAGTGCGCAAGGGGAACAGCTTGTGCAACCTCTTCCGATATAGCAGTGCGAAGCGGGGCGGGTAGACGGGTGGTGGTCTCGTGAGCAAAATGCACTAGAGAAAGTTGGCGGGCGTCTTTCTCACTGACGAAGGCTCGGACTTGCTGAAGCAATGGTGAATTGTCAGGCATGGTGTCGAAACTGGACAGCGACTCACTACCACGCTGAGGTTGTCGAGTCAGAGAGCGTTGCTTCTTCAACTCGTCGTAGCTCTGACACAGGCTCACGACTTCAGAAACTGTGCTCGGATTTCTAGCCAAGAGCATTTGAAATGCGCCATCGCCGATGCCCTTCAGGATGTGTTTGACCTTGTCCGACTCGGGCATGAAGTCATTCGCGCGTCGACAAAGGTCGACGACATCCTCAATATAGCTGGTGAAATTTTCGCAAGTCTGCTGAGAGTGGACGCGCAAGCGCTGTTCTGCGCGCTGCTTGCGGACAGCTGGCCGACCAAACACTTCAGCACATGACGTCTTGAAGACGCTCCATGTGGGGATGTTGTGTTTTTGGTTGTAAAACCACAATTCTGCAACGCCGGTGAGATAAAATATGACATGGCCGAGCTTGTCGGTTTCATCCCACTTATGATTGGTGCTCACCAGCTCGTAGAGCTCAAGCCAGTCTTCCACGTGGGTCCCATCCGCACCGCTGAAGACCTTCGGGTCCCGTAGCCTAGGATGGCCAGGGCAGTGGAACTGGGGCGACGATGCCGATGGGTTGGCGTTGTCAGTCATGACGGGCGGTAGCGTGCGACTTCGCAGTTCCAGGGTGTAGCGACGGGGATAAACAGCACTCTCCACCAAATATGACGAGGTTTATTAGTCGATAACGACAACGGCAAGACAGCGGGAAGAACCGTCCAGCAGAGATCAGCACAGCAGCGAGCCGAATCACGAGCTGAGAGAACCGGGCGTTGGCGATGCTGCTCACCGCAGGCACATCTTCTTCACAATACCTTGAACTCGAGGTGGTTAAAGGTGGGAAATAGACCCGAAGTGCAAGTCGTAAGAAAGTATGAGTGTGCCACCTCTCGTGTAGTCCTTGGAATGTCCGCTGGATGGCGGTGCTTCTATATGGGGAATATATGATGAAAAGATGCGAGATGGTGGTACTTGGAGTGTTGAATAGATGGATGAACGGACACATAGACAGATGCATGGATGGACGCATGAACGGACGCAGGGGCGGATGCATGGACGAACGTAGGAACGGACGCACGAACAGACGCACGCACGGACGGGCGGATGGACGCATGGACGGTCACACAGACAGACGCATGGACGGACGGAAACAAGACCAAATGGACAGACGAATGCTTCGTCCCACTCCCCATCATTCACTCCCGGGATAGCTGCCATTTTTTTCAGCAATCGCAGCCATCTGCCTCTATGACAACACAGATACCCCCTGCGCCGCCGCTTCCTACGCATGATAGGTCTGTTTTCTTGGCCCATTTGGAAGCAATTTCATGTTCGGCCATGCGGACTAACTGCGATGAAACACCACTAATGCTTAGAAGTTTGACCCGAATTCCTCAAGAAGCTGCGAATTGTCTGCACATCCCTCCATCAGCTGAAGAGGTAAAAGTGGCACTGAATTCTATGGAACGTGGAACGGCCCCTGGGCCAGACTGTTTTCCTGCTGAGTTTTACTTGACATTATGGAATGAGATTGGTGCTACCTTTACCGCGGTTATCCGGCGATGCTACGAGGACGGTGTCTTTCCATCAAGTTTTAAAGATGGACGCATTGTGCTTATTCCAAAGGGTGAACTTCCTCTGTTAATCCTGAAGATTAGAGACCTATCACGCTCCTCAACGTTGACTATAAGATATTCGTGGCGGTAGCCGTTCAATATTAGAGGGGTCTATTGAACACCCTGGTAGGTCATCACCAGACTTTGTCAGTGCTTGGACGAGAAATACAGAGCTTGTCAATTACCACACGTGATATCTTATCCTAAACTCTGTTGCGACCTGCGCGGGGTATCCTTGTGCCTTTGGACTAGGAAAAAGCGTTTGACCGGCTAGAGCACGCGTATATCTTAATTGTACTCACAGGCTTCGGCTTTTCTCATTCGTTTGTGCAAATAATTAGAAATACCTACACTAGTCTGAAAAGCACCCTAGTTCTGGATGGCTGGGAAAGTGCTGCCTTTTCCTTAACACGTGGGGTCCGTCAAGGATGTTCATTGTCTTCTGTGCTATTTGTCCTCAGCCTTGAGTCATATTTGCGTGCTCTTGATGCGGATTCACGTGTCCGCGGTCTTTCGCTTCCTGGTAGCAGTGTCGTGAAAGTCACAGCTTTCGCTGATGATATAACCTTGTACCTTTGATATGAAGGTAGCCTTTCACGCAGCCTGCGTGTATTTTCCCAGTATGGCGACATTTTAGGTGCAGCATTGAACATCTCCAAATCCCGGTATTTCTGTATTGGATCTCCAAACTCCAGGATTAGCGCTGGTTTTTCTATTCAGCCGGCCGCGTCCCTTCATATTTTAGGTGTTTTATACTACCACTACGGCATTTGTGAATCCGTTTGGTTAAACGCTCTCGAAAAAGTAAGAATGAAAATTCAGGATGGCCGGGATTTCGACTTCCCTCTTCTTGAGCGGAGGTACCTTGCGCAGACTGTATTTTGCGGTCGCATTTGGTACCTTTCTCACGTCCTGCAACCATCGTTACGTCTGCTTTGTGTTCCGCTTTTGGTCAAGCGGCACTGAGTTTGTATCTCGTGCGGCACTGGGACAGCAGCGTTCTCAGGGAAGCTTTGCTTTCCCTTCAGTGTCCATACGCTGTCGGCTGCTAGCACTGCGCTTCCTTTTGCGCCTAGTGCAAAGGCAGGAGTCTCCTGCAAGAACGCTTGTATATCACTTTCTGGGTACTCACCTTCGGCATTCGATGCCTAATGTGCACCTTAAGAGGGGGCCACAGTCAGTAACATTTCCTGCGTTTTATGCAACAACTGTTGCTTTTTTAGCAATGTCCAGTCGAGCGGTCCTGGCATAGACGTTTTGAACAACAACTGAGTTTAGACAACTGCTGCTTTGTTGCTTCCGTTGGTCCCACCAGCCCACCGTGCTTGCTCTAGACGGTTGTCTTGCAGCACGTTACGGCTTCTCTTTTGTCTGGACATCTCCTACACTTCATGTGGCGCCTGGGATGGAGTGTGCTTCCCACTCTCGACCACCTCGAAAGGTGGAGAATAGTCCAGTCAGCAACATGTCCGAACTGCTCCTTTCGGGAAGCAAATCAGCATTTTCTAAGGCATTGTGTCATTGCTCGCGTTTTTTTGGAGAGCCGTACATGCCGGATTTTGCTGCCTCAGAGTAAACTGCTTCGTTTCTTCTGGACGTTGTTTGTGAGGCCGCTTCGCTTGTCTTTTCATTGTTGCCGGCTCTTTCTGCCTCTGGCGCAGCCGCTGGGAGGCGGTTGCAGCGGGCCGCCGCCGCCGCACGCTATACCCAATCCTAGAGCAATTGTACTCGAAGCTGCTGTCTGTTTTGTCGAACGAGCTCTTCATTCTCGGTGAAGAGGAAGTTCTTCGGCACTAGTATTGCCCTGTTGTGTCGGTCTGTGACGGACGAGTTAAACTTCCCTTTCGGCCAGCCGATGCGCCGGCAGAAATGCCATGTCAACATGTAATTATGCAAAGTTTACATATTCACGTTTTATTTGTGTCTCTTGTTTACCATGAAATATTTTTTACGGTTGCGTTTGTGTGAACCATCAAATATACATGTTTTTCAACGTCATCTCATATCCATGTTCATGTATATGACGTCTGTTTTGACATCATCGTAAGACTATATCTAAGAAGGAAATATTCTGTTGAGTGTTGTTGGCGTTTGTGAAAATAAATGTTTATTTAGCGACCAATTTCTACAATCAACTTCAACACATCGCTCAAGGCACGGCTATTGCCTGTTTACACGACTTCTGTACGGTGACCGAACTATGCAGCCTAATGACGTCAACCACTCGACCCGTGGCCTGCAACATCGACACATCCTTGACCGTCAACCAGAGCCCTCCGGCCAATGAAAAGAAACTGATTTATGCCTTGGTAAAAACATTAACTGATTGTTTCTCGGCTTCCTCGAAGGTTCAGCGCACGCCAATTACGAAACACAAAATTTTAATGCAAGACGACTCGAGGCCTATATGCCAGCATTCATATCGATTGTCGCAAAAATAACAGGAAATTATCAAGAAGCAAGAGGAGGAGATGCTTTCGGATGATGTCATCCAGCCTTCGAATTGTCCGTGGTAGTCTCCTGTAGTGCTCATTAAGAAGAAAGACAACCTACTTAGATTCTGTGTCAACTACCGAAAACTGAACAGTGTAACTAAACGTGATGTCTACCCCTTGCCACGTATCGACGATACACTGTATCGGCTGTGATCCGCCAAGTTTTTCTCCTCCTTGGATCTGAAAGGAATATTAGCATATAGAGGTCGACAAGCGGGACCATAAAAAAAAGACATTCGTAACACCAGTAGGCCTCTACGAATTCAAAGCGCTTTCAATCGGCCTATGTTTCGCACCAGCGACGTTCCAGCAAATTATGGACACTGTCCTCGCGGGATTAAAATGGCAGTCATGACTAGTGTATTTGAATGACGTACTGGTATTCTTTTCAACGTTTGACCAACATCTAGAGCGACTACGCACAGTATTGGAAGCCATCCGGTCAGCAAACTTGACAATCAAACCCGCAAAATGCCACTTCAACTTCAAATACCCGTGATTCCTTGGACATGCCATTAGTTCTGACGGCGTTCGTGCAGATCCCGAAAAGACAGCCGCTGTTCAGAGGTTCCCTACACTCAGAGACAAAAAGTCAGTGAATCGATTTCTGGGTTTATGTGCCTGCTATGGGCAATTTGTGGAAAACGTCTCAAAGATTGTGAAAACTCTTACAAAACTAACAAAACGTGACGTGCCCTCCCACCCCTTTCAGCTCCGTGGTGTCGCTACATACCTAACGCCTGCTCACACAGACGCCCCTGCGGGGCAGACAGCACATTAGTTAGCAAATCTCGGCATTTGCCAAATTGTCCAGCATTTACCAAATTTAAGTAAATGTGTAGGAGTTTATTCGATTAATTGTTAATCAAAACAAAACTGAATTTAGCTAACTTTATTTCAATTGCCCTAGTCTTCTGAAAGTGTGTTTTGCTAGAGTGCAGCTGACGTTAATCACAAATAACTTGAATCATACGATGTGTTCAATTTTTGCATATGTGCTATTGTTTCGTTTTATATGCTGTTCTATTGTAAGATATCGTAATGTGGTAATGTACCACATGCCTTCATCGTGAAAATAAATTCTTTATGATGAAACAAGCGCCATGCATTACGACCACTAAGAAAGGACACACGGCGAGCCCTTTCTGAGTATTGGAACCTTTTGCTCTTGTTTTATCATCAAATTGGTGTACAACGTGCCCACCTATTACATCGCAAATGTAATATTGCCGCGTAAATAGCTGCGTCTAGCTGCGAGATAGCGACGAAAACGAATATCGCGGATTTGCTCGAAAGGCGCAGCGCCGGCAAGTGGAGAAGATGACAATCTTAGTGGCTTATTTTGAGAGCGTCTCTACGAGTTCCATTGTCCGTGTTTTTAAATATAACATCTCTATTTCATAACCCACGACAATGGTGGAGGTGCTGGGTACTATCACCTCATGATCGGCAACCCCTGTGAGAAGGCCCGAGTTCAGCCCTACGAGACAGCCACGCGTGGAGACCCCTTTGCACCGCTCAAGCCATCGCCTTCAAAATTGTGAACCAGAATTTGGCCTTTTAGAAGAAGCAACACATCCGACAGCCACCGACACTCAAGAAATGGCATTTTTCATGAAGTCCTGGACAGATGATGGTCCAAAATATGTGCATTGCTGAACCATTTCATGGCCAGCCGAACGAAGATGCGCAAGACTGGCTTGAGCAGTTTGAACGGTTAGCTGATACAAACTATTGAAGTCTCAATGAAAACCTCTTCCACGTATACTTCGCCCTTGAAGACGCCGCGAAGACGTGGTTTATAAACCGCCAGGCAGCGTTGACGGCATGAGAGAAGTTTCGCCATCGGTTTCTTGACACCTTTGGTAACGTGTACTGACGCGAAAACACACAACATCTTCTTGAAGGATGCAGACAACAGCTGCATGAAAGCGTCGCCATGTCAGCTGAGGATATGGTGCGTCTGTGCCACTGCGCGGACCGCAACATTCCCGAAGCTCAAAAGCTAAACCATCTCATGAGGTGTGTCAAAGAGCAGCTGTTTGTTGGTCTTGTGCGCAATCCGCCAACAACAGTGAACGAGTTCACCAGGGAGGCCGCCGCAATCGAGCATGCGCTGCAGTAACGGTACCGACAGTCTGACCGCCCGGTCATCGGCGCCGCCTCACTTACCGCAAACGACGAGTTCTCTCTACGGCACCTGAATCGACAGAACGTGAGTGAGAAGATTGTGAAGGAGAACGCAAAGTACACATTGCAGTCCCAGGCGCCCCCGCAACAGGAGTCCACGGTAGCCTCCGTCACCTAAGTCGTTCACCATGAACTTCGACAAGCGTTTGCCTCTCCTCGTCAATATTCCGCTCCACCGTACCATCCGAACTCGTATACCTACGCAGACGCTGTGCGTCATCCATCGAATTCAGAAGTATCCTACCAGCCGAACGGATACAGCTATGCAGACGCTGTTCGTCTATCCACGCCCATGCCAGCGCCACAGTATGTCGAATCGTATGTTGTGGCAGCCTGCGCTCAGCAGGATTTTGTCAGGTGACCCTATATGCGGAAGACCGACATAAGCGCGCTGCGGATCGCCGACCACTCTGCTACAACTGTAGAGAGCCATGGCACTGTTACCATTGCCCACATCGCTGAGCTGAATACCGCGGTAGTTCACCCACCGCTACGCACCGACAGTTCGACGAAAGCCGTGCCCCCATCGACGACGACAAGGCTGGCAGGCGGAAAGGCTTTGCTACCTTCTGAATGCAATCACCATCCCCGGCTTGTTTTGGTTCCCCAAACCACCGTAGTTCAGACAACGACGTCAGAGGTCGATCTCCCAGCCCACAGCAGGGAAACTTAAAGCAGCGACCTCTGGGGGAAAGTAGGAAGGTGTCGAATTGTCGAAAATACCTTACTGCTGCCGAAACACGTGAGAGACGACGATGAAGACTCCGCCGAGAAAACTGTGACTGCCGACCTCGCTGTGACGATTGATGGTATTGAAGAGACGGCCTTAGTCGACACGGGTGCAGACTTTTCCATAAAGAGTGAACGATTGGCAGACGAACTCAAGAAAGTCAGGACGAAATAGATGGACCTTTATATCCTAAATTCTGGAGGCCAGATAATGACACCCACAGGAAAATGTACAGCAAGACTCACGATTGAGAATGTGGCTTTTGTAGCCACATTTCTGATCCTACCAGAGAGATGCAAACATATGATACTGGGAATGGACTACTTAAGAGAGTATGGTGCTGTGCTCAACATACGTGATGGTGTGATTAAATTTGTCACTGACAAGCCTGTGCCCCTTGATCCAGACCAAGAACTCAGGGTGTTACATGTGTTCGACGACAACGTCTGCGTTCCACTGTCATGGAGTCATGTTTTCGTGTGTTGCGGTGTGTACTGTAATGAAGACGCCCTAGCTGAACGCATTACTGCCCTTATTTTTCGCCAAGGCATCGCCATCGCTCGCGGCATCGTCAGCTTAGTAGATGGGCGCGCAGAGGTGCTTCTGACCAACTTCACGAATGAGCGCCGGCACATAGTTAAAGGCACGGCTGTGGCGTACTTCGA
Organism: Rhipicephalus microplus; assembly: GCF_043290135.1. Classification (NCBI taxonomy): domain Eukaryota; kingdom Metazoa; phylum Arthropoda; class Arachnida; order Ixodida; family Ixodidae; genus Rhipicephalus; species Rhipicephalus microplus. The sequence continues at coordinate 131,428,760 of NC_134702.1, read as the reverse complement.
GAAGCTCGACTACTCTCAGGATTGACTTCTTATGCAAAGGGAAGTCACAGCCCAATCACCTCCGGATGCACCAGTCGATATCGGCCCGTGTCTAACACCAACACAAAGATGCCGTCTTATAGAGCTGCTCAACCAGCTCAAGGACTGCTTCTCATCGATATCACGAGTGGGTCGAACGCCTCTCACTAAGCATCGCACCGTCACGAAGACACAGCAAGACCGATTCGACAGAACCCATATCGCGTCACTCAGAACGAACGTGAGGTAATCCAGCCGTAAGTCAAGAAGATACTAGTGGATGATGTAATCCAACCATCAAAGAGTGCTTGGGCATCGCCAATGGTAGTGTCGAAAAATAAATATTGCAGCTTGTGTTTCTGCATCGAGCATCGTAAGCTGAACCACGTTACGAAAAAAGACGTTTATCCGTTACCATGAATCGATGACTCTTTGGACATGCTACGGCATGGAGCTACTTCTCGTCAATGGACCTTAATAGTGGATATAGGCAAACAGAAGTAGACGAGCTCAACCAAGAAAAGACCGCCTTCGTGACGCCAGACGGGCTCTGTGAATTCAAAGCCCTTTCTTTCGGTCTATGCTGTGCCCCAGCCACGTTTCAGAGTCCAGTGGATATCATTCTGTCCGGCTTAAAATAGAAAACATGCTTTGTGTACCTCGATGACGTGATTGTTTTTTCGGCAACGTTTTAAGAACATCCAAAGCGGCTACTGTCAGTCCTTCAAGGCATGTGGTCTGCTGGACTCACATTAAAACTGGTCAAATGCCACTTCGGCTTCGAAGAACTCCAGTTCCTCGAACTCGTGGCCAGTCGCGAAGGTGTGAGGCCTGACTTAGACAAAACTGCAGCCATCGCAAATTTCGTAAGGCCTGCTGATTAGAAAGCGGTCAGGCGTTTTCTGGGTCTCTGCGCCTGCTACCGGCGATTTATTGCAGACTTTGCACACACCGCCTCTCCACTCACCCGCCTTACATGGGAAGACGTTGAGTTTGTATGGGGTGAAGAGCAAGAAGCTTCGTTCAACCAGTTGCGACAGCGTCTACAAACTCTACTCATTCTCGCTCATTTCAACGAGAATACACCAACAATCATCCATACAAACACAAGCAATGTGAGCCTAGGTGCCGTTCTTGTCCAATACCACGATGGTGTGCAGAGAGTGGTTGCCTACGCTAGCAGAACGTTGGCACGCGCCGAGTCCAACTACTCAACAACGGAGAAGGAGTGTCTGGCTGTCGTTCAGGCATTTGCAAAGATCCGCCCGTACTTATATGGCCGCGCTTTCTAAGTCGTAAGCGACCATCACTCTCTTTGTTGGTTGACCAACATGAAAAACCCATCTGGACGTTTAGCACGATGGAGCTTAAGAGTACGACATGGTCGTAGTTTACAAGTCTGGAAGGAAACACTTAGACGCCAGCTGTTTGTCAAGGCCACCGATTGAATCACCGGCTCAAGATTATGATGAATTCACAGGTTTTTTAGTAGTTGTTGGTGCGGCTATCATTTCTCGGCAACAGCAAGATGATCGGGAGCTCACTCGCTCATAAAGTTATTGAACGGACGAACCGCCAATGCAGCAAGTTTTTTCGAAGAACTTTTCGTAATTTTATTTAGGAGACAAAATTCTGTTCAAAAAGAATGGCTCAGCAACAGGTCGATGTTATCTGCTGGTAGTTCCTGAAGATCTCCGCAGCGAAATTTTACAAGCCTGCCATAATGAAGCCACTGCGGGCCACCTCGGTTTCACAAGAGCACTGATACGCGTTAAGGAAAAATATTACTGGCCAAGAATCGCAGCAGATGTGAAACATTACGTCCGAACACGCATTGACTGTCAGCGGCGCAAGCACTACCTGTAAAACCCGCTGGGCTATTACATCCTGGTTCTTTGCCAGGAACTCTGTTTTCTCTAATCGGAATAGATCTGCTGAGCCCATTCCCAAATCGGACAGCAGCGGCAACAAATGGGTTATATTGGCGGCAGTACTACCTCACCCGATACGCGAAGACCAAGCCAATTGCGAGTCGCACTGGAGCTGAAGTGGCCCAGTTCTTCACTGAGAACATTTTCCTGACACATAGTGCTCCAACTGTCGTCATAACAGACACAGGTACCGCGTTAAGCCGAGCTTTCCACGCGCTGTGCTTACGCTCGGTTGCAAAACACATAGGAAGACGACACCTTACCACCCACAAACGAATGGGCTTACAGAATGACCTAACAAGGCAGTCGCTGACATGCTTTGCATGTACGTTGACGTGGAACACAAGAATTGGGATAGAATATTGCCGTACATCACATTCGCGTGTATTACGGCGCGCCGGGAAACGACGAAATCCACGCCGTTTGCACTACTTCATGGCAGAAAAGTTACTACAATGCTTGAAGCCATGCTGCCTTACAATTGCAATGATTCAAAGACAGACGCCGCAGGCGTCGCTGAGCGCGCCGAGGAAGCAAGGCAGCTTGCTTGCGTCAGAATAATCAACCAGCAACAACCTTACGCCCAACGATACAATCATCGCCATCAATTCATCGGTTATCAACCAGAAGCCAGAGTATGGGTTTGGTTTCCTGTACGACGGCGAGGCCTCTCGGAGAAACTTCTACGCCGATACTTAGGACCCTGCGAGGTTTTGCGCCATCTTAGCGACGTGACGTACAAAGTCGTGCCCGACGCCTCCTTCTGTTCGAAACGTCACCAGCATCTGCCTGAGACAGTGCACGTGGTTCGCATGAAACTTTACCACTCTGTGTGATGTAAACACCCGCTGGCCGCATCTTCACCTGGTAAGCATCGGGACGACACTCACTCCGGCGGGACGGTAATACCGCGCCCATAGCTGCGTCCAGCGGCGAGATAGCGACGACAACGAAGATTGCAGATTTGGTCGAGAGGCGCAGCGCCGGCAAGTGAAGAAGACGATAATATTTTAGCAGCCTTCTTTTGAGAGCGTCTCTACGAGTTCCACTGTTCGTGTTTTTAAAGGAACCCTTCTCTATTTTATAACCCGCGACAACATTGTCTTCACTGCAGCAACTTCTGCGAACGCAGCAAGAGCCTCCATGCAGCCTCGGTGCCTTTTGCTCTTGCCACTTTGTCGTATGTCAAAGAATCGTTAGAGCCTTTCTTCTTCCTTAATTCAGTATTCATGAATTGTATTACGTGCAGTGAGCTACTCAGCAATGGAATGACATCAAAGAAGTGGAGGGTATGACATACTCCAAAATAACTTTACTCCTATATCTTTTCCAAATCAAGGCATCTGAACCCTCCTTTAAGCAGGCAGTGAATAGCACTGCGGCTATTCTATCCTTTTGTCTGGCACCCTTCTTTATCGGTATTTTTTCACTTTCTTGAAGGAGCACGAAAGGGGCAGTTGGTACACTATAAATTTCTTAGAATTCAGAAACTTTCGTAAGCAGAACAGGAAACAACTTGAAATGTTAGTTAACCGCGGGAACGAAACAGAAGATACAAACACAAAGACAGCGCCATTGAGTTAATACGCTCGGCAGTTCGTGAAACTTTCCCTAAAGGTCTCACTGGAATAGATATTCTCTATAATGATGTGGTTGGTCTGAAGGCTGTTGTGCCGGAAGTATTTGTGCTCTAAAACCGCGATATCTGGCGTGAGAATATAGACACTATTTTCTAAAGACGAAGACAGATGCATGCAAAATTAATCACCCACTAAGAATATGAATACATATGCCGTGCATGCTCAGAGGTGTCATGCATCATAGTTTGTTTTAGTTTTCATTGTGACTGCAAAAATGGGAACATTTATTGCGAACTATACCATCGCCCTCACATTCTATGTGAAGTTTCACGGATGACATGACCTTGCGTACGGTATGTTCTATGTGCGAGTGAAAGCTAGCGAAAGCTGCAGATGGGCTCGAGTACAGTAATATGTACTCGCATGAAGAACAGAATGCTCAATACCTTATACTCAAATGTGGGCTTACCATTCCAAGAGCACCATAGTCTATTGCGGCTGGCCCGTATTCATACATGAATGGAGGATGCACTATGCCTATTGGTATTATTACGGTAGTCGGCGAGGAGTAATATGCATCGACTTCCTCCTCGTCGAACAGCCTAGTTCTCTTGTTTTGCCAGCAGTAGCGAGTGTGAATGCGACGGCCCTTTATCCATGAGGGAAACAGGCGGTTCAGTGGAACGTCCGGAAGAGGTGCTGCGCCGTGCGATGGAGAATGCATTAGTAAACGAAGCTCTTTTATTACTACACAAAAGCTATGGGCTGCTCAATAAATAATGAAAACTGATGAAATCATATCTGTCATGTTAGGAGTTGCCAATGGAAACCAGCACGTTAACAAATGTAATTATGAAATGAAGTCTACCCCTTTTATTGAATGGTTACTTGGTTAAATACCTGGGTTTACCAGTCAGAACACTTGGAAAGCACACGTAAACGCTATATCTGCATCTGCAGAAATAAAAGCCATGGTGCTTTTTTGATAAACTAGTATTAGGATTAACAAGTTCTGAATTGCTTGCAAATTTTATCTCTTTACTCTCGAACTGATTTTGCTTCTGGCATCTTCAGTAGCTTGAACGTCCTATGCTGGCTTATGACAGGAAAGCTGGTCGGTTTGAATATTCATTTTTTTCGTTATCAAAAGGACACCTTAAAGGGTCACAAATCACACCAAGTTCAAAGGCGATACAGCAGCTTTCTTATCGCTTTCGCTACCTGTTTTGTACAAACTCACCCTTCTGTTGTCCACTTATTTTTTCTTAAAACACGCTGAATGTCCACAATAAGCGTTCAGACAGACATCATTTCACCATTCTGTCTGCACTTCCACATACACAAACACCAAAAACGAAGTAAAATAAGTTTATCGCACATGACAATCGAGCCTCACAAGGAGGAGTGGGCATGCGACTGCAAGACAAAGCAGGATAAAAGACTACTCAACGCATACATGTCCCACATATTGATCAGTTCAGAGCTTATTTTATCCTGACGTCACAGGAAAAACTAGTGGCGCCACCAACTGACCCACCGAAAACTGCAAATACCAATAGAGATTAAGGCACTTATTATCGGTATAATCAGATTGTTAAGAGGCCCTTTATATTTAAGGTAAACCTTATCTTGCAACTGAGGGCGAAAGCGCAAAAACGAGACAGAGAATGATTAAACGCACAACACAAGCGTTCTCGTTTTCAGCTAAATATAATGTTTTAATAAATTTACACACAATTGTTCCCAGTGTTCATTCTGTGTTCGTCCCGTTTTGCGCTGTTCCCCTGAGTGTAATTTACCAAGTGGCCCTTCAAGACAACATTATCTTGCTTCTCGGCTAACCGGTCAAGTAATCCGTATGTGTTTCTGGTTCCAAAATTCAAACTTGATGTATACAAGCACTCTTTCTTTACAAATAAATAAGTGGAACCATTTGCTAGTTTTCTAGTGAATTTGAAGATCATTGTACACTTTAAAAAGTGCGTTAAATACCAATGGCAGATTTGAGTGTTTCTAGTGTTGTGTAAAATTCTGCGATTTGGTTTCACCTATACTACAACATAATTCCTTTGCTTCTGTTTTATGTGCGAATTTTGTACCTACCCTTATAAGGTCATAACGGCCCAAACAGTATTTAGTAATGAATAAATCAAATCTCGAACTACAGCGATTCGACATTATAATAAACTACTCTTGCACTTAAACCTGAAAAAACGACGGGTGTTTACGTCTACATCTATCGCTGATGCTAACTTCTGGCAACCAAAGACATTGATCCTTCCTTACGGGCGATATAAACAAAACCAGTCATGCTTATATGAATGGAAAAAAAGCGAGTGACACATGAAACTGCCAGTCAGCAATGAAATCATGCATTGGAAGAATGATTGAAGAATGATTGAAGAATTTTTACATCCGGCATTTACTACCATTATGATCATGAACTGGAAGAGCGTATTAATATTTTATCAATGATTATCCAAATACAGTGGTACAAACTTTACGTTCAGATTTCCGACTAATACCTTTCCACTTCATCATTTAGTACAAAGCACAGTTTTGCACTTGCAACTGCGTTTAAACACTACGTAAATGTAAAGTCTTGCGTTTCAAGTTTACAGGCTTACGAGTAATAGCTTTACTTTTTGTGGTGAAACGTCTGAAATGTCGCCCACTAAACAATGCGATACTGACCATAAAACTTTTCCACGAACTCGGGGTATAATCGGGCCCCTGGACTGCCTGCTTGAATAGTAATTTGCACCAACTTATTCATCAATTGACTACGAGCTTCTCCGGTGAGCCAGGTGGAGTTTTCCAGGGTCTCGCGGAAGGCACTCTTGATTCGGAATGCCATTCGCTTCAAGTTCTCTACCGTGTAGGGTGGAGCTACTGTTGAGTAGAAAAAAATGCCGGAACATGACGTTAGCTTGTAGTGTTAAAAATAGTCTTACAATTGTAAATGATGTTCATATACTTAACAATAAGACTCACAAAGTTAAAAAAAACACCATAACTTCACAAGAAATATTTCCATTGTGTAGAAGATAGTTGTCCTTTCATTTGGTTTATCTACTACAGTGAAAAATGTATCAGACCAAATCTTTCTTGAGATGACCGCTGTTTCTATTGTAGTGAATAAGAACCCTATGCCAGGTATTCTTCTCAACACTATCTACTCTTGTGGTTCTACTTTGAATTGCTCGTAAATGCCGCCCACGGTAGAGGTCCCTTCACTGAGCATTAGATGAGCTAGCGCTGGGCATTTTGGTTATAGGGGCATGGTTTTCGTAAGGGAAAGAACACACGACCGAAAGGACACTCGCTTGCAAATAAATTTATTGTTTTTTCTGAATTGCTAGAAAATCTAGCAACAATATGAAATATCTTGAACGGGTTTCTATATAATCAGTTTAAACAATAACTTGTGAAAACGAATTCTGTCTTCTTCGTCGTCCAGTGCACCGAAAAGGCACTTATGCACCTTATGCCGCTAAATAAATTTTGTTCGCCTCTAAAATTTCTCTCTCACACCTGTATTTTTCTAGACCGTCGATATTAGCCTCTTAGAAGAGTGCTGTGCAACCAAAATTCGTGCAATGCGTAGGAAGGTGTGCCTAACTAATCGGAGTCTTCATGTTAGCCAAGTTTTCTCTTAATCTATCGTTGAGACATCGGCCCGGTTCGCCGATGGAAGCTTTTTTCTTCCTTAGCACAGGGATGAAATGGCACATATTTCTTTCGACACACTGTTTTCTTCGCTTGTTGCCTTGTAAGAGCACAAACACGTGCAAGCTCCAGGCGTTCCATAACCACGAGATTAACGCCATGCTTTCATCCTGTCTTTTCAAGGTCGCAAGAAACGGTCCTAATGTATGGCATAATATTATACTTGTTGGCCCTGTTATAGTGAAGCTCAGGGCAGACCACCAGCTGGAGTGCTTAACAATGGCTGGATTGAATACACAATGAAATAAAACAATTCTCGTGGAAATCTCGGCTCTTACCAAGTTCCAATCATATATACATAGCCACATAATTGATATCGCGCTTCAACATGCATTAAGTTGGCTGTCGCCGTTAAATGATCATTGCGACTGCCTGACATGTCGGACAATTCCCTCGTAGGACCGTAATATCCTTTGTTCTAGAGCGGTGGGCAACTACTGTTGGACACGGATGCCTTAGCTTGCTTCTCCTTGAGTGACGAGAAGGCTCGGTGCTAGACATCTCAGGCTTTTGTTGCTTACGTAAACAATTAAAAGCTTGTCTCCGAGCAATGCAAAACCCCTAGCTTCTCTCGATGAAATGCTTGCTCCGTAATTCATCGGCAAAACCACCTACTCCCGCATAGCTCGGACAAGCACAGCATTTTACCCTTTACGACAACATCCTTCGCAGGCGTGATCGGAGCTCCGATGAAAACCAGAGTTCGTCAGTATCTCACACCCTGCATTTGGAAGTGAGCGCTGGTTTCCATGCTAATACGTAGTGCGGCAGCCTTGGTATTTTAAATCATTAGTACTAATCCCAAAAGTGGTACTTGTGGAGGGGGGTGTACCGATACGTCAAGAAGTTCATAAGCTGTTGTTCCGATTGACATGATCTCATTGACAGCGCCGGCAGTTTTCACACTGTCCATAGCCCACTGGAACGCAGCATTACCTCTCCCTAGTGTACCCTGTGGGTTCATTATCATTGATCTGTGCAGCCCTCTACAACAACAGTAGTTAAAATTTCCTGAGTAATGCAACTGATGCGGATGTGGCAACTACACGTGGCGTAGCGTACTTCCACCTTCCTTCGTCGGTTTACCTTCGTCAAGGGCTTCTCCGGGAGTACCTGAATGAGAGTCACCATCTCCTTCTTTCCGAAGTCGTTGAAGCTATTCCTCTACTTGTTTCACCTGGTTCACTGCACGACCACCATGCTTCACTCTTACATGACTGAATGTCGGCGTGTGCGTGCTTCAATCACGATCCCGGCGAAATACCTTCAGTATACCTCACGGCCAAGCCCACATATTGCAACGTCCTTCTTCCTTTTGTTACGGAACCAAACTCCGCTATTGAGAGCACCACTAACTTCTCTCCTTATTACGTATAGTGTGGTCTGCCCCAGTCCCACGTCATCTACACAGCTGTACCGTATCACTCGAATGATTGCGACTTCGTACCTACTTCTGACACGGTGAGATATGCAGGAAAAAGCCACGACTACCACAGAGCCCTCCCCTCCAATGGACGAAAAAGCCAAAACTTACTCGCACCGACACTACTACTGCGCTCACCTTCGTGCATATTTTACTGAGGCTTGGTGGCGCGGTCGTCCAGGTTACGGCACCTGCTATTGCTCGGCTCCGACCTTTACAGCCTGTGCCACGGCATCATTTCTCCGCGAATTCCCTCCACCTATTGAACAAATCCTTCTCTCCGCACCAATTCTCTATCGTCAGTGACACTCCCTGTAGGTACATGCTCGGCAATGCTAGAATACATCGAGAGAAATCTAAGGGTTCACATTAAGGGCCACACCGTAAAATCATTTCCTGCTGAATTATATTCCTTTATCTCGAGCCTTTTGGTAATTTTAACATTTATTGAGTCACCGGCTACTAAGGTGCATTCGCGATCGAATTTGTTGCCTTCAAGAGCTATTTTTTTCTGATTCAGTAAACAAATTAAACGGGCCCTGCCACACTTCCCAAGCATGGTCGAAAAGTGCCACCGATTACTGGGGCTATTATATCGTTACGTGATTTCGGGTGACTCTAACAAGACTTAGTGGGACATAATAAGAAAGGGTGCCTCAGACTGACAGTGAAGAAGTGGACGTTGTCGGTGAGCTGTGTTGTGGCTGCGGACTGACTACTGGTATTTCCCACGCAACATTTTGATGGAAGTGCTGGGTGCCCTTTTGACAACACAGCTACCACTTACCGCTGCTGTGTTTTCAGCCCTACCAGAAAGATAGCGCAATAAGCGCACGTCGCCACATCGCGCCGCGACGCCCGCTAATCTCCTCCGCGTAGTTGGCCCGGCTTAGAGAAGGGGAGCCACGCTCCTCGCGTGTCCTCATCGCACGGTCGCGGGGTTGGGGGGGATCGTACGCCTTGGCTGGCCTCAGGCTTTACGTGGAACGATTATGCTGGATATAGTTACCCGGCGCACAAAGGTCACTGCAATCATATAAGTCTCTATTCGCGAAAAGCACGCGCTTTTCAGACTCCGCGAAGTAACAAATGAGATGCTTATTCGCGTGCATCAGTACCTGTGAATACGTTTTCTGCGTATTTGTGCGCGAGAAACGTGGGGCACGTTTCGATCTGCTTTCTATTCAGTGCATGACCTTTCAATTGGTTGCTATCGCTTCATTTCTTCACCTTTTCGGCAAAGTTTTGACTTTTTTAGATTACTGAATTGGGTGCAGTGTTCCTTCTTACTCTTTTACGTTATTTGCGTCCGAGCTTCGATAATAATTGTTTCAATGTTACGTTCGATATTATTTTTCCGAGCCTCTGGCTTGCGTTCAAAAGTTCCGCCCTCTAAAGCTTTTACTTGAGAATTACGAACTAGCCCGATGCAACGCCCTTTTCATATAATAAAACCATTTGACGATTACTTGCAAAGAGTTTCGGGACAACTTCACACCACCACATTGTTGCTGTTGCGTTACTGTCATCTCAATCATGTTGTCACCGTGTTGCCTGACGCCAACTACATTGAGAGTATGAAACGTGTGCCGCAATGCTGCGAATGTTCTGTTCGCAGGAAGCACATCTCCTTAAAAACCTTGCAGAGTCGTAATATGTCACAAGAGATTATACGCACCCGTGTTGAAGTAGTTGCTCAGAACTGCCAGTCTCATTACATTCTTGACGTGCACGAAACAAGATTCTTCTGCTGTCCGGTCACCGCGGAACAAGTATGGCTCAGTGAACTCGGCCAGCTGCCTATATATGCTCCAGGCGACCAGGTATTGCAGTCCAGCTTTGCCAATGGCATCGTCCTCGAACAGCTTCTTTATCATCATGGTACCGTGTACGTAGTTATAAATTATGGCATCACCCTCGTAATAGCCCTCGGTGTACTTGGAAAAGTAGTTGCCCCACTGCTCTGGTGTTGAAAAATTAAATGTTGTCAAAGATAGTACAGTTACGTCATTAAAATATTTGCTTCGTTATTGCTAAGCACCTTTGCTTACGTCACGCATACTACCTCGGCAGCGGCTGCAGTCAAAGTACTCGGCTACTGACATGCAGGTCGAGAGGTCGAATCTATGCTGCGGTGGCCGCAGTTTCAAATGTAGATGAAAATGCAGTAGGCCCGCGTGCTCAGATTTGGGTGCACGTAAAGAACACCAGGTGGCAAAAAATTCCGGGGCACTCTGCTACGGCGTCTCTCATATTCGCATGGTGGTTTCTAAGACGGTAAATTCCAGATATAAATCAAATCATTGCTACCTGGGATTTAGGCCAATGATTTACCGGTGCCACCCACTACATATACGGGAGCCTATTGCTGATAGTGGTAAAATTGGCCGCAGAATGAGTTACAACATAAATAAGGCAACCTGAGGCCCTCTGAAGGGAGCTTCTTGTTGAAAAGACAAGACCTATATCTTACGAGTTCACTCTGATATCAATCTTACCCCTCCTCTTTTCCTTCTCCTGAGCAGGATGCTGAAAACGTGGCAGTAGTTCCACCCTAAAAGGGAGACTAGTTGCAGGTAGGGAAGTTCAGCCTAGCGCACTTGGTTTTTGTTTCTTTCTTTCTTCCCACGTGAGCCATCAAACGAGTCCGAGCGGTGGCAAGTCTTGCTTATTCGGTGGCCACTCGGCGGTTCTTGATCCAACTAATTTATTTGTAAGACATTTTCTGCACATGTTCTGATCTAGGGCTAAGTGGTATTTCGGCCAGATCACTACTACGCCAACAGCCAACGTATTAAATGCGAAGCATTTCTTAGCGAACTTCGGCAACTTTAAGCCTATCTATCTATCTATCTATCTATCTATCTATCTATCTATCTATCTATCTATCTATCTATCTATCTATCTATCTATCTAGCTGCCGACGACTTTTACCTCTCCTGGCCGTTTCGATATTGGTATCGATACAAAACTTGATATGTCATAACATGACTGAATGAAAAAGATATTTTACTAGCATGACATGAAAAGCATGACACGTGTGTCATGAATCTCACGATTTAGATTTCTTGGTCCTGCAGTTCTTGTGGTGGTTCCTTTTACATGGTATGTTGAGAGACTGGTATGATACGACACAATTCGATGGCGAACGCAAGCGAGAGACCTTAACATGAAAATCATGACATTCGTGTCATGTAACAACATGACTACATGCCACGCTCATGATGCGCTCACCGCCGTTTCGCTAGCGTCACATACACAAATTTGGTATCACGGTACGTGAATGAATGACGAAGGTATGTGACAGGTGCAAACAAGATAATTACAAGATGGCGTGCCAAGTAACAACATGACTACATGCCAAGCTCATGAGTAGCTGGCAGTCATTTCACTAGCTTAACTTATGTCAACTTCAGTATTGCGGGACGTGAAGGGATGACGAACGTATGATACTGGCGCAAACATGATAAACATGAGATGCATGTCATGTAACAACATGACTACATGCTACCCTCGTGATGTGCTCGCAGCCGTTTCGCTAGCTTCACATGTATCAAACTCGTTATTACGTGACGCGAACGGACGACATAGGTAAATGGCACATCCGAACATAATAATATGACATGCGTGTCATGCGACAACATGACTACATACCACAGTCTTAATGCGCTCGCGGCCGTTTCGCTTGCTTCACATAATCCAAATTTGGTATTACGTGACGTCAATGAATGACAAAGGTATATAATTTGTGCAAATATGGTGATTGTGAGATGCGTGTCATGTGAGAAAATGACTGCATTCCACAGTCAAGGCGCCATACATTTCGACGTCACGCGGTGCGCGTGTTCGCCCGCGTTCATTTCTTCGCGTCACGCCGGCGTTGCCACGCCAGGCACCGATCCTGCCGTATACTCGCAGGCGCGCGCCACGCTGCGTTACTTTGACACATGCGCGTTTAAGCACGTCCGGAGTCCCTCTGTCACGAAAACGAGGGAGACGCAGTGTTGTCTGGGTAACGCATCGGCACGAAATGCAGCATGTCGCATTTCTGCCGGTTGCCGTCGGGCCGCTCCGACGGACGCTGGTTGCGCTGGTCGCGCCTGGCGTCAGACTATAGAGTTCTGGCATTTTGCTAACCTAGCGTCGCTGTAATCAGCGTGCGTGCGCATCAACGCTACATTGGAGTATACTCGACCCTTCATGATGCGCTCGCAGCCGTTTTGCTAGCTCTACGTATACCAAATTCAGGGTTACGGGACGTCAATGGATGACTATATATATGACTGGTGCAAAAACGATAATCATAACAAGCGTGTCGTGTAAAAACATGACAACACACCACGCTCATAGTATGCTCGCAGGCAAGTCGCTAGCTCCACATATAATAAATTTGGTATCACGTGACATGAATAGATGACGAAAGTAAACGACACATCCGAACGTGATAATCACGACACGGAAGTGACGTACGGCATCATTTACCTCCACCTCGTAACGTTGTGCTGATTTTAGAGTGACACATAAACGTTTCTCATTCGTGCTTCGCATACTATTCATTCTCACTGTTCGTGGAATCTGCCAGTTTTTAGGGGCAAAGCTCCGTATAGCGACACCCGTTCGTCCCTCGTAGTCGTTGTATTAGTGTGTAACAAGTATAAAAGTTTGATCTCCAAGATTGTGTCGGTGAGAGACTTGTTCTATGCGTTGTTGAACAATAAAAATAGTGCTCAATATACATACCAATGGCTGCTAAGGGGAAATGAGAGACAGGAGAATTCGGCTTTTAGTTAATGCGCACGCTGCGACTATTTTATTGTTCAACAACGCGCAGAAGACAAGAAAGAGGTTGCTATGTTATACTCGCTGGGCGTAACCTCCTAGGTTTTAGAAAGGTTTAGCGAGCGTTGGGCCGCAGTGTCGTGAATACAGTGAACTAGTATATATCATGAACTCCATGTGTTCAAAGGTGGGAAGTAGACGCGAAACGCAAGCCGTAAGAAAGTGTGCGTGTGCCTTCTCTCGTTCAGTCCTTGGAATGTCCGCTGGATGGCGGTGCTTCTATATGAGGAATATATGATGAAAAGACGCGAGATGGTGGTACTTGGAGTGTTGAATAGGTGGACGAACAGACACACAGACACATGCATGGACGGGCGCACGGATGGCTGCATGGTCGGATGGATGCATGGACCGACGCAGGAGCGGATGCATGAACGAAAGCAGGGACAGACGCATAGATGAACGAGCGGACTCACGAACAGACGCACCCATGTACGGGCGGATGGACGCATGGACGGTCACACAGACGGACGCATGGATGGACGAATGTTAGAACGAATGAACAGACGGATGCTCCGCCCCACTCTCCATTATACACTCCGCAGATATGCTGCCATTTTTTTATACACGAAAGTGTTTGGCGCCGGGGTTCATCACTGCTCCGCTGACGTATGTCGCGGATATGACGTTGTAAAACATATAAAACAGATAGCAAAAAAACGATATTACAATACTCTGCCACGGTGTGATACTTTTGAATATTGCTGCCTTATGGGAAAAAATCGTCGCTTATGGCGATATTTTTCCCAAGGGACAAGGCCTGGGATAGTGAGTATATTTTGCCCTAGTACAATGGTGAAAGAAAAAGGTATTGTGTTCTTTGTCATATTATCATGAGCCAGCGTCATCATGATGCTTGATTCACCCCTTCTTGAGTTCACTTTGCGCAGCACCTTTGTGACGCTATGCTTTGTGACGCAGCACGCATGAGGAGATAGCATATCGGGCGGGGGGGGGGGCATAGACGAAGGGTAAGCACCTCGAGTAAGGCAGGGCCGGTTCAGTCTGACATGAGTGAAACCGACCGATCCGATAGTTTGGGCTCAGAGGAGCCCATGCCGACAGGTGTGCTCTCCCTTTTACTCGCTCCGAAGAGCAAAGCAGCAAGACTGCTCAGGACCGTCCAGTGTCACCACTGGCAGAAATGCAGCAAACAAGCCAACGCACTGCTTAGCCGACTCCGGCCAACAGGCCTGTGGGACACATCTCCGCACCACAAGTAGAAGGGCACTGGCAATTCGTGCAAGAACAGCCTGCACCTTTACGTGGTACAGGGTGTTCTCTGAATTGGAAAGCCACGGCTCCAACTTGACTAGATTACAGGGGGACGCAACAACCCAAACCTTGCCGACACTTCTGAATCACCAATAGATTTGGATCAGTCGCGAAGCAGCAGCGAGATCAAAACCTCATATCACGGCCTCTTAATTCGCTGGAATACAGCGTCTTGGAAGTTTCGGGACCTTAGCGGTACGTAGCTTGAAACCTCTCACTAACACAGCCATTCCTTGCCGAGTCCTCCGAGAAGTTGCATTGCAGGTGCTTACCAAATCATTCAGCCAAGCCAGTACATTTCCTTTCCCAGTTGGTAAGCTACCTAAGCCAGCATGATGATTGTGGAACTCTTCCTTGGATGCTCGCCAGTTGTAATCATTTCTTGAGCGGCACCCACTCAGTGTGATATATAATCGACCACATCAACTCTAGGCAATGGAGTAGAGAGGCTCGACACAGATCGCCGTTGTGTAAAATCGGGTAGCCTGTCCTAGACATACAGCGTCGCAAACCTCAGTCAAGCCTCGGGCATGTTGTGGTTGGTCTTCTGCCACAAGGCTGATATTTCTTAAATGTATACCTAATAGGGCTTGGTTGGCGTCTGATTACGCACAGTAAATTATTTCTAGGCAGCAATCTGTTCTCCAAAGTGGTTGCCTAAAAGGTCGCATAGCAGTCTGCCCCTATTGCGAAAAACGGCATCCCAAGCGGGATTCGAGTACGTTTATTGGCACTGCATGGTACACGCTGGAGAGAATGGTACACACTGGCATTACCTGGTACTAAGCTGGGTGCACTGGGAAATAGCTGTGTTGCACTGGTAGGGGCACTGGATTAATCGCTGTGATGGTAGTGCACACTGGGAAGCACTGGAAGTGCTGGAATTTTGACTGGCAAGCACTGATGCTTACTGGAGGAGGCACTGTTTCTACCAGCGCAGCATGCAGAATAATGTAGCGTGTGCCATGGTATGATTCGGTGTCGTTGAATATAAAACGCTTGATTCGACGGCATGTATAAATGCTACCCCAACGAATCCCGAGCATACGTAATATTTGCGGTGCACGTAGGTATCACAGCAATTAATGCACCTTTTCCGCACGAAGATGGCCCGGCGTATACCGGCCATCTTCGCATCGTTTTGTGTATTGCTGGAACGATTCCGTGTTGCAGTGTTTGTAGGCCTGGAGCTGGACGCCACTCCCAAAAGAAAGAGAAAATTGTTTATGCCACACGTTTGACGTACGCAAGTGAGCTCTCTCGATCGCTTCGCAAGGTTTCCCAGTGGAGGCGAGAGAAACATCTTGAGTGATATGTGGGGTTTAACGTCCCAAAACCACTCTATGATTATGAGAGACGCCGTAGTGGAGGGCTTCAGAAATTTATACCACTTGGGGTTCTTTAACGTGCACCCAAATCTGAGCACACGGCCTACAACATTTCTGCCTCCATCGGAAATGCAGCAGCCGAAGCCGGGATTCAAACCCACGCCCTGCGGGGAGAGAAACATCTGTCGTTCGATTCCGCCACACCGCGTAAATAGATGTCTGACCATGCGTATCCTTCAACTTACTCCAGGTAACAGTTAGAAAAGTTCCGAAGCTCAAATTCAGAAAAGTCAACCATTCCAACTCACCGCATCGAGAGCGGTCTTACCCAGTGTCCGGCCCAGCGGGCATTGGGACTATCGTGCGGGCTGCGTCGGTGTTCCCGGCACTTATTGCTTCGTGTACACACAATTTTAAAGTGTGAGAATAACTGTAAAGTATAGTTTATAAATTCATGAACCAAAATACACTATTTTGCCTTGTCTCGATGTCTGCACAAGGAGCGCTGACAATCGATGTGCCGTGTTTTCAGCTGCGCGGGCTGTCATCGAAAGCTTCCGGCCGCGCTTAGGTGGTACTTCTCTGACTGATATGTAAGAACACAGCATTTCCAGTTGGTAATTTGGTACGCCTTCGTGAACTGACTGTCCGGCATACGTTTTCAGCGGATTAAATTAGTATTTCTTTGGGCGTTTATTTAGTTATTGGGATTGATATAACTGCAAATGTGCAAACTGCACACCCGCTGTATACTGCCAGCGGTGGCCATAAATACAGCTATCGCTCGGGATCGCCGCTGCAGAAAAGCATCTATGATATGACTGAAATAACTGTAAAGTATAGTTTAGAAATCCATGAACCTAAATACACTATTTTGCCTTGTCTCGATGTCTGCACAAGGAGCGCTGACAATCGATGTGCCGTGTTTTCAGCTGCGCGGGCTGTCATCGAAAGCTTCCGGCCGCGCTTAGGTGGTACTTCTCTGACTGATATGTAAGAACACAGCATTTCCAGTTGGTAATTTGGTACGCCTTCGTGAACTGACTGTCCGGCATACGTTTTCAGCGGATTAAATTAGTATTTCTTTGGGCGTTTATTTAGTTATTGGGATTGATATAACTGCAAATGTGCAAACTGCACACCCGCTGTATACTGCCAGCGGTGGCCATAAATACAGCTATCGCTCGGGATCGCCGCTGCAGAAAAGCATGTATGATATGACTGACCTTCTACTTACTTCAGGTACATATAAGGTAACAGTTAGAAATGTTGTGAAGCTCAAGTGCAGAAACTTCAAGCATCGCAACTCAGCTGCGTCGGGAGCGGCCTTTTGCACCATCCCAGCGAGCATTAGGCTTATAGTGGCGGCCGCGTCGGTGTACATGCTGCTGGTGCTTTTTGCTTTAGGTGGGCACAACTAGAAAGTGTAAGAACAACTGTAAAATACAGTTTATACATCCAAGAGCCTAAATCAACTATTTCTACGCTTGTTCGGTGCCCGCACGACGAGTGACGACGATCTATGTGTCGTGCTTTGAGCAAAGCAGGCTGTCGCCGAAAGCTTCATGCCAAACGTCGTAGCCGGTACTTTTCTGACTCGTATTTAGGAACACGCAATTTTGAGTTGGTACTTTGGCACGCCTTAGTGAACTAACACAATGGCATACTTTCCAAGTGGATTGCATTAGTATTTTCTTCAGCAGTTTCTTAGTAGCAGGTATTGATATAACTGCAAAACTGTACACTGGCACGTCAGGTGTATTCTGCTATATCGTCCCTTGCGCGAGAAAAATACTCAGTATTCAATCGTGTCCGCGCATATGTACCGAACAAGTCGTCTGGAATAATCTGTACATGTTGACCAGTAGCAAGTGCGAGAAGTGACTGTCAAAGAAAAAAATTATATCGGCAGCACCAATCTGTGCCTGCTCTTTATTTGAGATTTTTGAGAGTTAAGATTGGATTCTTCGAAAAACTTTGCGCCCTTGTCAATATCCGCACGTCGTTCGGTTCCCCGAACCCGTTCGCAACTGTCGAATGAAGGCGCAATTGTCATTTGCAAAAGAATACCGCGTTAATCTTGACTTTGCGGCTTGTCAACATAAAGACGAAAAGCGGTTTTTAGGGTTAAAAGTAATGTACGACCAAACCAACATGTTCTGTCGTGGCTTAGTGAATAGAGTTGTAGGGTTGTAATTCAAAGGTCACCAGTTGAAATCCGGTCGTGGGGTATTTTATTTCTTTTTGATTTCCTAATGTTTGTTGTTAATGTTGGAATATTGCTTCTTTCACTTCTGTATTTATTTATTTATTTATTTACGACAAATATGCACCCCCCGTCTTAACCATGTGAAGCCATTTTGCGCCGAGTACCTGGCGCCGGTACTGGGACGCTGCCGCTCCAGCGTCCCAGAACCAGCGCAATTCTGAGCCACAATCAGGCATGGCGCTGAACGCTGGTAGCCAGTAGCGCTGGTTTTTGCAATAGCAGATCTCCCCCATCGTAACCTCTTGCTCGTGGGTCTCAACTAGACACGAGGGCTTCGTCAAATAGAATAGGAAGTTTGCCAAAATAACAGTTAGTCCCAGCCATATTGGTTGCTTGCGCACTCGCCCACATGTTAAGCATCATATACATATTGATGTTCCTCTCGCCAGTAAAGGTACCGGGATCGAAGGGTTGCGTTATAGTGACGTAGCCACTCGTTGTCGGTGGTGTTGCCGACGTGGTTCGCGAAGGTGTGCCTTAACGTGGGGCTTTGGTAGTAAACAGCAGGAGAGGTCCACTGCTGAGCTCTGTCATCAAAAAAGTACCCAAAACATCTACCCAAGATGTTACGTGGCAATACTATTAATTCAGTCCCAAGCCACACTACAGCTCCATCCGGAACGTCAACTTCTTCAACTTCCTTCTGGACGCCTAATAAAAATGTGTTGCACTATGCACTGAGAACGCCAGAGAATAGCCCGTGTGATATCGGTTATCAAACGAACCATCACGTAAGACCATCGTCAAAATAAAGCGCTTTAAAAGCAGACCATTCCTTCAATAAAGCGGCATTAGATCCTGTCTGTTCGCGGCGTCCGTGTCTTTCCTCGGCCACGATAGAACAACTGGCGACGAGGATGAAATGATAGTAAGATCCTGAAGCAAGCACCGGCACAGCGGTAGAAACGGAACGGACGACTGGCCTCAGCACAGAAGGCAAGCGTTTCAAAATGGCGATTCCACTAGCTTCGCAACGTTTCGGAAGCATGCCAGAGTTTAACCCGAGCAGCGACGACATCAAGTCGTATTTCTAAAGGTTTGAGAACTTTGTGGCACTTAAGGAGGTTCCGGAGCTAAAGAAGCTGAGGCTGTTCTTGAACGTAGTAGGAAGCAAAGTGTACGGGGAGCTCCAGAAAATTTTGGTCCCTGACAGACCTACTGACAAAACCTTCACAGAAATACAGGAGGTTCTAGCACAACACTACAGTCCTGAGTATTCTGTAATCGCCGAGCGTTGCAAGTTCAACCAACGCATGCAGAAGGAAGGGGAATGCGTCAAAGTATTCATGAAAAAATTGAAACATTTGGCGCGTAGTTGCGAGTTCAAGGCGTTTCTAAACGATGCGTTAAGGGATCGACTCGTGGCAGAACTGCGCGACCAAGAAACTCAAAGGATATTGTTCGCAACTGAAAACTTGAAAAAGCGTGCAAAATTGCACTCAAAAAAGAACTTTCTGCCAAGCAAACCATAGAGCTACATTCTAAAGTAGAATGCTCGACCGATAATAATGCGGTCAGTAGAAAAACACAAGCAAAAACCAGGCCGTCGACACATAAGAACGAAAAGGGTCAAACGAAGGCCACTTGTTATCGCTGTGGGAAAGGGCACGATGCAGACAAGTGCTAGTATCGCAACGCGAAGTGCCGCGCGTGTGCTAAAACAGGGCATTTGCAAACGATGTGTCGAGAAAAGAAAAACCGTCCGGTGAACTACGCTGAAGCGACAGACGACACGTCTGTCGACGGCACATATCACGACATCACGTCGTGATGTGTGCTAGAGATGGGAAACGAGGCTACAAAGTGTCTTTGCTGATTAAAGGGAAACCTATTTCTATGCTTTTGGATACGGGCGCAGCTTTCACATTCATGCCTGCAAGTACGTTCAAGCAATGGTTTTCGCAAACTGCATGCAAACCAAAAAAGGCAGTGTTGAAAACGTATACAGGACAGCCTGTAAAGCTGAGAGCACAGGCGACCGTAACTGGCGAGCAGAACGGCTGCAAAACAGAGCTTCCGCTACATATGGTAGAGGACCAGGGCAAAGCTATGCCTATGCTTCTAGGGCGAGATTGGCTTAAAAAGTTGCAACTTGAATAGAATACCGTCAGTGCTGTCACACAAAGCGCGGATGTCCGTTCTCTGCGGGAAAAATTTCCAGAAGTCTTCCGTACGACACCGGGAATAGTTGGCAAATTCGAAGCCAAAATAACCATTGACCCAATTGCTACGCCAGTGTTCTGCATAGCCAGGTCTATGCCTTTTGTTACTAAAGAGGCAGTCAGCGAAGAACTTCGGAAACTACAGAGTGAAGGCATCTCAAAGAAAGTAACTACGAGCAAGTGGGCGACCCCCATCGTACCAGTTCCGAAGCGTGGAGGCGGAATCTTAATTTGCGCAGACTACAAAGTAACAATCAATCGATTACTCAACACTGATTGATATCTACTACCGTTTCCTGAGGATTTATATTCCATGCTAGCTGGGGCAAATTATTTTGCGTGCTGGACTTATCCTCGGCGTACCAGCATTTGCCTCTCAGTGAAGAGTCCAAGCGACTGCTCACGATAAACACGCACCAAGGCTTATACGAATTCCAAAGACTTCCATTTAGAATTGCGAGCGCACCGGCCTTATTTCAGGCTATGATGGACAAAGTCCTAGAAAGAATTCCTAACGTAAGATGCTATATAGACGACGTCATCATCACTGGCCACAGTGCAGAATACTGCTACACAACTGCCACAAATGTCCCGAAAGCACTCAGCGACCACAACATAGCGCTAAAGGAAGAAAAATGCAAATTGTTTTTGCGATTTTGTGGTTTACCTCGGGCACAAGGTCTCGGAGGAGGGCATCTACCCCACCGCTGAAAAGATAAAAGCAGTGCGAGATGCGCCAGAGCCCAGTAACATCACGGAACTGAGCGCCTACTGGGGTCTTTTAAACTTCTATGGCAAATTCTTGCGGAATTTGGCAACACAACATTATGAGCTTCTATGAGTGTGGTAGCACCACTTTATGAGCTTCTTCAAAAACACCGCAAGTGGGAATGGACGCAACTGTGCAAGAAGGCATTCGAAGAAACTTAGGAAATGATTCTGAACAGCGGGGTATTAGCCTTCTACGACATCACAAAACCAGTCGGACTTAGTTGCGATTCTTCCGCTTACGGCTTGGGAGCTGTGATTTTCCACAAAATGCCTGACGGAACCAAACAACCGATCGCACTCGCTTCGCGCACATTACTAGCAGTGAACGCAACTATGCTCAAGAGGAAAAAGAAGCCCTCGCACTCGTATTTGGGTGGCGACGATTCCATCGCTACTTGTATGGCCGCAAGTTCAGCCTAAACACCGACCATCAGCCGCTTCTTGGGCTTCTTGGGCGCGATAAGCCACTGCCATCATTAGCAGCTGCACGAATGCAGATATGGGCACTGACGTTGACAGCGTATCAGTACGATCTCATGTTCCGGAACGCCAAAAAAATGCAAGTCGCTGGCGCGCTATCACGGCTGCCACTGTCTACAAGCTTTGGAACGACGAACCGGAGTGTTTAGCTGTTGCTCGAGAAACTGAACGAGACACTGTTTTAACACGTGTTTTAAGCTACGTCCTTTCAGGATGGCCACAGCATTACCTTGACGAACTGCGACCATTTTTCATACACAGAGATTACCTGTCTGGGCAGCAGGGGTGCTTGACTCGGAGCAATCGGGTGATCGTGCCAGAAACTCCGCAAGCTCATGTTCTCTCAATGCTGCATGAGGGACGTGTGGGGATGAGTCGTATGAAGATGCTTGCACGGTCGTACGTGTGGTGGCCTTCACTCGACAAAGACGTAGAAGAAACCGTCCGGAATTGTCAAGTCTACCAAAGCACTCGTCCAGCAAAGTCGACAGGTCGTCTAAAACCCTGGCGGTATCCAACAAAAGTCTGGGAGATGATTCACGCCGACTACGCTGTCAAAGACGGTGTAAATCTACTCGTTCTTGTAGACGTGTACTCTAAGTGGGTTGAAGTGTTTGTTATGCATCGACTGCAACCACCAGAACCTTGGAAAAACTGGAGACGTTATTTGCCGCATACAGCTACCCTGAAGAAATTGTAACCGACAACGGTCCACAGTTTACTTCGGATGACTTTGGGGAGTTCTTGAGGCACAGGGGTATCAAGCATACTAGGACCCCTCGTTATCATGCCGCTTCTAATAGAGCAGCAGAACGACTGGTAAGAACGACCAAGGAAGCTATCTTGAAGCAGGTTCTGAGCGATCAACATGCTAGAGTGAATAATGCAGTACAAGAACGTCTTAACAAATTTCTTTTTTCGTATAGACACACCTCACACTCGATGACTTCCTGCACGCCTGCTGAAGTTTTCCTTAAGCGCCTGCCCCGAATTACACTGTCTGTTCTTAAACCAAGCTTTGCCGGAGAGACATTGCGAAACACCTGAAACAAGACACGGAGTGACGTAATCGCCACAGAGGACCCGCTGGCTTTTTCTCCGTGGGATACAGTGTACGTAAAGACCACTAGTGGTGAGCCGGTATTATGGCAAGAAGGTACTGTTGAGCAAGTTCTCAGCCCAGTCACGTACATGATTAGGGTTCAAGGGCGACTACAGTTCTCTCACGTGGGTCACTTGCGACAAAAGAAAACTAGCGTATGGACTGAAGTTCCTAGTAATGCGGCATCCGCAACTGGCTCGTAGAATGATGGAGGAATCCGCCGAGGAGGATCAAAAGTGCCAAGAAGCCTTTTGCAGGATTCGTCTTTTCGAGAGGTCTTTTCGAGAGGCAACGTGTCAAGTGAACCTTGGCCAAGAAGACAAGATCCAACTCAGACAACCTCATCAGAGTTAAGAGATTTCAGCGACGACAAGAATCCACAGGTCCTACCACCAGAACCACCTCTAGACGCGTCATCAGGTACAGAAAGAGGGAATGCAGGGCTTAACAAGACCGGATCTAGCTCCCTAGCAGTTGAGCAGCCTATTTCTACAGGCAACGAGTCATCGTCAGCATTACCGCGACTAGGCACCCACGTGCGATAGCCTCCTGACCGGTACGCTGCAAAAGACTTCACGAAAAGAGCAAGTTTAAAAAATGACTGTTGTTTTACTAAGCAGGGAAGAGTGCGATATTGGTTATCAAACGAGCCATGACGTAAGACCGTCGTCAAGAGAAAGCGCTTTAAAAGTAGAGAATTTTTTCGATAAAGCGGCATTCGTTCCTGTCTAGTCCCGGCATCCGTGCCTTTCCTCGGCCACGATAGAACAGCTTGAGCAACATGAATGTCTAAGACTGCGTTTTCCAACAAACGTGGCCAGACTAACAAAAAATATTGTAAGTGTATTGGGCAGAATTGAAACGAATATTGTCGATAGATCAGGCTAGACTGTCACGACAGTTAAGTCAATAAATCGGGCTAGATTTCAGATAGTTATTTTGATGTATTGAGCTAGGCTATGAGAAAACAACGCCAGACCCGCACGGAACACGAAGAACAGTCACAGGGAACCCTCTACATCCTAAATCACCATATAGTTTGTGTAGTTAGGAGGCATTCACTCTGCCATCTTTCGTCCTTCTTTGGAGATGCGTGGTACTCGCTAAATACTTGCAAGCAATTTCAGTGCTATTTTTGGATGTATGTATGTATGGATGGATGGATGGATGGATGGATGGATGGATGGATGGATGGATGGATGGATGGATGGATGGATGGATGGATGGATGGATGGATGGATGGATGGATGGATGGATGGATGGATGGATGGATGGATGGATGGATGGATGGATGGATGGATGGATGGATGGATGGATGGATGGATGGATGGATGGATGGATGGATGTGTAGTGCCTCATTGCGCTGTGCGTCAAGGAGGAAGAAGTTGGCATTTGGGCCGCGCGGCACGTGTAGCGCGATAATAGAAAAATCAGTTCAAAAACCGAACGCTGTCAGGGCTGGATCTTTCCCGTGTTAGCTCCGACAGTTAATGGTGACCTGAAAAAGAACACACAGCCCCGATCATCCCGCATGGATCCCGCCGGCTCTGCCACCAATCCTACCGGTCCTGACGCCCAAGAAGACGCCAGACCTAGTGGTGCTGCAGTCGCTACGATTCAACATGTCAACCTGCCACCATTTTGTTCCAACAGCCCCAGCACATGGTTTCTGCAGGTCGAGGCGCACTTCCGTCTACGGCAAATCACCAGCCAACAGACCAGGTACTGGCATCTGGTATCCTGCTTACCTCCGGACGTAGCCGATGACTTAGCTAATATTTTAGCGTCGTCGCAACCGAGCCATCCCTACGACATGTTGAAAGCAGCTATCATTTCCCGCAAGTCTGAGTCCGAACACAGCAGACTCCAACAGCTCATCACGGCTACAGGGCTCGGTGACCGTCCCCATCACAGCTCCTGCGACTCATGCGCCAGCTCCTTGGCGACCCCTGCGCCCCTCAAGAGAAGAAGCTGTTACGTGAGTTGTTCCTCCAGCGCTTACCGCAGAGCATGGTCCCGGTCCTCGTAGCTGCAGGAGATGTCCCACTAGACACACTCGCTGAAATGGCTGACCGAGTGGCGGACTACTCACGGGCACATAGCGTCAACGCCGTTACCACATCGCTACCGGCTACCGCTGCAGACCCGGCGCTCGCGAGCATCGAGAACCATTTGGACACCCTTGTCAGACGCCTCGGTGACTTTGTACCTGCGCATCGTCGACCGTCATCAAGGTTCGAGATACACAGTCGCTCCTTCACGCCCCCACGTTCTCCGAAACTTTGGCCACCCGACGCGCCGCGGAACGTTCCATCCTCAACCGTGTGCTGGTACCCCCGCCGATTCGGTGCCTCTGCTCACAAGTGCACTCGCCCGTGCTCCTGGTCGGGAAATGCGATGACCGGCCACTGATGGCGGCAAGTGGTACTGGTCGAAAGTCCTGCCGCCTTTTCTATGTTTCTGATAAGATCACTGGCGCTTGCTTCCTAGTCGACACAGGAGCCCAGGTCAGCGTCATCCCGGCCTCGTGTGCAGATCGCCGTCGCAACGAACAGACCTTCCCACTGCAAGCTATCAACAATTCCGCCATTCGCACATACGGCCAACGCTCTCTTACACTTGACCTTGGACTACGCCGTACTTTCCGCTGGATTTTCATCCTAGCTGACGTCTCCCAAGCTGTTCTTGGAGCTGACTTCCTCAGTTTTTTTAACCTTGCTGTGGACATGCATGCTCATCGCCTCATTGATTTCAACACCCGCCTCTCCATCAACGGCGTACTCTGTACTTCCTTTCCAGTGGGACTGCGAGCTCTCACACCTGCTTCGCCATATGCAAAAATACTCGACGACTTTCCCAGCATCACGAAGTCGCACACCAGAGAGTCACCGGTGAAGCATTCCATCATTCACCACATTGTAACAACTGGACCTCCCGTTTTTACACGAACCCGTCGACTATCTGGAGAATGCCTCGCCATCGCCCGCCGTGAGTTTGAGCACATGCTTGAACTTGGCATTGTGCGGCCTTCCTCCAGCAACTGGGCGTCACCACTCCACATGGTGCCGAAGAAAGATCCTGGCGACTGGAGACCATGTGGGGATTACAGCGCTCTCAATGCCCACACCATACCAGACCGCTATCCACTTCCTCACATACAGGATTTCACATCAAATTTGGCTGGGTGCACAATCTTCTATAAGGGTGACTTAATGAAGGCTTACCATCAGATTCCTGTACAACCCGCCGACATTCCTAAGACGGCGATCACCACCCCATTCGGTCTGTTTGAATATGTGAGGATGCCTTTTGGATTGCTCAACTCTGCACAGACCTTTCAGCGCACTATCAACGAGGTCACGCGGGGTCTCGATTTCGTATTTGCCTACCTTGGTGACCTCCTTGTAGCAAGCTCATCCGACCCTGAGCATGAAGCCCACCTGCGCACCTTGTTCCACCGCTAGGATGATTACAGCTTTGTAATTAATCCCAATTAGTGCCTCTTCGGCGTCGCTACAATAGAGTTCCTAGGCCACCTTGTCACTCCAAAGGGTATCCAACCACTCGCCAGCAAAGTGAAGGCTATTCAAGACTTTCCACCCCCGACTTCACTGAAGAGACTCCGAGAATTTCTGGACCTACTAAACTTCCATCGCCGCTTTCTTCCAAAGTGCACCACATTCCTAAAGCCCTTGACCGACCTATTGGCTAAAAAGAAAGACCCGGCTGTGCCAATGGAGTGGCCCAAGGACGCTGCATCTGCCTTCGACACTGCCAAGAAGGCTCTGGCAGACGCTACTATGCTCATACATCTCGTCCCTGATGCCTCAATTCGTCTCATCACTGATGCAACAAGCGTGGCAGTTGGCACTGTTCTCGAGCAGCACGTATCCGGTTGGCAGCCCCTTGGGTTTTTCTCGCAAAAACTGAAGCCACCAGAGACAAAATACAGTACATTTGCCCGAGAACTACTCGCGGTATACCTCGCCATCAAACATTATCGTCATTTATTGAAGGGCCGGGACTTTGACGTCGTTACAGACCACAAGCCCCTGACGTTTGCCTTCCATCGCAATCACAGCAATTATTCTGCACGAGAGATTCGTCAACTATGCTTTATTTTCAAGTTCACTGTGGATCTCAGACACGTACATGGGCCGAAAAATGCTGCTGCTGATGCACTATCCCGCATCGACGCCTTGTCGACCCAGCCACCACTAGACATGGAAGAGCTAGCAGCTGCCCATAGCAACGATCCTGAGCTGCATCGTCTTCGCTCTTTATCCACGTCTCTATTGTTCACGGAGTGCCCGCTTCCGATTTCTACCTCATTAATAACGTGCGAAACGTCTACTGGTGTCCCTCGGCCCTTCGTGCCTTCAGTTTTTCGTCGTGCAATTTTTGATCAATTGCACAACATGAGCCATCCTGGTATCCGTGCGACCCAGAAGCTAGTCACATCTCGTTTTCTTTGGCCAAGCATCAATGCTGATGTCCGACGCTGGGCGCGAACCTGCCTTGAGTGCCAGCGCGTTAAAGTTCACCGTCACACTGTCACGGCAATATCCCCGTTTCGGCCTCCAGACGCAAGGTTTTCTCACGTCCATCTCGACATCGTCGGTCGTCTTCCGTCATCGCAAGGAGCCTGTTACTTGCTGACATGTGTGGATCGCTTCACCAGATGGCCGGAAGCGTTTCCCAATTCCAACATTACAGCACCAACAGTTGCCAAGGCTTTCACAAACGGCTGGGTGTCGCGCTTTGGATGCCCTTCTGTCGTCACCACTGATCGCGGCCGTCAGTTTCAATCGGCCATTTTCACCGCACTTGCCAATATCCTGGGCATTCGACAAATCCACACAACTGCCTACCATTCTTCCGCCAATGGCATGGTCGAACGGCTTCATCGACAACTGAAAGCTGCCCTCACTGCTCACCAGCCAAGGGAACGTTGGCTCGACCACCTCCCCTTCGTACGTCTGGGCATCCGATCAGCATTGAAAGTGAATCTCGGCTGCTCATCAGTCGAACTAGTCTATGGCGTTTCCCTGCGTCTTCCAGGAGAATTCTTCGAGCCATCATCGCCACCTTCCACTCAAGATGTCTCCACGTACATTCGAGAGCTGCGCACCACGTTTCGGGACCTTGCTCCTGTGATTCCTGCCGACCGACACCCCCAGTCTGTCTTCGCCAGTCAGGATCTGCATGACTGCAGTCACGTCTTCGTTCGGCGTGACCAAATACGGCCACCACTAACACCAGCCTATGATGGCCCATTCCGCGTACTCCATCGTACACCTAAGACGTTCACGCTGAACATCAATGGCCGTGAAGACGTCGTGGCTGCTGATTGACTGAAACCTGCATATATCGCCGCTCTCGCGGCCGCGGGGTTTCAATCTAGAGTCTGGATGCCAACATCTAAGCATGTCCCCTGGGGGACTCCTCTGGTGATTCCTACGGCTCTCGCTCTACGGGGGGGGGGGGGGGGGAGGGAGCCCTGTAGCGCCTCAATGCGCTGCGCGTCAAAGAGGAAGAAGTTGGCATTTGGGCCGCGTGGCGCGTGCAGCGCGATAATAAAAAAATCAGTTCGAAAACCGAACGCTGTCAGGGCTGGATCTTTACCGTGTTAGCTCCGACAGATAGATAGATAGATAGATAGATAGATAGATAGATAGATAGATAGATAGATAGATAGATAGATAGATAGATAGATAGATAGATAGATAGATAGATAGATAAATAGATAGATGGATGGATGGATGGATGGATGGATGGATGGATGGACGGACGGACGTCCATCCGTCCGTCCGTCCATCCATCCATCCATCCATCCATCCATCCATCCATCCATCCATCCATCCATTCATCCATCCGTCCATCCATTCATTCATCCAAAGTTTTTGCAATACGCTAAGAACTATTTCGCAATATTTATCAACAGATCCGTTGCAGTGACATAAGAGCGCCCATCGTCCTCGTGTGTGTGCGGCTAGGTTAGGGGTTTTTCATGCAGACGAGATGCTAGACGGTGAACCAAAGTGAGACACCAAGACGACAATTATCTGAATGAGGCCTCGAAAACAGTTTTGTGGGGCTTTCTTCCTATCATCCTCATTTCGGTGTAGTGCAGTGGCTCATCATGCATCATGATTTCCCTCAAGTTTATGATACTAAGTCGTAAACGCTTGTGTACTGCACGATGTCCGCGTAGACTGAATGAAGAGAAACATTGTAAATTGCTGAAGCCTTCGAATAAGGCATTCCTCACAATCATGTAGCGACTGAGGAACTCTGCGACCCTAAATCTACATTACTGTAATATAACTATTACAATATTATTATTATAACTATATATTTTCACAAGATATCAATAATATTTTAATAAATTTTTGTCAAGCAGGAGCATTTTGTATTCATTGCGGTTACTTGCATGAGTTTTCGTTTCTTAGTTCTCGAGTGATGTTTGTTTTATTCAACACGTAATCTTCGCTTTACCAGAGCCATTTCACACCTTTTCTTTATTACAAACGGGAAAACTCCGTAAAAATTGCAATAGCCTGCGTATGCCACCATTTACTCTGCTGACCGTGCCGCAGTGCGCTAAGCTGTAGCGTAATGTTAACGGGTGTCGTAAACGCAATGCCGCCAATGTTATTTTTTGTTTGATACTTGGAACATATATGCTATAGAGTGCCACCATAAGACACATAAATAAAACTAGAGCCCCTTGTGAATATTTTATTGGGGCCTCTGCGCATGAGGCGTACGAGTATTTCAATTTAAATTGACAAGGCGCATCAAAATTAGTGTGTCACGGTGCACCTCTTTTACAAGGCGCTTTATAGAACGTGGTAACCACTTTCAAACTGTTTTCGGCCCGTGACTGGCTCATTTTGTGGAATGCATTAGCAGCTCGCGCAGCCACGTGATATTTTGTGCACTTCAATAAACGTCCTTGAATAACAGCCATTACATGTATTTGGCTGGTATGTTCAGTAGAGATGTGAACTTATATGTAGACTGAAGAAGACCCTGTCTACAAAATAGTGATTACACTTCAGCCTTCCCGAGCAGTTGCGCGCACGCGTGCCCCCTGTAATTTTTTTTTATTCAGGACGAGGGAGTGTTTAACTGCTAAAGTGACGCCGGAAACATTGTGCTAGAGATAAACATCAAAACACTGTGATGCTCAACGTCGTCTATAGTTACAGATGAGTGACGTATACAAGATATAAAGTGAACCATCGTGTAAAAAGAAGACAATCTCATATGTCGTTAGAATGGCTAGCCCAAAAAAAAACTTTCTCTGGTTTGGAAACATAGTGAATTTAGTATAAATGTTCCACATACCTGTTGTGACGTACGGTGTTGTGTGTTGTCCCAATTTCCAAATTGCCATTCCAGACCCCTTGTTCCAGTCGACTGTGTTTCTCTCTATCCATCGCACTACAGTAAGAAGAAAAAAATTAGTGATCTTCACAGCAATAACTACCAGCGCTTTTTACGTGCAACAACCAAGGCAATTAGAGTTATTTATCGGGCTCATGACTGAAAGCACACGGACTTTTAAGTACCCTCTGTCGACATGAAACTTGTCCGGCCAGGATAAAACGCGTGGCTTCCGTGTCCCCAGTCAAGCGCTGCAACCAATTCACAACAGCAACACGCTATCCACTGCAAAACATTTCATTGTGATTGTTATAATCATCATCCTGACTATGCCTAGTGTAGGACAATGGCTTCTGCCATCCGCCAAACATTTGTTCAGCTGAATCAACGCCATTTACGCAAAACACATGACCACTCGTGCATATCAGAACGTAATTAATGTGACTAATCTAAGACAAGCGCCTCTTATGGTCACCTAGAAGCCCGAATGATAGGCAAAATTTTGGGCAGTGTGAGTGTGCAAAAATGACAACGCATCCAGAAAAAATGCGAATGCCACGTAATATCCTGTATCGTCAAATTTAACCTAGATAGCATGCTAGGCACGTCATTTGTAGCGTGACATAACTAGCCTAATTGATAAATTGATGATCGATTTGTGGGATTTAACGTTCCAAAACCACCATATGATTACGAGAAACTCCGGAAACTTCGACCACCTGAGGTTCTTTAACGTGCTCCCAAATGTGAATACACGGGCCTACAACATTTCCGCCTCCATCGGAAATGCAGCCGCCACAGCCGGGATTCGATCCTCTGACCCGCGGATCAGCAGCCGAGTACCTTAGCCACTAGGCCACCGTGGCGGGGCAACTGGCATAATTTACTTTGTGTCATTCTAGTCAGTATATATCTGGGATGTCTCATTTAGCCTAACGGTAGAGTAGATGCACAGCATCGATTTGTGTAAAATCAACACTGCTTTCACAACCATCAGGTCGTGTTCTGTATTACAGCCTAGTGTCTGCTAACTGCAGTTTAGAATTGGTTATATCTGGCCAATTTCAGGCTAGCGCTGGCTACTAGGAGTTACTTTCATCTATTGCGCATATTGTATCGGGAAATTCTGCAATTAAGTGAACCATCTAGCCTTACTGAGCCAGCTCCTGTTTTTGTTCACGGCTTTTGGTGAGATGTGTTAGCAGAATGTTGCTTTTGTTTTAGTATTGAGCAGCGGTACAGGGTGTACATCAACTGTTAGATGTATACATATATAGTTTAGTGTTTACGTGTTGGTCATCACAGGCTAAATTTTACTCCTAGGTACTTGGACTGGTTTGGCCTGTTATTCACAAAGAAGACATATTGTTGGTTTATCCACTCTAATCAGAGCGTAATAATGATTTGTATGTCGTGATAATAGTCTGCCGTTTATACTTGGTGTGGCTCGTTACCGCTGGATCGCGCCGCTGAACAATGCTTCTTGGGCGTGAATGAGCTTGCTGGCTCTAACGCCTGCCTGTATTTTACTAATCTTGCAATACATGACTTTAGGCGAAAGAGAAACGCCTAACCAACAATTTTGATTTATTCCCATTCAACTGATTCTTTTAGAGCTTGGGATCTGTTGAAATATATTTGGCCGATGCTTTTTTGTCTCCATAGACTCCACTATACTGCAAATACTTGTAGTACCTAGAATATATGAACAGCTCAAAGTAACAAGGCACCTAGCGGAATATTCCCTGGTCAAGCCATATCAAACATGGTTATTGGAGGTCTGTAAAGTGGCGCTTAGTGTTATTATGAAGAGATCGACATCCAAAGCTGTGCTCCAAAGTCCTACCGATTGCACGCCCTTTAGGCGGGCAGCTTCAAGATTGAAAACAACTCACGGCTGCAGCAGGCATAGGGAAAAGAATTAGCCATGGCAAGAGTATATAAAAATTACACTATTTTCTGCTAAAGGAACTATGTGTAGGAGGGAAGCAGTGGGGGCCGGCGCTTATACTGGCGGCAGCGTTAATTCTGAGGCTCATCGCGCCGTTGCCCAGGAAAGAAGCTGGGGAGGTCCAAAACACGCAGCGATGACCCGGTGTCTATTAATGGAACGTCTCATTCAGAGCTAATGGGTGATGACAAAAGGCTGATTGGACACTGACATCTATGATCCACTTTAGTTATTGCGCAAGCTGATAATCTGTTGTTCAACAACGCAGAGAAGAAATCTCCCGGTGGCACTATCTTGGAGGTTGAGATCCAGTTTATATATGTAGGGGGTGGCCAGTGTTGTGCCATGGCCTTACCGGTCTCTACAAAAAATTGTCGTTCTGTGTGGAGCGACATTCCACGACAGCTTCAACTACAGTGGTGCAACAGCGACTCCTGATGGGCTATCAGCTACCTGACCAAAAACTACTTAGATACACCTGACTACCCGAAGGGACGAATACAGCCAGAGCTGCCACCTCCTCTGTGTTGTACAGCGGACGATGGGCCTCACATCCGGACTTGATCAGTGAAAACACTTCCCAGATTCTTGGGCCAGTGGCCGTGTCTTGGTGCAATGTTATCTCCGGGTCCTGCGAGGAGCTAGCAGAGCCAGAATACTCAACCTAGAATCTTGCCACCCTAGGGAGTCTTCTCTACGCGAGGAGTTCGATTGATTGATTTGTGGGGTTTAACGTCCCAAAACCACCATATGATTATGAGAGATGCCGTAGTGGAGGGCTCCGGAAATTTCGATCACCTAGGGTTCTTTAACGTGCACCCAAATCTGAGCACAACATTTCCGCTTCCATCGGAAATGCAGCCGCTGCAGCCGGGATTCGTCCCGCGATCTGTGGGTCAACCGCCGAGTACCATAGCCACTAGACCACCACGGCAAGGCACGCGAGGAGCTCAAAGTCATTGAATTGAGCAGGTTGCACCGTATTGCTCCTCACTGTGCAACAAGGTGTGCGTGCCCTTGCAATTTCCTAGAAGAAGGTCTCACTGCCTGTTCGGGGACGAAGTGGAGGAGGACAATTCTGTCCGAGGGACCTGAACTCAATTGTCTTTCTTCGCAGGGAACATTGCGAAGACGGAGAGTATAAAACGCGAGCGCAGAGACACTCGGTTGTGCTTCATCTGTTTGATGTTGCTCCACGTTACTCAAAACTTGTAAGTACTGTACCTAAACACTTCTTTTTTTCTACTGTGGCTTCTAAACTCATCTTCTCCTCTGACTCGAATGGCTGCAGCTAGGATCACGCTACCCAAGGATGCCACAGTCACGAATATGGTGACATGTTCCGACACCTCATTCTGAAAACCAGTGAATGGTTGTGCAGATCGAGAAAGTATGTTTCTTCAGTAAGAAACTCGCTAGAAAACGTTGCTTGCATCCACGTTGTGAGGCGAGATACGGGAAGGAAGTGATTCTTCGAGAGCAAGAAAAACACCCGATTTCTGTCTGCCATAAGGTGCCATGGCGCAAAGACTAAAGGTGGGGTAAAGCTCAAAACATATGCAGCATTTCTTCCAGCGTTTTAGGGGCAAAGCTCTCTATAGCGGCACCCGTTCGTCTCTCGTAGCCGTTGTAGTATGTAACAATATAACCTTCTGACCTCCAAGGTGGTGCCGGTGAGAGATTTTTTCTGTGAGTTGTTGAATAATAAAAAATAATGCTCAATGTACATTCCCATGGCTGCTATAGGGGAATGAGAGACAGAAGCATTTGGCTTTTAGTTACCGCGCATGCTGCGATCCTCATTAGCAGCCATTGGCATGTACAATGACGATTATCTGACAAGAAAGGGTTGCTACGTTATACTCGCTGGGCGTAACCTCCTTGGTTTTAGAAAGGTTTAGCGAGCGTTGGGCCTCAGTGCCATAAGTACTGTGAACTAGTATATACCATGAACTCGAGGTGGTTAAAGGTGGGAAGTAGAGCCGAAGCGCAAGCCGAAAGAAAGCGTGCGTGTGCAAACTGTCGTTTAGTTCTTGGAATGTCCGCTGGATGGCGGCGCTTCTATATGGGAATATATGATGAAAAGATGCGAGATGGTGGTACTTGGAGTGTTGAATAGATGGACGAACGGACACACAGACAGATGCATGAATGGGTGCATGAACGGACGCAGGGGCGGATACATGGACGAACGCAGAGACGGACCCATGAACAGACGCATGCACGGACGGGTGGATGGACGTATGAACGGTCGCACAGACGGACGTATGGACGGACGGAAGCAAGAACAACTGGATGGACAAATGCTTTGCCCCACTCTCCATCACTCACTCCGTGGATATGCTGCCAATTTTTTTTCCGGCACCACTTTCCTCTACGTCATCGCGTCAACTCTGAGAGAAGGTGGCAAACCATATGTGGAGTGCCAAGGCCAGCGAAGCTCCGCGTCGCAGAGAAAGTCGCGGAGTGTGGCGAAAAAAAATGCACGCGAGACCACACAAAGCAGTGTGCAGTGTCTGTCAATGCTGCAACAAGAAATATAATTGAAAACCGATTTCCTGTCTTAGTTGCAGTTTTGAAATAAGAAAAACAAATAGCGACACCTCCGGATAGATGGATGGATGGATGGATATGGCTGTACCCTTTAGATCGGGTGGTGACTAGCGCCACCGAGCCGTACTACTTAATGAACCAAAAAGTAGATTTATTTTTTTTCCTTTTAAAAAGTGAGGTTGAGGATTCGTACTTTTCAGTGAAGCGTTTAATTTTCACTCATGCCTTGACTTTAGCCACCAATCAGATAACTTACTCCTAGTTAATTTTACCCGCTTAAAGTCTATTTTACCCTCCCTGTCCCTGAACACAAGTGCTTTGAAAAACTCTGCGCCATCATCCCGAACTATAGGATGAAGCCCTTTACAGAACTTTATCAAGTGTTCGGCAGTTTCTTCTTCCTCTCCACACGCACTGCATACCGTGTCTACCCCTTCATATTTGGCCCGATATGTCTTGGTTCGCAATTCTCCCGTCCTTGCCTCAAACAGTAGAGAACTACTCCGAGTATTATCATTGATCTTTTCCTTGGCAATTTTCTGCCTAAAAGTTCGATAGACCTCTAGTGCGCACTTCTCAATCATGCCAATTCTCCACATATCGGTCTCAGCATCCTTCACTTACTTCTTAACCGAGAATTCTTTTTGGTTTGGCCCCCTGCTGTTTTCTAAGTACTTACCAGTCGATTTTCTGGTTCGCTTCCTCCATTTTGTATCCACATTCTTCATGTACAAATATCTGAATACCTTCCTAGCCCAACGCTCCTCCCCCATTTCTCTCAATCGCTTCTCAAATGCTATCTTGCTGCATGCTTCCCTGCCCTCAAATGATGTCCATCCCATATCATCTTGTACTCCCTGAGTTGGTGTATTCCCGTGAGCTCCTAAGGCAAGCAGACCTATTCCACGTTGCTTAATTTCTAATCTCGCTTGAACTTCTCTGATCTCATGCACACGACCGCATTGCCGAACGTCAGACCAGGAACAACACCCCCTTTCACATTCATCTGACAACATCATACCTATTGTGATTCCACAGTGCCCTGTTTTACATTACCGCTGCATTCCTGTTACCTTTAGTTGTCACGTATATTTCGTGTTCGCTTAGGTACTCGGCCTCATTGCTTATGTTATCTCTAGCGTGACCTCCTGTATTCTAAGCTCACTACCTTCATTGTCATTAAAAATCATGACTGGTGATTTTTCCTTATAGAATCTGAAATCTAACCTATCTCCCTTATTACCGCAGATGTCTACCAATCTCTGAAAATTTTCCTTTTTGTAGGCCATTAGCACTATATCATCTGCGTACATCAATGCTGGTAGTGCCTATTCAATGAGTTTTCTTTGTTTGACGAAAAAAAGGTTGAAGACCAGTCCACTTCCCTCTAATTTGGCCTCTGATCCTTGTAGGTACATCATGAATAATAAGGATGACAGGGGACACCCCTGCCTAAGCCCCTGTTTGACCTCTGAGGTTCGGATACCAGTTTTTTCCACTGTATAACTACCTTGTTACCTTTACAGATATCCTTTAGAAGATTTGTGACTACATGTTCCACGCTTAGTGTGTCCACTATTCCTCACAATTCCTCTCGAACCACGCTATCGTACGCTCCCTTGATATCCAAAAATGCTAGCCACAGGGTCATGTGTTCCTCTTCTGATATTTCGATGCACTGCGTCAGTAAGCACAGATTGTCTTCCAACCTCCTGTGTTTTCGAAACCCATTCTGCAGTTCCCCCAGCCCCCCCTTATCCTCTATCCATGCCTGCAGTCTTTCCTTTATAATCTGCATCGCCAGCCTGTAGACCACTGCTGTCACTGTTATAGAATGGTAGTTGTTTATGCCAGCTTTGGCCCCCTTTCCTTTATAGATAACGCTCATCCTGCTAAGTTTCCATTCATCAGGAACTTCACCATCGATTATTAGTTTGCTCACTGCATCTCTCAAAGCCTGCTGAGACGTCAGACCTAATGTCTTTATCAGCATAATCGGAATGCCATCTGGGGCTGTTGATGCACTACTAGGAACCCTTTTCTCAGCCCTTTAACACTCGCGTTGTGAACATGGAGCCATTGCGCCACTTGATTCATACTTGTCTATTGTGGTGCATGAAGCACTTCTGTGTTGAAATTTTTCTGTCACCCTTGTTCTTATATATTCAATAGCTTCGTCCCCTTTTAGCCTAGAACCTTGGGCTTTACTTATAAACCTCTGCTCTAGGCTCTACTCAATTCTTGGGGAGTTTAGATGGTTCCAAAATTTCACAGCTGCTTTTCTATCTTTCTTATAAACTTCTGCTAGCCACTGAGCTCCCATTTTTCTGATCTTTTTATTGATAAGAAGGGGTGTATCCCTTCTACAGCATAGAAAGGTTTCCCATTTTCTTTCAAAAGGATCTTTAGCGCCACCTAGTAAGAATAGAATAGAAGGAACCAGAAACTCGCAATATACGGCCCCCGATCTTGAATGTTGTTGTACATCTTTGAGGCCACGTATTCAGCCAATACACTCAGGCATGCTAACCCTACCGATGGGCTTGAGTTAGAGTGTACTAGAAGTGGACATTAATATGGTGCTTGAGAACTGTTCGAAGAAATTCCGAGCATTTCCTGTCGAAGCTTCTGAGGAACAAGCTAAGTAAAATACAAGCATGAGTTGAGAATTTTCAGGTCACACAGCGCACGGTGATGACCTAACAGATCCGAGATGGGCGGCAGCCATGTTGACAGCAGCAAACGATGCTGTTGCATAGCGCAAGTTGCTGGCAGCCGTGCGCTGATTGGTTCTCCATTCGTCGATTTCTCCCGGCGCCGGCGCTGCAGATATCTGAATTGTCCAGAAGTGGACGTTTAAGCCACCGTCCCCAGCAGCGTCAACGCCGAGTGACGCCGGCGAATGAAAAGCCGCGAAAACGCCGGGAAAACGCTGCATATGTTTCGGGCTTAAGCGTAGCAGAGAGAGATGACGAGGGGATATGCATTTGAAATAGGGGCGCAATCGTCACTGGTACGGATTTCAAAGAGGGCTGAGCGAGCGCAGGCTAGCAGACGCCGCAGCCGTCAGCATTGCGACGAAAAAGTGTGGGAAGCGTGTGAATTGAGGGACAGGGCATGCGCATGCGCAGTGTGGTTGTAAATGCCTCTAAGAGGGGGACTTCGAAGAGAGTGAAAGGAAAGAGCGTTGGCCAAGAGACGCTGCGTGCATCGGCGTTGAGAGAAGAGAGAGAGATAAGTGAGAGAGAAGATAGGGGCGCTCATGCGCAGTAACGGTGATCTGGCCGCACGCCAGATTGAGCTCGATCATAAGACGCAATGAAACGAGAGTTTGAACACATTTATTGAAGGGAGTTTTTAGACCCGAATTTGGAGGTTCGATAAATTTGTCTGGTTTGTTGAGCTTGCCATGAGCACCGGCAACAGGCCACTGTGAAAAAATCCATTTATGTGAGCATTCACAGCGTGTTGAGAGGAAGTAGCAACATTTCGTTGCTCTAGCATCATATTGCTACACGCAAGCTGTGAACGCAGGATTACATGACCGTTCGACACATTTCAGTGTAGCTGGTGTACCTAGCTTCTCTTCTCTTCTTTCTTATGATACATGTTTTCGTTGTTATCGGTACTACAGCTCATGCTTACGCGGATATATGTGACGGACACAAATCAACTGTCAGAATACTGTTTCGGTAGTTTTTGAAATTATGGAGTACCTATGCAGGTATGCAAGTACTTTGTTGTCATCGTCGTCCACGGGAAATGCATATTGCGTGTCGCGGAGATATAATACTGTTTTTGCACTTTTTCAGAAGGCCCTGCTAGGTGTCAACACTGGTGGGCGGAAAACCCACCTCTATGAGGAGTCGTCTGCCCACATTGGTGCGGGCAGGCCAGGGCAGTGGCTTTCCTAAAATGGGCAACAGAACCTCCTGGCGGAAGCTGCTGCATACAGGCGGCCTAATATGACAACATCAATAGTTTTGCCGCAGCATTGGTCAACCACAAGGGTTCGACCATTAACGCCGTTGGAAGTTTAAAGCAGGCCTAACTATTACTGGGTAATACACGTGCGGATTTAGGGTGCCCTTTCACTGATTACTATGGTTTCTGGTGCCATTTGCCCAATGCTCCTATGCTGGGCCGACAGAGGTGCCCGCGAGTAAATAATACGTCATGTACAACTGTGACACTTGTGCAAGCTTCAATGAAGGTGAAATATATAGCACTGTCAACGCATAATATATTTACAGATTTTGCCTGTCTTCTTTGGCTTGTTCAGCCAGGAGGGAAGGGGAAAGAAGGAAGGGATGAAGGGAAAAAGGAAAAGAAAAACTAAGAAAAAGAAAGAAAAGAAGAAGAAAGGAAAACATGAAGGAATCAGGAAGGGACGGCCTCTTAAGAGAGTAAGGCGAACGTGAACATTGTAGTAGTAAAAGAGCAATGCGATCATTGACGGAAGCCCGCAACGCATACTGCAACTAGCCGCAGCTCCTCTGTTGCATCGTCAATGCAAACGTGGTCACACTATGTACTGATGAAAATTGTCTGCTTGATTGATATATGGGGTTCAACGTCCCAAACCACTATATGATTATGAGAGACGCCGTAGTGGAGGGCTCCGGAAATTGACAGCTCCTGGGGTTCTTTGACGTGCATCCAAATCTGAGCGCAGGGACCTACAACATTTCCGCCTCCATTAGAAATGCAGCCGCCGCTGCCGGTGTTCCATCCCGCGACATGCGGGTCAGCAGCCGAATACCTTAGCCACTAGACCACCACGGCGTGGGAGAAAATTGTCTGCTAGAGGGAATCGGCGTGCACTGTTGCACTTTTAGTATCATCATAAGTTGTTAGAGATTAGCATATGCACGGAGCATAACGCCGACTCAGGCGTGATTGCTTAGTATATATATATATATATATATATATATATATATATATATATATATATATATATATATATATATATATATATATATGTATATATATATATGACATTACCAGGCCTAAAAATTAAATTCAGAGAAGTAGTGTATAGCTAACAAGAAAACGTAGAGTGCAAACATGAGACCATCACGAGAACTAGATGGAAAAGACGCACGCTACTTTCGTCTCACCATGTTTTCTAAGGGCATTTGCATCGCAGATTGTAATATTACGCGCATAAGGTCGAGCTAACAACGGTAACCACTAAAATAATCTCGCATGTGAACCTAAGCATTTGATTCTACAGCACCGTCGACTATGACTGAAAAAATAATTCGGGGACACTTAAGCTTCGCTTTAAAAGTTGTACGTGGTATCAATATTCTGTTCCTAGTGCGCATTTCATATATAGTGTTTAAAATCATTTTGAGCTGGCTATACACCATCTACATGGCAATAACGGTGCTGTAGCGTTTGTGCGTTTTGCAGTGGGGGACTGGCTTTAAACTGTGAAGTTTTTGTGGTAATCTCATTAGGATAATGCGATGGCAATGTATGGTTTTACCATGCAATCCTATGGTGACATTACCTGTCGTACTGTGGAGCATGTATATTGTATGCGTGTGTTTCAATGCATCAGTTACTTTCACAGCACTTCCAAGCAGAGGGCACTATTTCTACTAAATGCTCTGCGTGGCTGTGTGGGAGAACACCCACTTGCCCCGGAAATCGACCAGGCTTCGATCCCCACTCAGACTCAACATTTTTAAAATTTTTTTATTTCGATCATTCTCGATGTTTTGGTTACGCAAATATGCTCGTTTTTTCGCTCAACCAACGACGCCGGCACCGACACTGCCACCGCATTTTTCACAAAACGAGCTCTTTCAAGCTATCGCAATAATAGGCTCTGTGATAATATCGTCAACTGGCTCGTTGCCAAAGCACTCTCTGTGCCAAAGCGCCTTCTTTGAGCAAATCTGTTAATGATGTAAAATCTTTCTCCCACTAGCAGGCGCAGTTTCGAATCTGTGCATTCACGTAGGTAAAGAAAAAAAACATACTCACATCGTCTTTCGTAGCGTAATGTTTTCCTAGCGAATACGAGATCTTCGCCTCGACGCACTCCGGCCATGAGAAACAGCATTCCATAGTGCTCCTCGTTTGCATATGTGCTTTTGTAACTCCTATGTAGTAGCCAGGTTTCTTGTTCTTTGCTGTAGTTTATCTGAGATTAAAACAATTATTTGTCATGCATCGATAGTTTATTGCGATGGTGAAAAGAAAAAAGGTCACCAGTGTTATTTTTTGAGGTTTGATGAAATAACGGCGTAAATTCATGATCGATTTCGTCAACTTCATATCTCTCATGGAAATACGCCTTTTATATTTTTCTGGACCCCAGCATACAACACTTTCATTTTGAACAAATATTTGTGATACGTCTGAAGATACATGTCATGGTGAGAATGCGACAAGGTCAGTTCTCACTGTGCCAAAAACATGAAATTGACTTAATATTAGAATGAAATTGTAAGGTGTGAAATCAACTAGATCGTTTTGCCACCCTTCGGTGGGGAGTTGAAAAAATCCGTCACCCTTGATGCTTCCAGTGGTCCTCAGCGTTCAGGCTTAAACGAGCTCTAAACGACACCAAGTTCAAAGGCGAGAAAGTAGTTTCCTTCTCGTCTATACTACGCTGTCTGTAAACGCTATCTAGTCGCCACCACCTTTATGATTGCAAAGCACGTTTAATGTCAACACACACTTGACAACGTAGCCATTGTTGAGCCAGTCATTACTTCGCGCTTATGAGCTGTTCGCTGCAACCTACGCTTGAGCAGTCGCAAACGCCGAAAACAGAGTGAAATCAATTTATTTTTCATGATAGTCACGCGAGGTAATTCAAAACGGGCATTCTAACCCTCAGCAAAGCAGCGTACGCGACAACTAAAACAGTTATCTCACCTAGGTTTACCAATAGGTAGCTATACCTGTTTCACCCTGATATAGGTAGATATGTACCTGTTTCAGCCTGATATCAAGTAAACAAACAACTGGTGCGACGGCGCACAGTGGTGGTTTAGTTGCTAAGGTACTCAGCTGCTCACCCACAGGTCGTGGGATGGAATGCCAGCTGAAGCACCTGCATTTTCAAAGGAGGTCGAAATGCTAAAGGCCCGTGTGCTCATAATTGGGTGCACGTTAAAGAAACCCAGGTTGTGAAAATTGCTGGAGCCCTTCACTACGGCATCTCTCATAATGGTATGGTGGTTTCGGGATGTTAAACTCCGCATATCAAGTAAATAAATCGCAGGAAACTTCGTTTTGGCCATGATTGCCCCAGAACGATGCAGCAGTCGGAGGCATCTAGCCCTCCCCCTTTTTTATGGCGATGTCCATGAAGTCGTGGCCCTTACATAGTCACATCGGCATTTAACGGGAAAAGTCAAGCCTAGCAATAGAGAATACACTTAGATACCTTGGTTTTGTGAGTTATATATGCCAGTACAGCTATCTCAAGCAAAAGTTTGAAGTTATGCCAACGCGTTTTCTACTGCTGCGACAAAACGCGTGGTTCTGATTACTGCGTCTGCAATGACACACTAATGTATGCTTTCTGTTTATTTGTTTGGCAGCTCAACTTCAATTAATGGTTGGTAAAAGCAGTGAAGATGGACAAAACATTTTATTGATAAAACTGTAAGCGACTAAGAAACTCCGCTTAAGCCACTGCACCATTTGCAATGAAGCATCGCAGAAGCGCGCATGAACTGTTTCATGACAGCATTAAAGGGACAGTCAACAGACTACGACTTTTTTTTTTACACTCTCCAAACAAGCTCGCGTATCTTTTGTGCGCCTGACCAACCTCCTTCCACACGCAGTGACTTCAACTCAGCAACCGGCGACGTTGACTTCATTACTCTTTTTGAGACCTGGTTTAGGCTGATTGACTAGTTGTGTGCGGCGTCACATCACCGATTCCCGAGTTGACGTTACTGAGCGTGGAAAGATGTTTGTGGCACGCGGGAAAAATGCGCCAGCTTTCCCTGTGCGTTTCGGAACCATTTGACTGGTTCTTTAAAGAGATTTAAAGAAATAGCAAGCTCAAAAATCTTTTTGAGCTTGCTATGCACCTTCTACATGGCATTAACGGTGCAGTAGCGTTTGTGCGTTTTGTTGTGGGGGACTGGCTTTAAACAATGAAGTTTTGATGGTAATCTCATTAGGATAATTTGATAGCAATGTACGGTTTTACCATGCATTCCTATGGTGACATTGCCTGTCGTACTGACTAGTTGTGTGTGGCGTCACGTCACAGATTCCAGAGTTGACGTCACTGAGCGTGGAAAGAGGTTTGTGGCACGCGGGAAAAATGCGCGAGCTTTCCCTGTGCGTTTCGGAACCTGTTTACTGGTTCTTTAAAGAGATTTAAAGAGATAGAAAACTCAAAAATCTTTTTGAGGTTGCTATACACCATCTACATAGCATTAACGGTGCAGTAGCGTTTGTGCGTTTTGTAGTGGGGGACTGGCTTTAAACAATGAAGTTTTTATGGTAATCTCATTAGGATAATCTGATAGCAATGTACGGTTTTACCATGCATTCCTATGGTGACATTGCCTGTCGTACTGACTAGTTGTGTGCGGCGTCACGTCACCGATTCCCGAGTTGTCGTCACTGAGCGTGGAAAGAGGTTTGTGGCACGCGGGAAAAATGCGCGAGCTTTTCCTGTGCGTTTCGGAACCTGTTGACTGGTTCTTTAAAGAAATTTAGGACAACTATCCTCATTCGATGCGTTGCTACCACGGCGTTGTGATGAATTGGGTGCACGCTTCACATTTAAAGTTGTAGATACTAAGAGTTGGGAACCGTAATGAGACTTCATCACTTCACAGCATGCTTGCATGTCATATAGCGCCCACGCGTATGCATCGTCCTT
The DNA here is from genome assembly GCF_043290135.1 of Rhipicephalus microplus. Lineage (NCBI taxonomy): Eukaryota > Metazoa > Arthropoda > Arachnida > Ixodida > Ixodidae > Rhipicephalus > Rhipicephalus microplus. The sequence continues at coordinate 131,385,082 of NC_134702.1, read as the reverse complement.
ATGTTAGCATATTTCCAGCGAGAATTCGTTGCCTCACCGTCACTAATCTCCTGAAGCCGGCGAAATTTCGCTCGTCGAATCGAATAGAAATGATGGCTTCCACGCCCAACTCAAGAGAACCGCGCACCATCATCTCAACCGGATCTACAGTCTCAAGTCTTGTCGTGTTCTGGAAGTCCAGGTTCATGTCGATCATCCATCTCACCAGCTCTATTGTCTGTGAATAAAATTATTCAAGATAATATGAAATGTAAGATGGTAATAAAATTCTATTATATATCAATACAATACGGCACATGGTAGGGTCCGAAGTAATTGCATGAAAAAGGAAAATAAAACGAGGCTTTCACCTCTAAATAGATTATAAAAACCATAAAATATATGATATAGACACACCGCTGAAGTATCGGGCAGTCTTTTTGCCTAAAACTAACTTCCAGCGCCGTGTTCAAACTCACAGTTTCTCCGATAGTTCTTAAATTGTGCTCTTCTTGCGAATTCTTGTGCATTCTTTTCGTACATCTATTGTAGTGTTTGAGCAAGCCGCTGTAAGTGTGAAGGTGTGCGATTCTTGTGTGTTCTTTGTGCTTAGGCCAAGTGCTGCAAGTTTCAAGCTGCTTGCCGCTCTTCGTATGAAATAGCAATATATTGTTATGCCATTCATCATCCTAACCGTACTGTGAAATGTTTTTCTTTTTGGCTCACGTTAAGCGCAAGAACCACGAGAAGCCACTTCAGAAGGCTAATGTGAAATACAACATTAGCCTATTTGTCAAGGACAATTTTCTTTTATGGAGACCTTTGGTGTGTCTGGTGTGTCTGTCTGCACCATTGTCCATTTGTCCACACATAACGGTATCCCGAACCAAACAATACCCCGAACAGCGGACCCCGTCCGCAGCGCCCCCCAATATTGCTCAAGTTTTAGCGTTCATACTTGGGCGATTGTCATTTGAAAAGGGATTATTGCGCATAACTGAGACGTCATAGCAGCACATCAATATTTTTTATGTGTGCCTTTATACCAGAAAATTCGTATATAAGTAATTCTAAGGACTGTAGCGTTTATAGCGATGCGCTTATAATTCAACACTTCCACAAAAAGGCAAGTGTTTCCAACGCTATGCTAAGACGACACTGTGGGGTCAATTACCCGTCGCCTTGCGTTCTGCATCTTAAGGCCTCCAAGACGGGGGCGCACGCCGCGCGCTTCGTTTTCCAAGATAACTGCCAGATTGCGCTTGTCTCATGCTTGACGTGATTCAATGCGGTCGTTCGCCACCACTTCACGCTTGAGGCACTCTGACGCAGCGCCTCCAGAATATCTTACACCAATGTTCTTGCGCAGAGCATCAAATAAACGTTTTGTTCACTCTCTCCAGACGCAGTTCACTCTCTTTCGACGACATTTGCAGTCTAACAGGCAGATACAGGGCCAATTTCGATGACACCTCATTGTGCAATCAGATTGCTTAGGTTTATTTTATGTTAAAAATTACAAGCATGCATCGCTTTGCACCAGAATAGAATGTGTCAGTAAACTTTAGTTGTAATTTTTACTTCACATGTCCGCTTCAATAACACAGTATTGGACACAACATTATTGAGAACTCAGTAGTGTCTACCAATTTTTGCACTGTGCACTTTAAAAAGGTGCTCTTTTTCAGGGATAAGCTGAGATTCGCTTTTACCTCAGGTAGGTAAGATGAGGCGAAATTCATGCAGGCTTGGTACATTGCTGCTGCCTTTTGGATGGCAGTTTGATTTGATGGTACCACTACCAGTGATTTGAAGCTTGCAGGTATCCCAACCCTTACGGCCTCTTGAACCTGTAAAAAACACAAAAGAATGACATCGCGTCTGCACAAAATATTCTATTTGGAACCATACCCACTGCTTTTCAGAAGCGCGTAGTGTGTCTTTCTGTTTGATGGGCCGTTGTATGCCGTTGTATGAAAATAAATAGTCTTGTAATTTGGACTCGCAGAAGAGCTGCTGAAGATGTAGCTTTCTCACGACTGAAATACATCCATAATAATAAGTTTGATTCAAACATTACGTCTAGGGTGGTCGAAGGGCACTAGCCGCCCTTCATGGTGATTTTTCTAGAAAAAAAAATACGTGCGTATTAGGGATGGCATCCTAGAACGATGATGCAATAAAATGGTGATGAGCCGGGATTTCACTGAATTACTTAGGCATTCTGTAGAAATGCCCAACGCAAATTGTTAGGGAGTTAGAGATCGCACAAATGCGTATCGCAGATGCAGTCATGAATGAGGCACCGATAGGATAACTCCTATAACCGACCGCGTTAGTTCGCAAGCCTTTGCTGACCCATACACTGTAACACCACTTAATCGCTTCTACTCGGGTGTCTTAAAAATGGGAACTAAACGATCTCTTTGCACTGAAAAAACAATAACACTTACAGCGAAAAGCACATGCCTCTATGAAGAGCTGAGTGAAAAGTACCAGACTCACGGATTACGTTGTTGCCACTTTGACAACCACCTCTCTTTATACAGAGGGCTTTAGGACTGTCTTCAAGAGGGCTATTAGTAACAGACCCGCTCTTCGCTTCGACCGTTCGCCGCATGCTAGGTGTCCTACTCGTTAGCCTGTACAAGTTAGGAAGTGGGTCCTCATTTTCTCTGTATATATAGCTTCTGTATCATCTGTCCTGATGACTGAAACTGGCTTTTAATTGTGCATTTGAACAGCCAACAATTCGTAGCGGACGCGTTAGGTATTTTGCGTACAATCCGTCTGAAGACACACAAGCACGACGGGCGCTTCCCTAACGTAAAACAGCACACAACAATTGGATAACAGCGCTGTCGCATTAATCTCGACCACCGCTTCTTTTGTTGGCTGCCAAGCAGAATGCTTCAAATGTATTGAACAAAATGGACACCGACGCGAAACCATGTTCGGTTTGTCAAGCATTAATAAAGGCTCTCATGTGTTTCTGGGAAAAACGCGCTGCTGGTGAGCACGTTTGATGACAAGAAAAACTTGTTGCGCTGCAGGCTCACTTCTGTGCAGTCACGAGTGTGGTTTTGCATTTCAATGAATAGTACACGTTGAGTTTTTATTTTAACAGCAAAGATGTTGTGGTTGAGATTGGGCGTGTGTCGTAGATAAAGAAAAACATCACCATCCTGAAACTGTATGAGCCGATTCGCGTGCACTTGATTTGAAGGCAATCGTTTAAACTACTCGTCTATCTATGCACTCCAGCACAGCGTGTCATAGCATTGGATATAATAATTCATGCAAAGCAACACCGACAGCCAGGAGTTGACGACGGCCCCTCGTTAGAGCAACAAAACAGTTTTCTTTTTCTTCCCGCGTGTTCAGTAATTGGTGGTGACTATAATTCACTTATTTCTGAAAGAAGACATGAGCAGTCATCCCAGAAATTTTATGCCAATCTATTGAAAAGGCGCGTTCGGTGAGCCTGTTGGTTGTAGCAGTCCCGCTGGTCTTAAACTTAGATGTCGACGTTGCTGGCGACATGTGCGAACGTAGTGTGTCAGCCTGTGCATTACGTGGTTAGTAGTAGGAGTAGCGAATTCGTAGCAATGAGTTCGCGTAGCTAAGGTGTCCGTACGATGACTCGTATTGACAAGCACGTAAAAGCTCAACACGAAGCGTGTTTCGCGAGGCAAGTAGATGCGTAGCTTGTGTATCATCGAAGTTCTTATAAGGAACTTCACTTTGGAAACACACAGAGGCTAGGTGGCATGCGAAACATCGCGGGAGGGGGGTAAATATTGCGCCTTTCCAGGTAGTCTATGAGGGAGATGAGCTCTGATTCACTACTACTCTGTTGCTCATACAAGCTGGTTGCTCTCACGGCAGAAAGTATCCCTGTCTTTAATGTAGGTGTTCGCGTTTTCAACTAGTGCATTTCAGAGACAGTCAGCCTGTATGTTTTCCCCCAATCACATGTACCAATGTGACGTCAAATCATTCTACCCGATGGCTTTATAGTGCTAGACCACCTGAGGGATTTTTTAGATGCACGAGCTATCACACATAATGATGATTGCTAATCAATTGATTAAATATGACTGAAACTTTGCAATGGATTGATTGATTGGTATGTGGGGTTTACCGTCGTAAAATCACCATATGATTATGAGAGACGGCGTAGTGGAGGGCTCCAGTAACTTCGACCACCTGGGGTTCTAGAACGTGCACTTAAATCTGAACACACAGCCTACAGCATTTCCGTCTCCGCAAGAAATGCAGCCGCTGCAACCGCGATTAGATCCCGCGACCTGCGGGTCAGCAGCCGAGTACCTTAGCCACTAGACCACCGCGATGGGGCAACTTTGCTATGGTTTAGGCAAAAACTACTCATTTTTTGTTGCAGAATAGCTTTTATCAGATTTGGATATTTTTCTGGTCCCATATGAATTCACGCACTCTGCGCCATTGTGCCATCTACACAATACAAGGTCTAGCCCGACATTGCTGGCATGATTGTGGATGACTCAGTACAGACTGAACATGTAGATAATTTTTGAGAGTGTCGAAAGCATGTGCTAATCTTGACCCCAAACAAATGGGACATCGTCTATTGTAGTCTAGTTAAGTGTTTCAGAGATATTCGATAAGTTTTTGACAAGGCACCTGTAATACGCCCACAGCCCATAAAATCGGTGTGGATGGTGCTTATTTGTGGGCATGGGGATTTTCGCAATGGCGCTGGTTTTCTCCAGGACTGGGCGGATCCTGGAATGGCTTACATCGTTGCCAAAAAGTTTCAGTGCTCCGCATTTTAAATAGTGCCTTCTCCGGTTTGAGAGAAGGGCCCGCTGTTCTAAATACCCTAAATACTACTTACAGCCATTGGACTTGTCTCTTAACTGTTTTTGTGGCAAGCAGGTATTCTACCATACCGCCCCTCATGTGTGCGAGAAAGCGGACAAAATAGCGTCTTTTGCTTGGAAATTTAGTGAAAATAAAATTCATGTCGCAGAAAACACATGCGTCCTGTATGCAAGCTTCACAATATAACACGTAATATTCAAATTGATGAGAGATTTAGGTGAGCTTCACACCGGACACCAGCTCATGAGGGGAGACGCCATTTGCGCATGCGCGGGACGGTGTCACATCCAGCGTTTTTACTAAGCGAGACAGTCGCTCACTGAATTAATCTCCTGAACGAATCGCGAGTTGAATGCACTCGTAATTCATGAAAGTAGCTAAGTTCTGGTGCCTAATCTGGCGACACTGCTAATTCCAAGAATAGTAGAAAGATAACGACAGGAGAACACTCGCCAAAAAGAAGGGAGAGAAAAAAAGTATAGAAAAGGAAGGAGGACACGGTCGAAGAAGTCCGAGCTCTGCGATTTTCACAGCTACTTCAACTTTGATCAACAGTTGGCGCAGCTATGCACTCCGCTGTCTCCGCTGAAGCAAGCGGGGATAACTGAGTGGTGTCTCTCTCTGTTCTGTGGCGCACCACTCCTCCATCCGCCACTACGCTGGGTGCACTGGCGCACCGGGCCACGCAGCTGTTACTATTACTCCGTGGTAAAAGCGGGCGTTGCCATCAGGCGTCAGAACATGCGATCATCACAACGACTTTATGGAATAAGTAAAAACCGATTTCAAAAAAGACATTTGCTACTGCGCGTATTTCCATAGAACCACGCAGCACGGGCCTATGAAGTTCGAATACATTTCGTGCTGATATTGGTTGGTTTAAAGCAGTTACCCATTATACAGAACGCAGCCGTATGCGAAACGTTTGCTCACGCAATTCACTTGCAATTTTATTGAATTCATATTAGGAACACTCAATTTAAACTCGTAACATCATACAATAAAATGTATACACCTAGTGATAGAGTACGCACTAGGGGTAGTAGATCACGATCGCGTGAAACTTCTATTGGCGCACCTTAAGAGTCACCTCACGGCAGGCGCTTTTTTAAGGACGTATTGTCAAAGCGTAGCACTGCTTATTCACGTTTACTGAAGGCACCTGCTCACGTTATTTGTGGCTCACCGGGGTGTTCACATTACCAAAGATAACTCTTTGCAACCTAATTAAAGCCAGAGTATCGGAGACTCGTGGTGGCCAAGAAAACTTGGTTCCTCATCGTGCTTGCCGTTTTCTTTTCATGCGCCACAACCACCTGACAAAGAGGTTTCTTCTGGTTCAACAAAACATTCATCGGAATTGATAAGTGCTTAGTGATATATAGGACTCTAAAAAGTTACATGTGTGTCTATCTATAGTGCAGCCATGTTTCCAATGGATAACTGCATATGTTGTATGTCTCTTTGCACACTTTCAACTTGGTCAAACTAACACATCGGTTCAATTATTTCTTAGTCGTTATGTGGGCCTCTCAATTGATTATGAGATCGTTAGATTTAAAAACCCTATACAGTAAGGACAACTCCTAAAATTCTCAAATACTTGTTCTAAGTGAGCCAATTTTTAATTGAGATTTATCACTTGAAGAGCTTCACAACCCTCATAATGCTGCTCTAAGATTTCGCTTCTTATAGTGTAAAGTGATCTTCGAAATAAGTCCACCAGTATTTTCCCCGCTTAACAATTACTTAGGGATGGCAATGACCACCACAGGATACACCAACGCTGCCGAGAAAGGGAGAGGTAAAAAAAGAAAGCCTAATACGAGGAAGTTTGCTGGTACAAAATCAAATCAGCTACTGGAGGAACAAAGATCCCTGGCAGAAGACATGCTCTGTCTGTTTACACCAAATAATTTAGTGATGGTAAAGATAGCTAAGTAATAATTAACACCAATGTAAGTATAATCTATTTTTGTCTGAGGTGTATCTTTTCTTAATAAACCAATAATGACGACCTGCCACGTAATCAGCTCAAAGTGAACAATCTTGCTTACGAAATATGCTAACAAGAATCATTAGAGTTAACTTATATGTTAGGTTCATCTTTAATTGTATTATAAACGTATAGACAAAACATTCATCAGTACAAACTCTGTGCTTCAACATAAACATTTTTCGTTAACAAAATTCACTCGCACCTTCCCCGAGCTTTGCTCGATTGACATGCACGTTCTCGTCGATTTGGTGACAGCCGTGTTTATTACTTTTCGAGGATGGTTTCACCGCAGTATTCGCCTACTAAAGCCCTTTGCGAAAACTATTATTTCAGCGTAATCAAACAAAGAGGAAACCCCTAGACAGGAAGTCTAGCTGTAAATGTTTACATAGTGCAGATAGCGAATAACTGATTGTTGCTCAATAATTGCGTAAAATTATCCCGTGCAAAGAATGGTCTCAAAATATTATAAGGAAAAAATTCAGCATATGCGATGAATTGATTGCGGATAACAATACGAGAACTCTGCCGGGATTAGGTGGCTTGAGTGCCATTGTATGAATAATGAGTTATTGCTTAGTAGTACCGAAAAACAAAACGCCCTCTACAAAAAAATTGCTGAGCGGTTTGCCCCTGGTGCATTGTCCCACAGTACTCCACGTCTCATAACGTTGGACTTGCTTATTCACTGTATCCTTTTCTGGTGTTTTTCAGTGCACACTCTATTATTAAAAATTGACAAAGAACTGCTTTCCCAACGTACATCCCTGAAGGTGCTATATCTTCGGTATTTCCCGCAGACATATTTGTAGAAGTCATAGCACGGGTCAGCGGAAGAGTCGAGCTGGCTCCGTAGGTTATTAGCCAAGTTGCGGCAAAGGGGCCCAACACATTCATCTCCTTGTAGGTGTGATGGTGGAACGAGATGTCTCTCTTCAGGTGGCGTACTCGTTGAGATATTTTTAGGAAGCGGTGAAGACGCTGCCGTTGGCTGTGTCACCCTGGGCGCCAAAGTTTTGGGAACATATTGGGCATATAATGTGTCTGCCTGTGGTTGGAGGAAGAAGAAGGTAGTTCATGTAAAAGTGATCACTGTATTGAGAGATTCTGCAGTGCACAACACTATTAAAAAGCATGTGAACTAAACACTGCCATGCGAAAGCAAACGCACCTATCCTCCTGCATCTCCGCGAAAATCAAACGATGCACCAGAATTGTCTGGTCGAAGAAGCACTTAAACTTTGCGAAGTTGGCCATTTGTTATTCGCTTTTGCTGTCGTAAGATTGTAAACTCATTTCTAGATATCTGTTAAGTTTCCATACATGTTCTCTTACAAGAGAATATTTTCAGTCGGCTCACCGTTCTTTAATTATAGCCGTATTCAGTACTTCCATTATGTTCGTTAACACAATAAGTAAACTTGGCTGTAAGGTTAAATTAGGTGGCAAAAAATGTTAGCTCTACCTTCCGTAAAACCAAACAAAACACAAGAAGACCACGCTGCCATTTCACTGCATGTAGCGTCTCAGTCTCATTACAGCGACGTCAATCTTTGGGCACTATCAGCATTTTTTTACCTGTATTAAACGCATCTGGTTTCGGATACTGCGAACTCGAGAAGGAACGGAGTTAATATTCAGGTTTTCTGAAATCGCTCAGAAACACTGAGAAAAACACATTAAAATTATTTTGTTAGTAAAACAGTATACCACATAAGAGGATACGTATAGTTACCCTGGTGACAGAGTTACGTATTTTTAATACGCCGAACAAAAACCTATAAAAGACAAAAATGTAACTACAGAAACTTGGTACTGAGATGCAAAGCTTGAAGACACTAAGCAAACTTGAAGGTGGCTGAAGAAAATGTTAACACATTGTTTGACCTAAGTGTTTAATAAAACCGTTTAATGTGGTCATGTTCAAGGCAGACCAGTTTGTGTGAACTATTCGTTTCTTCTTCAGTAAAAAGGTGGAAAAATAGTTCCGCCACAAACGCAAACGAACACTTGTGGTATTAGTGAATTAGATTGTTAAAACAGGCAAAGCGCTAATTTCTGCGCAAGGCACTAACTTCTGTAGGAATCGATGTGGCGTAAAAAGACATGGTCAACGGAGCTAATGATTTTCATGTTTATCATGTTCCCGAACCACACAAATTTGTTTGGAACTCTTGACTTCATATTGCACACAACTACAGGCAAGACATTGTAATGACGACTCGAAAGTTCATGTTGCTTACATCAAAAATACTTGCCCTAGAGTGGCATTTGTCCTACAACAAGGTATGTGAAGTAGAAGGTCTTGTGCCAAAAGTTGAAAAGCTCTAAGAGACAGCTAGCGTCAGCGTGAGGCCAGCAGTTAATTTAAGAAACTTAGAAGAAATTAGCATCAACACAGGTCGAGTAAAACAAACAGACAATCAAGAATTCCGAAGCTGGAACACCTGATTGTTGAGGGCTTTTCCTACGTGCATAAATGTTATGGTGACTCTGTGGGAATACAGCCTCAGAAAGTTGCAGAAAAGCAAACTGGGTGCACTTGGATCACATGACCCCACGCACATTCAAGCCATCGTTCTTAACTTGTCTTCGCATCTACCCACTGTATCTGAAGTTACGCTTTCATGCAAGGTTAGGCTTCAATTCTACAGCGTGTAAAATGAACCAAGGAAAGTAGTCTAGACAGAAAACGAATCCTTTGAAAAGATTGCTTTTAAATTACGAGACGGCGCTCGTCTCTTCGCCATCGGCGTTTTTTTTTCGAAATGGCGAAAACATAGCCCCCCAACTAGGTATTCACCAGGCCGAGAAATTGGCTTTTAAGACCCTCTGGAACAACGCCTTCGTAGCCCTAATTTCTGCAGACAAGCAAAGCGCTGTTAAAAAGTGTGATAATAAGATTGTTGATTTACTTTCTCAGGGGAAACCCATATAAAAATTTACAGAATAATGCCAAGAAGTGCCTTCAAGACAAGCTGGTTTAGTTGCTCTCGAATACATTTAAATTTGACAGCCTGAAGCTAAAGCACTTTTATTGTCTCCTGCTAATAACGAATTGTTCTGAGCCTGCCATTTATGGTTCACCAAAGGTACACAAGCCCGGTGTTCCACTAGGGTCTATGGTCGACTTTACAAGAACGTCAGTGCACCGAAGTTTGGGTAAACTGAGGAAATTGTCGGACCCGATCACCAGGAAAACTGCCACAGACGTTGCCAGTTCAACTGCTTACGGTTATATTGTGCTTGACATTTCCCTAGCTAGTGATGAAGCAAATGTGACTTTCGCAAGCGCTGTTTACTTCTGTTCCTTTCGACATGACTGCCGCTTCCTACAAGGAGTACATGCTGGCTGACAAAATACTTGTTTAGCGCCTGATTTTGCATTCACAGGACATATCTAAACTGTCGGAAGTTTCCTCAAGCAACATGCCGTTCACCTACCGTGAGCAGCCTTATAAGCAACTTCACAGAACTGCAATGTAATGTTCCATCTTCGTTACTAAAGCCAATTTGGTCATGGAAGTGATTCAACAGAAGTGCCCCTTGTATGCCCCTCTAGCACCCACATATTCGTCCGCTACATGCACGACTGCTTCTGCAACATGAATAAGAATATTCGCCCACGGCTAGTGTGCCCTTTCAACTGAATAAGAAGAGTTCAAGTTTACCCCAGAGTTTTTGTGTACCAATTTCTCTACATGTCAAATTGAGGCAAACCGGTGGTGGTCGTTTGCTTGTCGTTTGTTTGCTGTGCATTAGAAAAGTGACGCGTACACAGCATATTGCCTCAATTTTGAATTGTACTGCCTAGGTTGCCCCAAAACGATCTGCGGGTTCATTGTGTTGTGACGTGGGTAACACAGATTTGCTCGATTGACGACAAGGCGAGGAAAAAAACTTCAGACAAAATGTCACTGACAATTGCCGAACGAGTAGCCAAGAACTTCATCAAGCATGTTGGCGTGTTGAAGATTGTTCTCTGAATTCCTGGCCATCCAAGCTCAAGTCATTTCGAATGCGCACTAGTGGCCTACATGTTCTTTGGGTGACGGAGCTGTGATCACTTCAAGGCGTGACCTTGGCATTGCGCAGATGGCCTCGAACATGCTGAGTAAACACGTAGTTAGCGCAAAAGATAATTCAGGGCAACATATACTCTAGCTTTGTTTATGACATACCATTCTTACACTGTTACAAGGTTACATCGGTGAAACTGGCAAGAACATCAGATCAAGAAGCATCAAAAAATTTGAGAAATAATTTAAAAATATCAAAAGCGCCGAGCACGCCGTTATTCACAGCAATTGAATCGATTGGGATAGCATCGCTCTAAATGGCAATAAACATATTTAGCCCAGTAGAGCACTTTTGGAATATACGTTTATTCATACAACGGAGGATACTCAAAACTGCACCTATGGCAACTTTCCGGCCAACTACAGCTTTACACCTCTTTATAAGGTCACATTTTAGCATAAAAAGCAACTTGCACCTTTTAATTGCTTAGTGTGGTCAATAAAAAACGCCAGACCTGCGAAGAAGGCGCAGCACAGTCACAGCGAAAGCTAGAAAAGTGGCTTTCAGGGCATGTTCAAAACACTCATTGGGTAACTACTGCAATAGGGCTTTATTAATAAACTTTTGGGTTGTAGGCCGGCATTCGCTACTACAATTTTCGTCTTTCTTCCGAAAAACATGGTATCCGCTTAACACTTGCAAGGAATTTCGTGCCTATTGTTCATGCAGTGGCTCACGACGATGAGGAAATACGGCTGAAGTGGATATGCGCCACATTTATTGGGGCAACAAGAAAAATTTTTTGAAATGGGTTAGAGCATCGGACGTCCCACTCGTTACGCTATTCACATTATTTGACAAATGGTTTTGTTTCGCTGTTTAAAAACGCTTTATAAGTCGTATTAACGCGATTGCTTTCCCGACATCAAGCCTGCCTAAGGCAAGTTTGCCAACAAGTCACAAGCAACAGCGTAGCTCTATGGTAGAATACTAGGCTGACACCGAGCGGGCCCAGGTTCGAGCTCCATTGTGCTCTTGGTGCTGGTTTTTTTTTTCTAATTTCGCGCGAGCGATGTGGTTACGGACACCGGCGGCGGCGGACAAGTGCGCGTAACCCGAGTTGTAATCTCATAACAGCCTTCGCTGTAAACACTAATCTGTAGACTATTACATCCCAGAAACATGACATGATTTTAAGTATCTCAGTCGTGGAAGGCTCCAGAGTTTTTTATTATCTGGTGTTATTTAACGTACAGTTTCATCATAACAGAGGATACTTGCATCCACAATGTCAGCCTCCGCCAGACAGCCGCAGAGGCATGATAAGCGGCAAAGACATCCTTCCGCCGTTAACTGCCAAATGTTGTTCTACGTTGTACCAACCTAACACCAATATACATTGCGCAGGTCTCGTGTATCCTTACGGACTAAACCTTCAACTATACATGTGCGATGGCACAAGTTATTTTCGAGGTATATGAATTTCTATGACGCAACCCTCAATCTTCTTTTTTATCAATGTTTCTAAAGCAACGAATGATATGCTCAATTGACAATCGGTGCCCCGCCGCGGTGGTCTAGTGGCTAAGGCACTCGGCTGCTGACCCGCAGGGCGCGGGTTCGAATCCCGGCTGCGGCGGCTGCATTTCCGATGGAGGCGGAAATGTTGTAGGCCCGTGTGCTCAGATTTGGGTGCACGTTAAAGAACCCCAGGTGGTCTAAATTTCCGGAGCCCTCCACTACGGCGTCTCTCATAATCATATAGTGGTTTTTGGACGTTAAACCCCACATATCAATCGATTGGCAATCGGTGAAAGCGTTTATGTTTTAGCTAGTTTACTCTACACAAGTAATATTCTCTGAAATAAACACGCTTTTAAAATTAGGAATTTGCAGGGACAGATGACGTAACCTACGAAGGGAGCTACGTTCCTTTTTGGGGTGTCAGCGCAACGATGCTCAGAAAAATAACACGCCACATGGACCTAATTGTGCGACGCATGTACTGGCCCTGCCCTTAAATGGAGCCTACGTAATTCGTGAACAAGAAACGTTGATGCTTGCTACCATTTAAAACAGCTTAAAGCCTTATGTAACAGTATGTTGCTAGAACTATACCCCCCTAGCTGCCGTGTTAGTGTAGTGGTTATGACAATTCACTGCTTAAACCAAAGGTTGCGGGATTAAATTCCGGCTCCGCAGCAGCGTCCCATGCACTCAGATTTTGGGGCAAGTTAAAGTACCTCCGGTGGTCGAAACTTCCGGAACCTTCCACTACGGCGTCTATCATATTCATATGTTGGTTTCGGGACGCTAAACTTCTACAATTATATTAACTGAACAATCTTTGTTGGAGTCGCCGCCTTCATTCAAGTTTTTTTTGCGGCGTTGGCAAGTCCTTGCGGAAAAAGCAGCTCTTGCTGTGGCTTTTTTTCCAACCTTTCTCCACTCACCCCCAATCACCTTTGATTTTCTGGGGAGAGAGGAAATTAAAAAAGTGCTCGCTTTAAAGACGCAGAATATTTGAAAAAGGGGTGCCAGTGTAGTCAGTGTTCAGACAAGTGTATTTGTCTTGATTAAAAAAGTCGTCCACCAGTCAGGACGTTCGTCCCGCTACACTTGTTTTAGCCGTTATTGACAATTTTATTGAAAACCTTCATATGCGCATCTATCTTCGTCCGAGCCACGACAAATCTGATGTCGATCGTTACATGTGTTTCAAGCTTGTGTCTTAGTTTGTGTGAAGTCGAGGGTAACGACGAGAAGAAATGCCACAGAATAAAAGAAAAAAACTCTACGCGAATCTTAATGTAAATGTGGTTGTCGATCATAGCTAATATTGCTACGAGTAAGTAACATTATCTCTGTTACAATATGACCTGAACTATATGTCGTCACTGTTCTCACCGTGATGTCATCCGTGACTGCCGACTGCTCGGTGATGAGGTATGCGAATAAATGTGTGCAGCTCAGCAGTCCTAACAGCAGAACGATCAGGCCAGTTAAAGAAATAATGGTCCAACGATGCTTCTGGTCCTTCTTACTCTCAACCTGTGAAGTCGGCAAATCATGGAGAGAATCCTCAACACATGAGTCGTCAGCGTAAATGTTATCAACTGGTTCCGAAGCTGTGAGAATTATTTTAGCGATACTGACAGTTTTTAGTTATCAGAAAATTGCGGTAATCCGTGGTGTCTGAAGGAGTACAAGAAATATTGTACTGGAAGCTTAGCTACACGTACTGTTCATTGCGCTCAATAAATAAAAGATTTGTTAATTTCTGAATATCGCGGAGTTATATGTCGCACTCAAGACGACAAAGAATAGTTTTGAGCCAATTTTAGACCCACAGAGTCTATATTTATTTTACTACTTGTCTCTAGTTAGTTTAATACGCAAACACTTGAAGTATCGCGTGAAATCTCCAAGTACATTTGAGGCACTAGCTTCCAAGAAAGAACAGTTACTATTGAACAGTCACTGAATAACGGGCAACCAGCTTCTTCGGGCTGCTCCCAGTTTATACCTACCGGACGAAACATGCCAAACACGTCCAAGACAGGCATAATCAAAAAGAGTTTGATGTTGAGCCTAATTGTGTGGAAGAATTTGATGCAAATGACATTGCATAAACAACAATGAAGAAAAAGTTAGTGACACCACTGCTGGTTGTACCGCCATGGTAGTCTAGTGACTCAGAAACTTGGCAGAAATCCATGCCAGAGCGGCTGCTTTTACAAAAAAGGCGACAATGCTCATGTATATGGGACTGAAACGAGGATTTACCCCCGCCTGATTTCCTGGCCACTCCCTCGTCTGAGACATCAGAAAGACTACTCCGAAATACGAGCCTAGAAGCACCACTCCGAGCCACACGGCGAGCTGAGGAGGTGGTGGCCAGGCACGGCCGGATCGCCATTCCTCTGTGAATTTTTTTTCACTTAACTAAAGTTGCTTCTCTATCTCGCTCGTGCTTAGATCTAGCTGCACGTTGCGAAACCCGAGGTGGTAGAAACTGCTGGAGCAGTTCACTACGGCGTCTCTCATAATCAAATGTTAGTTCTGAAACGTTATCTTTTAAAAAATATACCAATAGCGCTGGTGTTGCGTACGTTACTTATGCGGAGGCATATAACCTATGTTCTCTAAGCCTGCGATGCGATGCTATGATATTTGTACACTTTCTTTTGTCCTCTGGTGTGCAAAAAAGGCAAGATATCCAAGGGGTGTATAATGGAGAGTGGGGCGAAGCATCCGTCTGTTCATTCGTTCTAACTTTCGTGCGTCCATGCGTCCGTCTGTGTGACCGTCCATGCGTCCATCCAACTGTCCGTGCGTGCGTCTGTTCGTGCGTCCGCACGTCCATCTGTGCGTCTGTCCCTGCGTTTATCCATTCATCCACCCCTGCGTCCGTCTATGCGTCCATCCGTTCGTGCATCCATCCGTGCGTCCATCCATGCATCTGTCTGTGTGTTCTTTTGTCCATCTAGTCAACACTTCAAGTACCACCATCTCGCTTTTTTTTCATCACATATTCCGCATATAGAAGAACCGCCATCCGGCAGACATTCCGAGGACTAAAGGAGAGGTGGCATACGCACACTTTCTTACGGCTTGAGCTTCGTGTCTGTTGTGTCGGCGGCCGGTGTCCAAACGATGGCAAGAGGCCCGATGACTGGACGCGGAACTCGGCGCGCGCCGGCAATCGGCTCACAGACACGAGTGAGTCAACGAACTCCACGGAAGCCCAACAACCTCTCGGCTGACCAGCAGCCGTTTATAAAAACCACACAACGAAGCGACGCGCACACACGCAATTGGCTACTGACAACCACGTGTGCCGGTCTGGAATGACATCTATATATAAAACACAAAACAACACAAAAAACAGTGCGCATTCTTCTCAAGGATGGCACCACAACACCACATCATCCTCCCATGTCGATAAAAACAGTCATCACAGTCTCGTAAGTGTCCACATATCCAATTAAATTCACACCAACGGCGAGATGACGTGTCCGCACATCCATGAGTGGCACCACGAAACACAAGATCATTCCTCGATTATGCAAAACAACACACACTACAATACCGATCTATCTTCATGACGTCTTCACTTAAGTCTCCAAGTCTTTAAACCCGTCTGGGCACTTTGTCTCACAGCGCGAACGCGCTAAGGCTGCAGAAGAACTTGGTGGATTGCTACCATTTTTGGTCGGCTTCGAAAACCCCTTCGCTCTTTCATTTTCCCCCTCCCCGGGATTGATATGATATTGAACAGCTATCGAGGGTTGCCAAGCATCCTATTGACATCCCGACGTTCCCCCAGGAGCCACTGATTCAAATTTTTCACTAACCGAGAGCTCTGACGAGAGTCTGTCCGAAGATTTGGGGGGAGCTAACTAGAGCAAGTGAACTAGGGGGCTGACTATCACAACTGTCTATGTTAGAATAAAAGTAAATAATTTCTTCAGGTGGCGTAGAACGCGCCGCCTTTTCAAAGGAACCCTCAGGAATTACTGTCAGTTTGTAAGCGTTCCACTTCTTGCAATCACTTATCAGAAAAGTGAAAGGAGCGACCGGAGCCTGCACCCTATGTGGCTTGCTATACTTATATTTTCATTTCCTATGGAACCTCATTTTACCAATACTCCTACCTTTATGCGGTGTCTTCGCGCACCTTTCCTTTTATCAAAATACTCTTTACTCGTTCGCTGTTTTGCCGAGACTCTATCACAGACCTGAGGCAAATCAGCTTGACCTCCTGATACCTGAGGACGGATCCTAAAGTTGCTAATGTCTATTTGAGAGCTAGGTTGACGGCCATGCAGCAAAAAAAAAAAATCTGGTGAAAGACATGTCACTTCATGTGGATCGACTCTGTATGAACTCAGAAACTGCGATGCTTTTGCTGGGTCTTTTCCTTCCAGTCTTGCTTTCTGTAAATGTTCCTTCAGAACCCAATTCAGGCGTTTTATTTGACCGTTGGACTGGGGATAATAATATGACAAGAACACGTTCCGGACGCCTTTTTCCTTAAGGTAATTCTCAAACTGCTGTGACACCAACTGTAGACCATTGTTGGTATTTAATACCACTGGCAGCCCTTCGTGGCTAAACGTCCAACAGCTTAATGACATCCTTTGCTGATATTGTATTCGTTCCAAGAATCTCGAGCCACTTAGAATAGTAATCCACCAATGTTACGAGATAACATGGAAAAGCCACATGTAATGGGCCGGCATGATTCATACCCAATTTTTTCCATGACACGTCTGGCCATTAGACTGGTTGCAAAGGCGCCACGCGAGGCTTGGCAGACTTATACGCCAGCTGACAGACATGACGATGCTTTACATATTCCTCTACAGAATGATTCATTTGAGGCCACCATTGTCTCTTACGGAGGAGTTGTTTAGTGCGTACTATTCCTTGATGACTCACATGTGCTAGCCACATAAAAGTAGGTATAGGGACATTCGGAATGACTACACGGTCACCATGCATAAGTAACTCGTCTACAAAGGAGAGATCATTTCTAACATGAAAACGTGCTATTAGGTCATTATTTGGTTTCTTTATAGGCCAACCCATGGATACATGCTCACATACTTTCTGTAATGTCTGATCAGTGCTCGTTGCAAGCTGCACAGTTTCTTTATCGACTACTGATGTCACTAAAGATACTATTTTTTCCTCCTGACTAAGTTCTGGACTGTTCTGTAATGGTAGTCTAGACAAGGAATCGACCACCACGTTTTCCGAGCCCTTATGATACTCTGCATCAAAATTGTAGTATAACGGTCTAGCTGACCACTTTGAAATTCTTGACGGTCGACGACCGGCATCTCCTGCTGCTAACAAAGCAACTACAGCTTGATGGTCAGTTCTAAGAGTGAAACGCTTACCCTAAAGGTAAATGTGCCACTTTTCACATGCGAACAGGCCCGCATGCGCTTCGCGTTCGACCACAGAGTATTTCCTTTCAGTTTCTGACAGTGTTATCGACTCGAATGGTACGGTTTAAGGCTTAGAACAATACCGCTGCGGTAACTCTCCTCCGACACCAACATCCGATGCATTGATTGTAACTACCACATGTAGATCTAAATTGAACACCTTAATCACAGGCGAGCAAGTTAGACGTGTTTTTAAAAGCATGAAACTGCCTTGACCACTCTCTAACCAACAAAGTTTTTTCCTTGTCTGAGCATGAGACGAAGTGGTTCGACTAGATCTGCATAGTGATCTGTGAACTTGGCTTTATAGCCTGTCAGCGCCGAAAATGAGCACAATGACTTAATGCCTGTAGGAGTTGGAGCATTCACGATAGCATTCACTTTACTGTCTAAAGGCGAAAGGTCCTCGGCTGAAATCTTGTGTCCCAAGAAACCGAGCTCCTTGACCGAAAAAAGACATTTATTGTTTAACACCATGCCACTGTTTGCTATACAAGTCCAAACTGCAATGAGGCTCGTGTCATGCTCTGTGTGGGGGTCTTCCCACCCACAAGAATATCATCAAAATAGCAAAATGTAGTTTGCAATTCTTTAGGACCTATGACATCATTTTTTGAAAAACTTCAGGTGCAGACGCCAGACCAAAGCACACACGTTTAAACCAGAACAAACCATCATTTGTTACGAACGTCGTTAAATCTCTTCTGCTATCTTCCAACAACAACTGATGATACGCAGACGCCAAGTCTAACTTTGAAAAGTAAGTAGCTCCATCAAACATTTGTAATAACTGTTCAACGTGAGGTAAAGTATATCCATCAATGACAACTGCCTTATTGGGTTCTCGGATTTCCACACACAGTCGGATGCTCGCATTCTTCTTGCGGACGACGACGAGTGGCAATACCCACTACGAAAAGTCAACACGTTCGATGACATCACAGTCCTCGAATCGTCGTAGCTCGGTAGACACCTGGTCTCGAAGAGTTAGAGGCAACCGTCGCAACTTGGATGTAACCGAAGCCACATCTGGCCGCCATTAAATTCGATGAATGAAGCCTTCGACGAGACCCAACTCGTTGCTGAAGAGATGCTCGAAGCCGGAAGGCACGTTCGAGGGATACTGCATGCACTGAACATGATGCTAGACGACGCGTTAGGTCGTGCCGTCGATCTAGATGCTGAGTCGCTGGATGGCATCAAGCCACAAGAGCGTTGTGTCTTTGTCGGTGATGAAGAAAATGATGCAGGACCACTGTAACACCGTCACTGGAACTTGAAAAGAGCCGGTGACTCTGATGCTCTGTCTCGAGAAATCCTGCAGGTCTACGACAGCCTTGGACAGGACAAGTTTGCTGAAGTGGCGCTGGAAGTCTTTCACATCCATGAAATATACAGACGCTCCAATATCCTCTAACAGTTGCAGATTGACACCACCGACCACCGCGTAGACGACTTAGTCTCTTCTAGATGCAACCCCAACTGTAAGCACGTACGTCGCAGGATGATACGAAGATACCACTGCCGAACTTGACGCTTCTTTATGAGCCTGGCGTTCCGGTGCGACGCCAAACACTTCCCCGGCAGACACGATCTGGACCTGGTCCGTCTTGCGACACATCTTCTCGAAATGTCCCAGAGTGTTACACTTGCGACAATGCCGATTCTTTGCTGGAAGATTTCGGAAAAACGAACGATGATATCTGCTTCCGCATCGGCCACACGATTGATGCGGTAAGTCAGCACGAGACTTTTTATTTTGAACTGCAGTCCGGGACTCCGACCATGACTGTGGTGGAAAGTATCTTGTTCTTTTCGGAACTTCTGTGACGTCACGTCTTCCCCCATAGCTTCGGCCATTGTTGCTATTTTTGTTTTTCGCGCCGCCATATTGCGTGCCATGTCCGATTACATGAATGCTTTCAGGTTGACCCGACACAAATGTTCGATTAGCCATGGACAACGCTTCTAAGGGGTGCCCAATTTCTTCGGCTTTCTCTAATGACAACTCTTCCCCTTGCGCAAGTAATTTCTCTCTAAGCGGTAGGTTGCAGGTACCGTGAATGATTTGGTTGCGGACGCGTTCTGCATACCTTATGCCAAATCTACATCTCATGGCCTTTTCTTTTGGAACTGTCTAATAATCCAAGAAGTTTTCTCCGAGAAGTTGCCGCCGTCTTGTGAATTCGTGATGTTCTATTATTGGGTTGAGAGACGCGGCGAAATGCCGTTCGAGTTGTTACACGAGCGTTTCGTTACACGAGCGCCTCGTCAGTTGGCGTAATCGACGGTGCATTTCCTTGAGTATTTTAGGCTTCATCTTGTTCTGTTGCCGCAAAACATTTTCGCCGTCCCTCCCTTTCTAGTAGGCTAACAGTGCCGCGCGCGTCGCGCGTCGTGCCAGCCACTGCCGCTGGCCGCCTCGAGCTGGGCCTCAAACCTTTTTTCCAATCAGTCTATGGAATCAGGGTTGTTCCCGGCAGCTCAAGAAATGCGGGACGGTGTTTGAAAAGAATCATGCTGGAAAGAGAGGCAAGTGAGTCACAGAACGGACGAGGGAAAAGGCCTAAACCGAGAGGTTTGCACACAGAGTGCACGAGGCTTAATACTGTTCGCAGACGCTAGAGGCGTCAGTACAAGCAGAACGCAAACGGGCAGTACGAAAACTAACTCACGGTTCTTACTGATTGCGGAGAACTAATCCGACATCCTCATTGCCATGTTGATGTGTCGGCGGGCTGCGTCCGAACGACGGCAAGAGGACCAACCAATGGACGCGGAACTTGACCCGCGCCGACAATCGGCCCACCGACACGAGCGAGTCAAAAGTACTCCGCGGAAGCCCAACAACGACTCGGCTGACCAGCAGCCGTTTATTAAATCCACACCACGAAGAGACGCGTACACACGCAATTGGCTACTGACAATCACGTGTGCTGGTCTGCAATGACATCTAGATATAAAACACACAACAACAAGACAAACAATGCGCATCCTTCTCAAGGATGGCGCCACAACAGCACAGTTTCTACTTTCTACCTTTACCCACCTCGATTTCATGGTATATACTAGTTCACTGTATTCATGGCACTGCGGCCCAATGCTCGCTAAACCTTTCTAAAACCAAGGAGGTTACGCCCAGCGAGTATAACGTAGCAACCCTTTCTTCTCAGATAGTGCTCAATATACATGCTAATGGCTGCTAATGGGTACTGAAAGACAGGAGAATTAGGCTTTTAGTTAACGTGCACGCTGCGAATTTTTCATTGTTTAACAACGCACAGGAGAAATCTCCCACCGACACCGCCTTGCAGGTCAAAGCGTAAGACTTGTGACGTATACAACGAGGGACGAAAGGGTGCCGCTTTAAGGAGCTTTGCCCCTAAAACTACAATTCATGTCCCAGACCTTACATTTACAACAAGCTGGGAAGAGCCTCAGCAATACATTGAAGCGTTGTAGTCTGGCGTTTTGCGTAGCATGTTTGCTATCCGTAAACGCTAGGTTAGGCTAATGAGAGAGAAAACCGATCACATTACCATATTCCGGCAAAGGGGGCTAGTGCCTTCCAGAAACAGAGCCAGTGAACATGTGCGTAGAAACTTGAGGCGCTTCCCGAGTCCGAAACGAAGCAGCTTTTCTAGGTACGAGGCTTAGAACGGCCCTGTTCACGTGCCACGAGCGCTTTCTGTTTCTTCACATCAGCAATGGCACCCCGTGCCAAAAAGATCTGAAAGAAAAGCTGTATTAGGTGGTTCAATGCTCCAGTGGGTCACCCTCTGAAGTACTTTCTGGTGTTGTGTGCAGGACCACCAAGATTCAGGCTGTAAGATCCGCCTGATTTTTTCCTCATCCCCACATGTGAGTAGGTGCCATTCACTCAAGCCTGATCATCATCATCATGACCACCACATAATTTATTAGCTCAATGCCTTTTTATAGGCTATTGGTGTAATGCACAAGAGATTGGCCTGGAAGCTTTCTAGCCCTACGCTTGGGAACTAAGACGCCCATCTACATTTGAGCGTGGATCCAGGTGGCGGAAATCGTCACTGTTTTTAGCCAGACACCGCTTCCCTTACGAAAAAATTGGCAGCATAGCCACGGAGTGAATGATGGAGAGTGGGGCGAAGCAATCGTCCGTCCATGTGTCCGTTTGTGTGACCGTCCATACGTCCATCCGCCCGTCCGTGCGTGCGTCTGTTCGTGCGTCCGTCCCTGCGTTCATCCAAGCATCCGCCCTGCGTCCGTCCATGCGTCCATCCATGCATCTGTCTGTATGTCCGTTCATCCATCTATTCAACACTCCAAGACCCACCATCTCGCATCTTTTCACATATATTCACCATATAGAAGCGCCGCCATCCAGCGGACATTCCAAGAACTAAACGATAGGTGGCACACGCACACTTTATTACGGCTTCCGCTTCGGGTCTACTTCCCACCTTTAACTACACCGATTTTATGGTATATAGTATTCACTGTATTCATGGCACTGCGGCCCAACGCTCGCTAAACCTTTCTAAAACTAAGGAGGTTACGCCCAGCGAGTATAACGTAGCAACCTTTTCCTGTCAGATACTGCTCAATGTACATGCCAATGGCTGCTAAGGTAAATGAGAGACAGAAAAATTCAGCTTTTACTTTCTTACGGCTTGCGCTTTGTATCTACTTCCCACCTTTAACCACCTCGAGTTCATGGTATATACTAGTTAATTGTATTCATGGCACTGCGGCTCAACGCTCGCTGTACCTTTCTAAAACTAAGGAGGTTAAACCCAGCGAGTATAACTTAGCAACCCTTTCTTGTCAGATAGTGCTCAATGTACATACCAATGGCTGCTAATGGGGATCGAAGCATACGCGTTCACTAAAAGCCACATGCCGCTGTCTCTCATTCCCCCTTAGCAGCCATTGGCGTGTACAGTGAGCACTATTTTTATTGTTCAACAACGCACACATGAAATCTCTCACCAGCATCACCTTGAAAGTCTAAATGTGATACTTGTTACACACTACAACGACTACGAGGGACAAACGGGTGCCGTTATCAGGAGCTTCGCCCCTTAAAAAAGAAACAATTTTCGCCATGGATTAGGCCAATGCTCCTTGCATTTACTAAAGTTCAGTGACAATTTTCCTAGGTGAGTGCATCTTTATGACAATCACTGCCCTATCGAAAAAACAACCATGATGGATTTAAAAAAAAACGCTGTGGGTGTGAGGGAAATTATAGTGGGTTTAGTGAAAATAGTGGTGGGTTCAGTGGAAATAATAGTGGGTTTGGTGGAAATTATGGTGGATATAGCGGAACGGAATGAAAAAACTTTATTTCAGTCCTGCAGGACGCGCTTAGCGTGTAGCGGGCGTCTCCACGTGTGGACCGACAGGGAGTACCTGGCGGCTGCTTCGTGGGCCTGCTGGATGGCCCAGTGCTGGTCGGCGAGAAGTGAGCTCCTGAGGAACCTTTCCCTCTTGTTTGAGGTAGAGTCGAGAGGAGTGTTTCTACACTCTCCGAGCAATTGTGCGAGTGTTGCCGTGTGTCCATACGAGGAGCACGTGTCACTGGTGTAGGCATCGGGATAATAAACGTGCAGCGTGGCAAGCTTTGGGTACGTGTGTTTCTGTAATAGGCGTAGGGTTAATGCCAGCGGTCGCTTAAGTTTCGGATGTGGGGGTAGAAAAATGCGGCGTTCCAGGTAAAAGTGCTTTGTAATTTCATTGTACGTAATCGGTGCATCCCGATTGGTATCTAACCCGGCAAGATGAGGTATGAGGTTACCCTGTGGCAGTGCGGTCAGTAAGTGCGCGCGCTGCATTATGGGCGATCTCGTTGAGGTTGGATAGGGCACCCGGCACCTGGCCGAGATGGGCGGGGAACCAGATGACAGTGTGGTGCATCAGGGCCCTTGGGTCTGCATTGCGCAGCATACGTAACGCCTGGTCGGAGATAACTCCGCGTTCGAAAGCTTTTATGGCGGAACGTAGTGAAAATTTACGGATATGCCGGGACATTTTGGATGGCGTGGTGTAGAGATGGTGGGTAAAGTGGAAACGATGGTGGGAAATAGTGGCTTGATAGTGGGCAGTCATGGGAGGCTCTGCCCACCATTGCGATAATGCCGGGAAGCACTAAGCAGATGGTGGGTGGGCTTATGGTGGCAGGCATTATATACGGTGTAATAAGCTGACATCTGTACACTACATGTTCAACCACCATAATTTTTACCAAAGGTAAAGCCTACCGAACGAGCCCATGCATTTGTGTTATCCGCGCTTCTGGGTTTCAGAATACACGGTTTAGACGAGAAATATTGACAATACAGCACAGCCATGGCACCGATTAACCTAAATGAAACATTTTTATTGTGTACGGTGTCCGCGCAAGAAGCAACAAACATCGATGGGACGCGATTCCAGCACTTCCAAAGAACGTACGTCTCCCCACACCAACAGCCCCTGGTTGTACTCGGCGGCACTTCCGTGGTTCTCATGCAAGAACACAGCCTTGACAATTCATATGCTTCCTGAACCAATATGATAACAATGTTTCCGACGCACTGCATTCGTTTAGGCCAAGCTGTTATCTAGTAGTTGCTAAGGATAGAGCTACTGCAGTTCACTGGCACGACTGCACCCTACGTTGTGCGAAGAGCATCCCAAATACTCAATAAATTATGTGGGCGTATCTATGGAATGAGCCTAGAGGCGTGATATAGACTGAGCAGATGTTGCACTTTCGAACTAGCGAGGAAAGGATATTAAACTTGGGAGACCCCTCCGGTAAATTGTACCTGCTCCCTAGTCCACTTGTTTTTTTCTTGCGGTTGTGAATTGTAACAAAAACATGGCGTTGGTGTCCTTATCGCAGTAGCAATGCTTACAGGCAGCAGTTGCTTGTGTTCAATAAATGCGCAAATTGTAGCAGCAGGTGCAGATCTCGTTTATGCAGAATACGCGACAAATAAAACTGAAAGTGAACCGTCTGTTCGCACGTGAAGTAACTACTTAACACACAAGTTTCGTTATGTTGGCATGGCACAGAAGTTAGTTGCTTCGAATTAGCAAGTGCAGGTTGCACATTTGAATCTCCATGGTGGTCTGTCTTTTACGGGCGCTTTTCTATACCAGTTTTTAAACAATTATTTTTATTTGTGGATGCCCGTCACGGTCATTCTGACGCCATTTCCCGCTTAAGAATTCTCGGCACTGCAGCATTCACGATATCCCACCATACACCATGGTGAATATTTTCCAGCATTCACCCGCTACATTATTCCACTATGATGTGTGGTTATTTACACTTTGCCTGCCATTCATTTTTCTCCAGTAGATTGGGTACATTCATTTGCATATTTACATCATTCATGTGATTTTGTAGGCTTGGAAAATTCGCAGATCCTTTTCAGATGAATTTTATAGCTTACGTCCTACACCGACTTCGCTTGCTAGAATAAGCAGTAACATTTTATGTGTGGTGTTCACCTTTGATAGCGACGGAAGTGTCGGAACTGGTGTGCCAATACAACGTCTGCTAGTCTGATATGAAACATGTGCGTTTGGCCGGCGCTTGCTTGGTTGTGTTAGCGATTTTCTTTTCCGTGTATTTCGGCATATGATGAGTGGCAAGTGGTGTTCCGTTTTAGGTCACAGACAATTTACCATATATTCACCGTAACACCTAGCTCACACTGAAGCATCCGCTTTCTACAGCGAACGAAATAGATGCGCTGTCACTCAGATCTTGTTGTGGCTTGGAAACGCCACTAGGCTATTCGGTGGTCCAGTCTTCGATGATTATCGTACGCAGTAAACAAGAAAAAGCAGTACTGCTTATTTTGCTGGCAAGTATCTGTCTTAATGCATGAAGAGCAGAAAAAACCGTAAATAGTTGAATTCGTCCTCACAATAAATAACTAGGGCTGGCTAACCAAGACCATTTTACACGTCAGACTTCACAGTGATTTGATATACTGAGAACACGGAGATAAGAAAATGATTACACTTTGATGTACCTGTTTTTGTATACATAAGAAAACTGTTAAAGCTTGTGCAAATACCAGTCATCCTAAACAAATGAATGAAACAGATACACGTTGTTGAAAAAATAGCTAACTTCGGCAACGGGCAATATTTAAGAGCGTATTCCTCAGAACGGTTGTCCTAAATTTCAACATGGAACGTGTTTTCTCTATCTACCGTTCCATGAATGAACTCATTGGCCATAAGTTTGAAGTTCACTTGCCTAGCTTGCTCATGTGGCAGGGGAGCAAGCCGGTACGATTAAGTCTTGCCTGTCCCATTATTGAGCGCAGGTATAGTTTTCACTCTCCAGAGACACGAGAAAAATCTTTCTGACAAACAGGAAGTCACGGGAATTCTCATTGCGATGTGTAGAAGCTTGAAAACTTCTGGAAAGAGCACCCGAAAGGGTTCACCTGCTTTTCGCGAAAGAAAGTCGACCACATCACGTAATATGGCAAGACTCCTTGCACGCTGCTTGCTTTGCCAAGTAACATAATGCAGTGAAACTTAAGACACACAGAATTCAGATCGCTTTTGTAGAACGCGCATAGATACACGCCACCAGTATCACCTGTTACAACTGCTCGACTTGTTTCATGTGATACCACATTTCTTGCTGAAACTGCGTGCACAGCGATGCATGCACCGTGTTGATGACTAGATAGAACTTTTGCCGGAACAAAGATTAGGCGGCAATAGGGTCATTTGCGTGTGATTCTTTATCATACCGACGTGGTGTTTCAACTGGTCTCCTCGAATCTCTTAGCGCCCCGATCTTCATTTCCCGCGCTTCATCAGACACATTCGCCAAAAAAGTGAAAAAATCCGCTTGTTTCAGCACCTGCGTCATTTTTCTCTTCTGAAGAAATAGTAAAAATGGCAGCATATCCACGGAGTGAATGATGGAGAGTGGGGCGAAGCATTCGTCCGTCCATGCGTCCGTCTGTGTGACCGTCCATGCGTCTGTTTGTGCGCCCGTCCCTGCCTTCTTTCATGCATCCGCCCCTGCGTCCGTTCATGCGTCCATCCATGCATCTGTTTGTGTGTCCGTTCGTTCATCTATTCAACACTCCAAGTCCCACCATCTCGCATCTTTTTATCATATATTCCCCATATACAAGCACCGCCATCCAGCGGACATTCCAAGGACTAACCGAGAGGTGGCACACGCACACTTTCTTACGGCCTGCGCTTTGGGTCCACTTCCCACCTTTAACTACCTCGAGTTCATGGTATATTCTAGTTCACTGTATTCATGGCACTGCGACCAAACGCTCGCTAAACCTTTCGAAAACCAAGGAGGTTACGCCCAGCGAGTATAACGTAGCAACCTTTCCCTGTCAGATAGGGCTCAATTTACATGCCAATGGCTGCTAATGAGAAATGAGAGACAGGAGAATTCGGCTTTTACTTTCTTACAGCTTGCGCTTCTTATCTACTTCTCATTTTTAACCACCTTGAGTTCATTCATGATATATGCAAGTTCATTGTATTCATGGCACTGCGGCTCAACGCTCGCTAAACCTTTCTAAAGCTAAGGAGGTTACACCTAGCGAGTATAATGTAGCATCCCTTTCTTGTCCGATAGTGCTCAATGTACATGCCAATGGCTGCTAATGGGGATCGCAGCGTGCGCGTTGACTAAAAGCTGAATGCTCATGTCTCTCATTCCCCATTAGCAGCCATTGGTATGTACATTGAGCACTATTTTTTATTGTTAAACAACGCACAGAAGAAATCTCTCACTGGCACCACCTTGGAGGTCAAGTGTTATACCTATTTCGGGTATGTGCCACTGGTGGTTACATACGAGGGACGCCCAAGCCACGCCATAAGGAGCTTCGCCCCTAAAAGAGAATCTGGCTTGTTCATAGTAGTTAGCGGAGACCGATCGGAGAGAGAGCGCGCCTTTGACATCCACCTCGTTTCGGAAAACTGTTTGAGCGCAGCAATTTGCTCTTTCTGAAACTGCTGGAACCAGCTGAGACACTTTGGGGAAGCTCTAACAAAATTGACGAAGTCCGTAAACAAGCTAACAAAATCCCAACAGACGTCAATTTTCGTGCGCAAATCTTGCTAAGACAGGTTCAGTGTATGCACAAGGCAATGCGCATACAAAGCTCTTGAACAAGGGCCTGAAGTACACTTGTCTTGACAGGCAAGTTTGCAGCCCCATCATACCATTGCCCACAGCAGTTTTCCATCCGAAGGTTGAATAGCGAAAGCACATCTTTTAAAATGCGAAAGGGAGTATGGGCTGTGGTTTCCACAGCTGCGTAAAACCAACGAATACCTCCTCCACTTCCAGGTCTTTCTTAGCATACCGAAAGCGGAAGATACTTGCTCTTGTGTAGTTATGTCACAAGATTCATCAGCAGTAACCCCATAAAACCCTGCCTCGTGCACTTCTTTCATTATGAAGTGAAGCATGCTTTGTGTTATTAACTCGAGCATCTAGTTCTGGATGTCTCCCGAGATCCATTTATAGTCTGTTCTATTTAGCAATTTTGCTAGTCCCAGCACATCAGCTTCTCGTAGCAGTAACAGTCGCTTCAAGTTCCCGTCGTCATCATCGTGTCTTCGCAGCACCAGACGTTCAAAAACCAACAAGCAAATATGTGACATTATACCTATTAGAGCTTTACAGTTTTCCTCCACTTGGTTTTGCTTAGACTTTGAGAGAGCAGATGCTACATTCAACCGCACGATTAAAGCTGTCAGATCTGTGGATGCTGTGTGATGCAACGCCGTGCTTTCATGGCTTTCAAACCTATGCAAAGCTGCAGTTCTGGAAGCCAGATTCAAAGACAGTCATCAAGTCCTTGTCTCAGTAGGTACGAGGGAATTTAGGCTTTTTGTCGGTAGCACGTACTCAGATGTCACAATACACCTTACTGGTTTGGGCATTGTAGGAAAGCCACCTGTAGCTTGATTGCCAACTCTTCCTAAGCCCTCGTCCACCAATGCCGTTAGTGGGCCCCGGTCGAATTTGTTCAAGTCACCCACGAGTGCTTGTTTTTGCAGTTGTTGCACCCCCAATCTTTGAAGCTACTTCCAGGACTATTCCTTCACTTGAAGCCGACAAACTCGCAGACCTGGGTGTGTCAGCAGTAGCGGCGCATATGACACCCGAAGTGTCCATAGTGGGTGCAGAGGTTTCGCCATGGCAGATTGGATCGTCCACGGCTGCATTGCAGAGGCCAGCAGCCTTTCTGGGAAACAGCAGACAATCGTGCTTGCTTTAGGTGTTACTTGTCTATTATGCAATGCCAGGAACTGCAAGAAATTGAATACGAATCGGTGTTCAGGGCGGAATGATTGAAGTATATGCCCCGTCAACGGTCAAATATACTCTAAAAAGGGAGTATACCTTACTCTTTTGATATCATTTTCACTTGCCACGTATACGACTTTTTTTAAAAAGACAAGGTGACTCTCTTGGGGGATCAGAGTCGGCACGCTCTAGGAGAGTACTCCGACCTTCTTAGGAATAGTGAAAGGATTCTAGTGCAAAGGTTCACACTACCACTTCTTGGGGAGTCAGACGACTCATGCCATTGATTCATATGCGGGGTTTAACGCCCCAAAATCACCTTATGATACAAGTCATCATTACCATCAATGAATGCACCATAAAGGCGACGACGATGACGATTCAACAAAAGCTCGTGTTGTTGTTGCCACTCCGCCATCTTGGTTCAAGGACTCTGTGTACTCCGTGCACAACCTGTAAATATATCTCCACCCTCTGCCTACTCTCACCCCGTGACAATATGATTATGAGAGACACCGACGTGGAGGCCTCCGGAAAATTAGACCGCCTGGGGTTCTTTACCTGCACACGAATCTATGCACACGGATCCACGTTCTCGCCTCCATCGTAAATGCAGCCGCCGCAGCCGAGATTTGATCCCGTGACCTGCGAGTCAGCAGCCGAGTACCTTAGCCACTAGACCACCACGACGGGGAAACGACGTATGCCGTTGACTTTCTTACGTGGGTCAAGCGACTCTGCGGCTTTTCAAAAAAACTCAATTGACCTATGCTCTACTTTGCTCGAGTACTGCTGAAGATAATGAAGTATTCTTTTTAAGGATTTACAATAATACTCCCCGTTGTGCCAAGCAACTGCAAAAAAATGGTACTTCAAATTTCGCAATATTTTAATAACACTCGTTTAAAGAACAATTTCCAGCAGAATAATGTAAAGGGGGTTTATTGAAGGAAGTGAGCAAGCGAGTGGTAGCTCTAAAGGTACGCAGGCGGACCCAGATGACGGTGCTTGATCGCCGATCTCGTGCCTTTTTCTTGTGCTGATGATAGCTGACCTGATGGTATCAACGTCTTTCTTATTCACTACAATTACCCCCGGCGAAAAAGTTGAAGCCATCCTGGCAATCTAACACGTGGAGACAAGCGGGTCAAAGTAGTGCTTCAGACGGTTTACGTGAACGATATTACGTCCACGCCGACGATGGTCGCTCGGTGGCGTGAGGGGTTCAATGGCGTAGTTCACGGGTGAAGTACGCTTGACCACGCGGTAGGGACCATTATAATTAGAGAGTAGCTTGGGTGATACACCAGGGGCGCAGGGCGGTACTTGTAGCCATACAAGTGATCCAGGAACGAACGTTGGTGCAGAACGATGGTCGTCGTCACGGGTCTCCTTCTGGCGCTGTCGGTCGGATGTAGTAAGCCGCTTGGCTAGCTTGCGGCACTCTTCTGCGTAACGAGCGGCTTCCGAGACAGGCTTGCATTCGGAGGGATCTGGCGAGTATGGCAGTAAAGTGTCGATGGTGTGCGTTGGTTGGCGACCGTACAGGAGAAAAAATGGGGAAAACCCGGTAGTGACTTGCGTAGCGGTGTTATACGCGTATGTCACAAATGGGAGAACAAGGTCCCAGTTTGTTTGATCAGAAGCGACATGCGTAGCGAGCATGTCCCCCAGATTACGATTAAAGCGCTCAGTCAAGTCGTTCGTCTGTGGGTGGTAGGCTGTACTCGTCTGGTGAACAATATGGCACTGTTGAAGAAGTGCTTGTATTACATAGGAGAGAAAAACACGCCCTCGGTCACTGAGGAGTTCTCGAGGAGGACCATGACGAAGCACAAAACGATTGAGTATGAAAGTTGCAACGTCTTGTGCTGCAGCTGTGGGGAGAGCAGCAGTTTCAGCGTACCGTGTTAGATTATCCACTGCCACGATAGCCCATCGGTTGCCTGCTGTTGTTAATGGTAGTGGTCCGTAGAGGTCAATTCCAACACGGTCGAATGGGCGGTCTGGGCATGGAAGTGGCTGCAATGAACCTGTTGCAGGATGTGGCAGACTTTTCCGCCGCTGACATTCGTGGCAGCCGCGAATGAACTGGCGGACGAAGGTAAACATTCCGCGCCAGTAATACCTTTTTCGTAGGCGCTCGCAGGTCTTGAAAACACCGGCGTGGGCACATTGTGGGTCGGAATGAAACGACGCGCAGATGGTAGAGCGCAGCTTTCGGGGAATGACTAGTACCCATTTCCTACCATCTGGTGAATAGTTGCGCCGGTACAAAAGGCCATCCCGAATACTGAAGTGCGGAGCCTGGCGGCGAAGGGTTCGCGTGGTTGGAAGTGTCGGTGCCTCGGATAACGCATCAAGAAGCGAAGCGATCTATGGGTCATGGCGTTGTGCAGAAGAGATGGTGTCCTCGTCAAGAGATCACAACGTGTTGTCCGAGGAAACAGATGCAATGTCCGGGGATAGGGGAGATCGTGACAGTGCATCAGCATCGGTATGCTTGTGGCCGGAACGATATACAACGCGAATGTCGTATTTTTGAAGCCGAAGAGCCCAACGGGCAAGACGACCCGATGGGTCCTTAAGCGAAGATAACCAGCATAATGCGTGGTGGTCCGTTACTACATCAAAAGCACGGCCATAAAGGTATGGGCGGAACTTGACAAGCGCCCAAACGATCGCCAAGCATTCCTTCTCGGTGACGCTGTAGTTTGATTCAGCCTTGGTGAGAGTTCTGCTGGCGTAGGCTACGACATACTCGGCGAATCCAGGCTTGCGTTGCGCGAGAACCGCACCGAGGCCGACACCACTGGCGTCGGTGTGGACCTCAGTTGCTGCCGTAGGATCGTAGTGGCGCAGTATTGGTGGCGAAGTGAGGAGACGACGAAGGGTACAGAAGGCTTGGTCGCACTCAGAAGACCATGACCAAATATCAGTGGTGCTGCCTATAGGTTCGGTCAAAGGCGCAATGATAGAGGCGAAGTTGCGCACGAACCGGCGAAAGTAGGAGCATAACCCCACGAAGCTCTGTAACTGCTTTATAGTCGTTGGTTTGCGGAAGTCGGCGACAGCACGTAACTTAGCCGGGTCTGGAAGTATACCGTCCTTTGATACGACGTGCCCGAGACTCGTCAGTTGCCGAGCAGCGAAGTGACACTTCTTGAGGTTGACTTGGAGCTGAGCATTCTTCAGGCACGTGAGGACATGTTTAAGGCGCTCGAGATGTGTTCCAAAGTATGGCGCAAAGATGACAATATCTTCGAGATAGCAGAGACAGATTTGCCATTTCAAACCCCGAAGAACCTAGTCCACATGCGCTCGAAGGTGGCAGGCGCATTGCAGAGGCCGAAGGGCATGAGATTAAACTTATACAGACCGTCCGGTGTCACGAAGGCTGTTTTTGGTCTATCGGCATCTGCAAGGGGGACCTGCCAGTACCCTGAGCGCAAATCTAATGATGAAAAAAACTCGGCACCTTGTAAAGTATCAAGGGCATCGTCAATCCTGGGTAAAGGATACACATCTTTTCGAGTGATCTTATTTAGGCGCCGGTAATCCACGCAGAAGCGAACGGAACCATCCTTTTTTTAACGAGCACTACAGGTGAGGCCCATAGACTTTGTGAAGGTTGAATGACGCCGCGTTGCAGCATATCGTTCACCTGTTCGGCAACAACATGGCGTTCCGCCGCAGACACACGATATGGTCGCTGTCGGAAAGCGCCATTAGATGGACTATGAATTACACAGAGGACATTCTAATTTGCATGTTTCTACGAGTGTAGCAAACTAAAATACGATGGATGTTCGCAGCGTCAAGCCGCGCAAAACAAACTGCACATCTCAACATATTTTCACAGCGCAAGACTACGAGTAGTTGCGGCGTAACTACGGAAGAAGAGACAAAGACAGAAAATAGCGCCGACTTGAACTGAAATTTTATTAGCGAGAACGCTAGAAAAAATTGCCACATTCCACGTACAGTTGCAATCGATGATATGCGAAGCATGAATGAGAAAGGTTGATATGTCATTTTAAAATCAGCACAACGTTACTAGGTGGAGATAAATGATGCCGTACATTACTTCCGTGTTTATATTATCATGTTTGGATGTGTTATTTACCTTCGTCACCTATTCACGTCACATGATACCAAGTTTAGTGTACGTGGAGCTAGCAAAACAACCGCGAGCACACTATGAGCATGGCATGTTGTGATGTTCTTACGTGACACGCGGGTCAGGATTATCAAGTTTGTCCAAGTCATATACTTTTGTCACCCATTGACGTCACTTAACACCGCATGTGGTATATGTGGAGCTACCAAAACGGCCATGAGCGCCTCATGAAGAGCCCATTATACTCCAATGTAGCGTTGACGCGTGCGCACGCTGAACACAGTGACGCAACGTTAGCAAAACGTGATTGATGATTTGATTGATTTGATTTGTGGGGTTTAACGTCCCAAAACCACCATATGATTATGAGAGACGCCGTAGTGGAGGGCTCCGGAAATTTTGACCACCTGGGGTTCTTTAACGTGCACCCAAATCTGAGCACACGGGCCTCGACATTTCCGCCTCCATCGGAAATGCAGCCGCCGCAGCCGGGATCTGAACCCGCGACCTGCGGGTCAGCAGCCGAGTACCTTAGCCACTAGACCACCGCGGCGGGGCTAGCAAAACGTGAGCACTCTATAGTCTGACGTCACGCGTGACCGGCGAGACCGGCGTCCGTCGGCACGGGCCGACGGCAGCCGGTGCGGATTGCGACATGCCGATGCGTTACCCAGACAACACTGCGTCTTCTTCCTTTCATGACGGAGGGACGCCGGACGCGCTGAAACCCGCATGCGTCACAGCAACGCAGCGCGGAGCGCGCCTGCGAGTATATGGCAGGTCCGGTGCCTGGCGTCTCAACGCCGGTGTGAAATGAAACGCGTCGAAATGAATGCCGGCGAGCACGCACACCGCGTCACGTCGAAAAGTATTGGCGCCTTGACTGTGCATGT
This sequence comes from Rhipicephalus microplus, assembly GCF_043290135.1. NCBI lineage: Eukaryota > Metazoa > Arthropoda > Arachnida > Ixodida > Ixodidae > Rhipicephalus > Rhipicephalus microplus. The sequence goes on along the minus strand of NC_134702.1, from coordinate 131,350,947 downwards.
AATCATGTTATTACATTACAAACATCTCATGATTATCATATTTGGACCAGTCACACACCTTCTTCATTCGTTGACGTCACGTTATACCAAATTTGGCTTCTATGAAGCTAGCGAAACGGCCGTCAGCGCATCATCAGTGTGGCATGTAGTCATGTTGTTACTGACACACATGTCGTGATTATCTTGTTTGTATCTGTCATTTAATTATGTCGTCCGTTCGCGTCACGCCATACCTAGTTGGTTACATGCGAAGCTGGTGAAACGGCCGCGAGCGCATGATGAGTATGGCATGTAGTCATACAAGACACTCATGTCGTGATTATCATGTTTGCATGTTTCATTTACCCGTGTCGTCCGTTCGCGTCGCGTAATACTGAGTGTGGTACATGTGAAGCTGGCGATACGGCCATGAACGCATCATGAGCGTAGCATAGAGTCATGTTGTTACATGACACACATCTCATGTTAATCATGTTCGCACCAGCATCATACCTTCGTCATCCATTCACGTCGTATTGCCAGATTTTGTATATGTGGCACTATAGTGAAACGGCCGCGAGCGCATGATGAGCGTAGAACATAGTCATGTTGTTACATCACACGCATGTCATGATTTTCATGTTAGGGTCTGTCGCTTGTGTTCGCCATGCAATCATGTTATACCATACCAGTTTTGAAACGTGTCATGTATGTCATTCATGACATACACATGAATTTTATGTCATGACTAGTCATACGTGTTTTTCACACAGTCATGTTATGCCATTACAAGTTCGGTATCGATACCATTATTTAAATGGCCAGAAGACCTAAAAGTCGTAAACGGCTAGATAGATAGATAGATAGATAGATAGATAGATAGATAGATAGATAGATAGATAGATAGATAGATAGATAGATAGATACGCTCGAAGTCACCGATGTTCTGAATGAAATGCTTCGCATTCAATGTATACTTGTGACAGAAAACAGCACATCACAGCCCAACCACGCAACCTATTGCGTCACAGACAGAAAATCAATATCTCATTAAGAAGGTACAACACCACACCTCAGCGCAAACTCACAATCTGTTGCGTCAAAGACAGGTACAACAAGGAATTGGTAATCATTGTTTCGAAAAAACTTTCAGCTATTCTGGCGGCCACTCGTTCAACAGCAGCTTTGTTGAGCAGGCTTCTCGTCAGATAAGCACTGGTCTCCCTGATCATGTGCTGGTTTCGGGGGCGGAAAAGTTTCCTAGAACAATTAAACAGGGTCGTTGCCGTGATGGTAAATTGTTGGCATAATGGTCAGAATTGAAGAAGCTGGACACTTTACATTTTGATTGATTGATATGTGTGGTTTAACATCCCAAAACCACTATATGATTATGAGAGACGCCGTAGTAGAGGGCTCCGGAAATTTAGACCACCTGGCGTTCTTTAACGTGCACCCAAATCTGAGCACACGGGCCTACAACATTTCCGCCTCCATCAGAGTGCAGCCACAGCAGCCGGGATTCGAACCCGCGCCCTGCGGGTCAGCAGCCGAGTACCTTAGCCACTAGACCACCGTGGCGGGGTGAAACTCTACAATTTAGTGGCTTCTGAGATGAACGTATTTCTGCAAAACATCCACGCGCTTTAAAAATTCACCACTGCTGCTTTAACCACTATTGTAGGAGACAATTTTTTATTGTACTATAAAAAGTGAGTAAGAAAAAATTGCTTGTCTGTTTTGTTATGAAGAATAAAAAGACTACTCAGGCTGCAACAACTCTTAGCTCGGTTCCTCACGTTTATTCTCTCTAAATGGACTAGATCACAATAATAATTTTCTAACGTATACTAAGCTTAACCGTTATCAATTTAGAAAAGCAGGACAAGTTTGTGCCCTTGAGAATACAGTTTCATTCCTGCGCCGTGACATATCGCAAAGCAATGCTAGGCGTCACGTGCCTCGACATACCCTTTCGGTGCCTGCCTTGGGCGCAGTATTTCATATTTATAACTAAGTTTTTCGATGTTTTGATGAATCTTCTTTTCAGCGTGACGCAGTCGGCCATCGCTGGCAAGGTGGCATGATTGGCAGTGCGTTGCGGTCGTCAGCGCATGCAGAAGAGAGAAACGTCTTCTTTGACAGACACTGCTCTTGAACACCGAAGGGGATGAAAAGTGAAATTTATACTCAGCTTTTGCGTATGTGCAAGTAGGACCCTGCATGTTCAGATTATATTATGAGAGTCCAAAATTCGTATCATGAAACATATTTTTGCCTATTTATTTGTAATCTATTATGTCGAGTAACAGTTAGAAAAGTCCATAGCTAAATAGGTCAACAAAGCTATTTATTCGTCTGGAATATTTATTCGGCGGAAATAAGACAGAGATGTATACTACATACTACCACAATTCGCACTTCTTAGGTGGATTCATAGGTGTCTCTACAGCGCAGCCAAAGGCACTGGAGAACTCAGGCATGTTCATTAGAGGCACTATGCACCGAGATCGAAACGGCGCATAGCGAGCGGCAAGTCGGCTGGATTGAGCGCACCATTTAACACAGTGGTTGACAAAAAACAACTGCTCCGCTGACATGTTTAGGCCGGCTAATGTTCGGGTCTTTTCTGCTGAGACCACGGAAGCAAAAGCCTGATATGCAATCTTAGTGCCCGCGAGATCAGCCAGGTTCTCATTGTCCAGTTCGTTGTTCAACTTCTCCTCTTCGCCAGTTAGGGACAGCTGAAAATGCACCACAGTCTGCATCAGATCATGTACGTGTGCGTTTCTGTTAGCAACAAAAAAACTCCGAAATTACAACAGAACAGCGGAAAGTTCAGGACAAGCGTTCATTCTCATATCGAACCTAAGACTCTGTTGTCTAATCGTACATTACGTGCTAAAATGTCAAACTTTCACTCTATGGCAATGGAAACAGCACACTTGCATTTTGTGTTCTTATAATTCATATGGACACAGTGGCCTGTGTACTACACTGGCAGGTTGTATATGTTCGACGGAATGGAACTTTGACATACTGTGCAAGGTCGAATTCTACCGGATCACTGCGGAGCTGGAAGACCATAGAATGGGGTCACCGCAATCAAGCACAGTGTTTGGGTTGTACGAAAAGGCACACATATACACGCCAACCACAACACACACAGACACACACACACACACACACACACACACACACATATATATATATATATATATATATATATATATATATATATATATATATATATATATATATATATATATATATATATATATATATATGTGTGTGTGTGTGTGTGTGTGTGTGTGGCGTGTGTGTGTGTGTGTGTGGACAGCGCAGCGTCCGTCATTCATATATATATATATATATATATATATATATATATATATATGAGATTTAACACAGTCTAACAGTTAGATTTGTTAGATCTAACAGATCTAATATTATATTGTGTTAAAACACGGAAAAACGAGCCCTTAGGTATACACTTCTTCCCCTCATTATATATATATATATATATATATATATATATATATATATATATATATATATATATATATATATATATATATATATATATATATATATATATATATATACGCGTGTGTTTGTGAGTGGCGAGTTATACTCACGACAGATCTATGAGACTTCCGCAAGCACAGCGCTCTTTTTGTATATTCTTTTAAGAACGCGTCCATGTCTTGTGGTAGAGAATCTTTAAAAGATTGCACACTCTGTGCATCGAATGCATGCATAAATTCGTGGGCGATAACCTGGAACGAAAATACTTTGTCTGAGAACAGACAAAAAATGTCCAGCTGCTCTACACAGCGAAAAGTGTTACAGTAATATGCAATCCTCTGTTTCGCCAGGCATAACAGTCTGTTGACAATTATTGGTCACCAAGGACTTCCTTGTTAGTTCTTCGTTCCTCAAAATTAGCCATCACAATCACGCAAGGTGACATTCCTAATAACAGTTGTGCTAGACGGATACGGGTAGCTTCACGGTTCATTATTATTCCGCGATTATGAAAAAAGGCGCACTGCGTCCAATACCTTCAAGAAAATTAGCTCTTATCTTGGAGAAATCATTGAAAGGTGTTATTCGCTGCAGTGTTTAGGATGAAAGTCATTTGTACTGAACTGTTGACATACTCTATGAATATTGCGTATACCTGCAATATTCGCTTATTGGCATGGCTGTCAATGTCTTTCAGTGCTTTCATCACTGTTTGCTTTTGCAGCAGCAGTTAAGAATCTCTGCCGCTCATCGCAAGAGCACTGTCAAAATGGAGCACTCAGATATGTTAGGTATGTTACGTGAAACGTGGAATGTCATGTGCTAGTAATGTAGTTTTGGGAAGCAAAATCACATGTTGATGCTTCTGTCTATAGCATACTTCTGAAGATAGGTTCGTTCTTTCTTAATTTATAAAATTCATATGTGTGTTATTTGCCGAACTGGCATTCAATACTACGGCATGAACAAGCTGACGGATTGAAGCACAGCATGCGTGTGCGTTTTGTACGTAATAGGAGAAAGTGTACGTACCGTTCCGATCCCACCATAGTTGAGAGCAGCTGGCGCAAATTCATATACAAGTGGAGGAAGCAGGTCAACTGTCGGTATCTCGAAATTGTTGTGGATATAAGAAAAATAAGAGTTGCGATAGGCCTCGTCGTACAGCGGGGTAGTCTGGTCGGTCCAGATGTAGTGAGAAGATAAAGAGAGAGCATTTATCCACGTTGGGAACAGTAGGTCAAGAGGCGCATCCGGGTAAGGTTCTGTAGTAGGCAGGCAAAAATGAATATTCTTAAATAACTATGAAATGCTTCTTACGCACTCCTCACACAAGAATGTGGTCATTTGCGGATGAAATCACAGAACGCAAAAATAAAAGTTGCACGAAATATTGTTAAGCACCTATACCGTAGCCTCGTAACCTATAGCAACTACTCCGATATTTCAGATCTTTGTCCGGACTGCCCGAATCGCAGTTACTTTAACCACATGCTCTGGAGGTGCCCCTTTTTACAAAGACTAAATGAAGAATTTTCTGAAAACTTCTTTCGTTTAACGCTCACGAGTCTGGTTCTCATAAAACAACTCAAGGCTGTCCAGAAGGCCCACGATGCAGCGGTGAGGCTGGGCCTCCCCATCCCAACGTGGGAGCGGCCCGCAATCCTACCCCTATAAAACAGGGGTGGAATTCTTCAGGACCCCAATAAAAGTTTTTCATCCATCCATTCATCCATCCATCCTCTACGCAAACTCATACGTGCAGTTATATACACTATATGTCGCATTGGTGTGCGTGTATGCATATGCAGCTCAGCTCCACTGTAAAATACGGGAATGTCAATAAGCCTATATATGTCACCAACAGTCCGATTATTGAGAGAAATTCAGTCTTACATAGCATGACAAGTCCTTATAGTAAGTCTAATAAAGCGATATGTTCCAATTCCGAACCATATACGACATCATCGGGATCCTTAAAGAAGATTTCGTCTCGATATATTAAAAGAAAAGTGAACGGAAAGCATACGTTACCGAAAGACATCGTGGAAAGCATACGTTACCGAAAGACACGGATATCACTACGTCAATCTCTGCGGAAATTCAGCCTAATTATATTCCCCCAGAAGCTTGACGTAAAGCTACTATTTTATGCAATACAACAATGAACGATGAAATGACAAGGTTTATGAATGTATAGGTGCATCGAATACATGTTTGTAATGTGTGCAAGTTTTAAATCTGCAGGTGTGCAACAGCTCTTACTAACACCTTCATGAAATTATACAAAAAGAGACTTCAATTGCCGAAGATGCAATTTTATCGGCACACATAAAATATTCTAGCTCCAAAAGCTTGATATTACGTTATTATTAGTCGTGGTATATAAGCTACCGTGTTTGAAACCTTTATTGTTCCCAGTAGGTAATTGTAAACAAGTTGAGATGTAGGTGCATACTTTTCCGTACCACCGTATTGTAAAGAACCGTATTGTAATGAACAAAAATGCTGAACAATCAATTGTTAAGACAACTTTAGAGTTTCGTCTCGCCGGCGATCCAAGGCACCTTGGCGCCTCACTCATCAGTACTGTAGAGGCTACAGGGCCCCTAAACCAATAGAAAGAGGATTAGCCTCTTCACATCAATCATCAGTACTGTGGAGGCTACAAGGCCCCTGAGCCAATAGAAAGAGGATTAGCCTCTTCACATCTATCCGTTCGTGCCATGTCATTTGCTCACCGTCTTCACCACATCTGCTTGCCAAATCTTCTATACAAACTAATTTTAGATAAGGTGGGTGACTACCTTTAAAAAATAAAGCAACACTGTAAAACAAACAGTGACGCCAGGAACACTGAAGCGTGGATTTGCTGCTCAGTATGCTGAAGATCGGTAGGCACGCATGCCAGCAGATAACTTCACTTTGTGCCTCTTTCTCTCCGACGCTTATCGTGGCTCTCGTGTAACTGCTTCTCCATCGACGCGTTCTTTCTCCCGCTACAATGCTTCATTTCTCTCTTTTGTTTCAATCGAAGGAGGACCCGAAACGCACGACACGCTGTGCCATGTTGCATGTACCATGTTTGAAGATGCAGCGCTCTTGGTCTGGCGACGCAGCCCAAGCCCTGCCCCGGCACGTTAGTCTTAGCACGCGTGGCTTAGCAAGCAGCATATCTCACTAATAAAGACAGCACGTACCTGATGTTTTATCCTCAGAGTATGATTAAACAAAGCGATGGCAGTTTTCACCATTCATTTGTTGCTGTCAACGCAGTGGGCGTGTAGCAAGGGCTATTTCGGATCGAAGCGGGTGGTTGCTTCTGCATGGATGCTGCCTTGTTGATTTGCAAACGCAGTTACCGGGAGTAAGAGACAAAACTTCTTTCATGCGTACGAACCAAATGCGAACGATAAATGTATCAAATAACCATGTCGCGTGACATACACTAAACAAATGCCAGTTTTTGTCTACCCGGTCAATTTTAAGGCACCGAATATATCTAGGACTATGTTTTTCTGCGCAACTGTATTGCTTTCTTACAACACATAGCTTTGGTAGGGCTGAACCAAAAGGTCTTGGACCTTGGATGAACATGAAAGCACGAGTCCAAGATTGGCTTGAGTTCTGCGCATGCGTCTTGGCGCGTCGCAAGCTTCTTGGGTCCCCAAGCTTCCTGGGTCTTCAAGTTCCTTGGGATACCAATTCTCAAACTCTTTAATAAAGCTAAACTTTAAGGAGTGCTAAGTGAGAGGCAGTATTTTAATAAATAAATACATCAGTAAGGTCACGCGCCTTATAGTGGCATATAATGGAGCAACTCTTCTAAATTTCCCTCAAAAATGCTCCTTGTGTTTTATTTGCTTGCTCATTATGTTCTTCGCAGTAAATATAGTAAACTTAGTACGAATGACTAGTGAATGCTCATAGCGAACTTTCGACGTGATAGCTCAATGCGTTGAATGAATCTCGGCGCATAATCAATTGGCATATTCAATGGCAGAATCAGCTGATTCCCAAAACATTAGGGACTAAGTATTCATCAGCGCCCATGCATAAATTGGACGCCAGCTTTTATGCTTCACCACGGAATCACAAGACTTCCAATTTTTGCGCGCCATCGCTTCGTCGGTGTTGCAAATATGTGCACCAGGAAGGTCTTAAGTGTAAAATGGCCCACACATTTGGGCGAGTCATTTTCGTGAAAATAAACAGACAGACAGATGAACTTTGATTGCGTCCTGGGAAGGTTCCTAAAAACCCACCGAGGGCTGCCTCCACGGCGGGGTCGGGAACCAAAGGTTTCCGACCGCTTCACAGGCTCCCTGGACCGCCCAGAGATGTTTCGCAAGTTGTGTACTTGCGATACATTCAAAAAAGTTTGTCTCGTTTAGCTGATGCCTCTTTGATGAAATGCGCAAGTGGAGGCACCGCTACATCAAATGAGGGAAGGTGGGGAGGTGATCGCATGATGAGCAGTTAGGAGAAACGTCCGTAAACAGCGCCACAGAGGCCAGTGGCGGAAAGAAGCTAGTTTGGAGTAGTCGGAGGGCTATCTGCTGTCTCCTTGTTAGCCCTCTGTGTGGATCTGCAAAGGATTTCCTACCTAATCGGTAGTGCGAACATAACTCATGAAAGTTGATCAACAAGTCCCCGTTGGCGCCAACACTACAATCTTCGCCCTCAATATGAGGGGAGCTCGTCAGCCAGGGGCGAAAAATGAGTGGTGACTGAGCGTGAGCCATTACGTTCGGGTTGGTGACGCCGGAGATGGAGGCACTCATGTTGGCGGGAAACTGCGCCAACTCGTGAGGAAATACTGTGCCATTCATGAGACTTCTGTAAGCAGCCAAAGAGATTTGGTTGGTGTCAAAGAACTTGATGGCCGTCATGGAATCACAAAAAATAGCGGATGTATCTCTAGTCGTCAGCACTAGAGAGATAGCGACCTGTTCAGCTACCCCGATGAACTTGGTCTTCACCGAGGCTGCACTAACGGTGCGTCCGCTCATGTGTACTACCGCGGCCAAAAAGGTATTTGATGCTGACCGACGTGCGTCTATGAAGAGCGCGTTTTGCCTTCAGGTATTTAAATGGGAGAGGAGGATTTAGCCTTCGCCCTTCTACCGTGATTATGTACCGTATGCATGTTTCGTGGTAGTGGGTGAACCATTTTGTCGATCTAACAGTGTCTGGAAAAAGAACTGCTCTCTCTTTATTCAGAGGAGAGGTGATACCTGCTCTGGATAGAATGGCCTTGCCGGCTTCAGTGCACAAAAGTCTGCAAATCTGGGAAGTGCCCTGCGCTTCGATTAATTCGTCAAGCTTGTTATGAACACCCAATGCCTCGAGTTTTATGGTACTCGTTCGAGAAGAGAGGCCCAAAAGCTTTTTGAGAGTTGGTCGAATCAAGACTTCTAGTTTGGCCTTTTCGGCAGTAGTCCAAGCGTGCATTGAGGCAAGGTAATTGATATGACTTAAAAGGAAGGCATGGAATAGCCGGAGGAAGTTGTCCTGTTTGATGCCTTTTCGTCTACCTATGACCTTTTGAATAAGCCTAACAGTGCAAGCAGTGTGCTGTTGCAGCTTCTGTTTCGTAGCTGCATTCCTGCCATTCTCAGAGATGAACATGCCTAGAATGCGTATAGTGTTTTAGCGGGGGATTTTCGCACCGCTCTTCGTGAACAGGTGTATATCGATCTTCGGGGTTGGTACCCATCTATTAAGGCTTCGCCCCATGCGAATGGCTCGGTAAACAAAGAGCTCAGACTTGTTGTCTGATAGCATGAGGTTCATACGAGATATGTGTTCCTCGACTGTGCGTACAGCTTCTTGGAGCGTACTCTCGGTGCGGTCCACCGAGCCACCCTGGCACCAAAGGGTGATGTCGTCGGCACAGATGGCGGAACCGATGCCATTGTTGTTATTTAGATCTCTAGCTATAGCCGTTATACCTATGTTAAAAGAAGCGCTGAGATCACTGCCCCTTGAGGAGTGCCCGTGTTTCCTAGAAACTTGTCTGATTCTATCTCACCTAATTTTATGGTGGTGGTTATATCTGACAGGAACTGCCTTACAAAGTTAAAGAAATGCCTACCGAGGCTGAGCTAGGAGATGGCTCCGAGAATGTGATCATGGAGTATGGTATCGAATGCCTTTTTGAGATCCAGAGCCCAAATGACTCTGGGGTCTCTGGTAGAGGCATCGATGACCTGCGATTTATTGAGAAGCATGGCGTCTGGGGTTGAAAGATGTGTGCGAAAGCCAACAATGTTCGATGGAAAGAGCTCACTGAACTCTATGTACTTAGAGACCCTATCGTTTATCACATTTTCGAAAACTTTGCCGACACATAATGTAAGCGAGATCCGTCTTTCTTTCTTTGTGCATTTCTTTTGTGCATTTTCCCGGGTTTGGGTATTTTCTTTTGTGCATTTTTACCGGGTTTAGGTATCAGTATGACCGTGGCGTGCTTCCACTCGTGAGCATATGAGTCATTTTTCAGTGTTTGTTGAATAAATTGGTCAGGAAGGTGACCAATCTATCGTCAAGATTGCTGAGCATGCGGTGCGTGACGCGTTAAGCGCCTGACACCGAGGTGCTGTTGAGTTTGTGAAGTGCAGACATGACTTCCCATTCCGATATGTCGCTGTCTAGCTCAGCGCAATCGCTTCCTGTGTAACTGGGTGGTGTCGTGGATGAGGTGGTATCAAGTGGGAGGTGAGTTTCGGCGAGATATTCCATTCAAATCTTTCCTACAATAAGTGAGTGCCTGGTTAGCAAGTCTCTCGAAGGCCGATCTCTGAGCGACTCGAGTATTGGTAGATTTCAGACGGTGTTAAAGCAAGTTTCACTTGCCACCGACCCTCTCTGACCATCGAACTTGTCACACGTTTTGATCCAGTTTTTGTTCTAGCAATTTAGAGTATGACGCAATTTCGGCATTGACCTTGGCAATGCGTTTTCTTAGTGGTCTGTTCCCTTTGTTCTTTAGCCAGCGTTTTTTGAGAGACATTTTAGCTTCAAAAAGGTGCGCTAAGTGGCTGTCCATATGTAGGAAGTTTTCTTGTATTTCTTTCTCCTTAGTGTAAGCAAATACATAAAAAAAGAGGGTTTCTATCTACTCAACATAGTCAATAACAGGAGCTTTGTCAATTCTGGTGTAACAGAAAAGGTTGCAATCAACTATACACTGTATTCTGAGGCTGTTGCATTCAGCATGAAGTGTTATTTTGATGATGAGATGGTCGGAATCCAAATATTCTCCCATGCTTTGCCATGATGACTTGCCGCCATAAGTGACCAGAGGGAGAATTTGGGTCGAGGATCTTGTTACCGAATCACCTAAACGAGTGGGGAAGCCGTAGTAGCATGAGATATAAGTCCTGTATAACCTTCCATATTGAACTACTTTGGGTGAGTCTTTAACGTTGCCCCACTTGGAGTGAGGCGCATTAAAGTGGCCGGCTACCATGATGGGTATGCCGGCGTCGGTAGCCATCTTTACCGTTTTACCTATGAGGCCACAGAAGCACTCGTCTCGTCGTTTTGGCGAACTCTATACGTTGAGGATAAGCAATTCTCTGCGCATGTGCTTTCCCGGTAAAACTTCTGTGCAGACAGATTCGGCGTCAGAGCGCTTACCTATGTTTTCGTGATCAATGACTGCGATGCCCTTTTAAACTAGTGTAACGACGCCTCTGCCAGCGTTCTTTACGCGTTCAAAGGACACGTAACCACTAAACATGGTGCCAGACGTGAGCGTCTCTTGTAACAAAATTACTTGTGGTTTTAATGCACACGGTAAAATGTATTGAGCTAACACTGATTTCTTCTTTTTGAATCCCTAGCACTTCCACTGCTAGACACAAAAGTTGGTGTTGCATACCGCAGCCATGATTCTCAATCAGATTTAGCAGAATGCTGAGCCTTTGGAGCATTTAAGGGGAGGGTATCTGCTTTTGTACAAGCTCCGCCACAATGGTGGGGTTGGATAATAACTGCCATAGTTCTGTCGGAAGTGCCAGAGACTCTCGAAGACCCGTCCTACGTTCAAGATAACTTAGGCGAGAATCAATAAAACGATTCTCTGCCTTGACAATCACTATGTCATTGGTGATTTCGTGATGCGCCGAAGAAATCTTCCTCAAAGATTCTTTGATTTGGTTAAGACTTTCAGTCACGTCGAGCTCGGGAACATCACCCACAGCTCAGCGCTTTTAACTATTAGCACCATTTTGGTCCCCATCTGGTCTCGCTGCTTAAATGGCAGTTTTACTCATTCCTGATTTCTTTGTGACCTCCGCTAACTCTGAGCTGAGTATCGTGTTCTTGTTTCTGGCTTTCATAAGCTCCTCCACTCCTTAGAGGTGGTGGTGCCCCCGCTTACTTGGGTAGAGAATCTATCTAGTGCTCTGTAAGGTTCTTTGCTCTTCTCTTTGGAGGCCCATGTCGCGGGGACGGGAAGCGCGAATCCACGTCGTATGGTGAAGAGCTGCAGCCAGCAACTTGAAGACGGCCCATGCAGGATGGTCTCGAGAGTGGAGAAATCCTGAAGGTCCACTTGGAAGGCACGTTCTATTTCTTTTAGGGGCGAAGCTCATTATACCGGCACTTGTTCGTCCCTCGTAGTCGTTGCAGTATTTACCAAGTATAACATTTTGACCTCCAAGGTGGTGCCGGTGAGAGATTTCTTCTGCGCAATGTTTAACAATAAAAAAATAGTGCTCAATGTACATGAAAATGGCTGATAATGGGGAATGAGAGACAAGAGCATTCGGCTTTGAGTTTACGTACACGGCACGATCCCCATTAGCAGCCATTGGCATGTACATTGAGCACTATCTGAGAAAAAAGGGTTGCTACGTACGTTATACTCGCTGGGTGTAACCTCCTTAGTTAACCTCCTCTGCTGGGTGTAACCTCCTTAGAAAGGTTTAGCGAGTGCTGAGCCGCAGTGCCATGAATACAATAAACTAGTATATACCATGAACTCGAGGTGGTTAAAGGTGGGAAGTAGATACGAAGCGCAAGCCATAAGAAAGTAAAAGCCAAATTCTCCAGTCTCTCATTTCCCTTTAGCAGTCATTGGCATGTACATTGAGCACTATCTGACAGGAAAAGGTTGCTACGTTATACTCGCTGGGCGTAACTTCCTTGGTTTTAGGAAGGTTTATCGAGCGTTGGGCCACAGTGCCATGAATACAGTGAACTGGCATATACCATAAACTCGAGGTGGTTAAAGGTGGAAGTAGGCCCGAAGCACAAGCCGTAAGAAAGTGTGCGTGTGCCACCTCTCGTTTAGTCCTTGGAATGTCCGCTGAATGGCGGTGCTTCTATATGGGGAATATATGATGAAAAGATGCGAGATGGTGGTACTTGGAGTGTTGAATACATGGGCGAGCGGACACGCAGACAGATGCATGGATGGACGCATGAACGGACGCAGGGGAGGGATGCATGGACGAAAGCAGAGACGGACGCACGAACAGATGCAAGCACGGACGGGTGGATGAACGCATAGACGGTCAGCCAGACAGTTGCATGGATGGACGGAAGCAAAAACGAATGGAAGGACGAATGCTTCGCCCCACTCTCCATCATTCACTCCGTGGATATGCCGCCATTTTTTTTTCCTTTCACCTCTGTCGAATGAAAAAAAGATGTCTGGTATTTTCGTTTGCAGGCTTTGCTTCCGGTAGAGTGCCGCAGAGTTTGCACCTCACTTGGCACGAGTGCCTTTGCTTCGGGTCCATCGCCAAACAGTTGTGGCAAACGCTGATCAATGAAGTGGGTCAGACGTCAACATAATTGCTAACGCGGGAGCATTTGCTGCACACCTCGATCTTCTTGTAGAGGTACCACCGGACAACTTCGATGTAGCTTGGCACGTGTCCTCCATCAAAAAGAATGACGACGGAGCCGGTATCCTTGATGAGGTTGGCTCCGCGAACCGTGGGATTCCCCTGGTGTATGAGGATTTTTGCGACCTCGGTGTAGCCGATGTCGCGCTCGACGTTGCGGATCCCTCCCTTGACATAATTGCCTTCGGTAGCAGCGTACACTGCTACTTCGTGTTCTTTCCCGTTGGCGCCAATGTTCTTGAAAGCCAAAACTTTGCGAGTGTTGTCTTCATTTTCGGTGAGCACCACAACGATGTTGTGCATGACGGTGGGGCAGACCGAATCGGTGCAGGCTTGAATGGCGGTGATCCCGGCCGCCATGAAGTTCGCAGTGGAGATGCCGTAGCAACTGGTTTTGCGTAAATACAAATAATCTCGGCGTCTGACGATAATCTTCCAATGCGTAGAAGGTTGCTCTGGCATACACGTGGCCGCGATCACTCTCTTCTTTAAGGCAGCCACCCGGCGGCTCCTTTGGACGCTAACCTTGCTGCTGACCTGAAAGCGTCCTGAAGCATTGGGTTGAGACAAGCTGCTCTCCGCTGCTCTCCTCTTCTTGGCCAATTTAGATTAAACCACTTGCCATTCAGCTCCTTCCATTGCTTCCATTCCATCTTCTTCGCCCCCTTCGACTAGGTTGCAGACGCTCAGCTTTGATTGAATTGGCGTCGAAGCACCCCCTGCCATTGCAAGCGTAGCCATGCCAACACCGCTCGGAGCGGCCGGCGTTCCAAGCTAGGTCAGACTAGGCTTCAGTGGCGCAAAGTTGAAAGAGCCGAAAAACGTCGAAAACTCACTCAGAGACGACAATCCGCACTTCCTCAATATCAGGGGTACACAACGCACTCGATGAAACAGAATCGGAATGAAAGTTGGCACATCAAAGATCACACAGATGCAATAGACCACAGCGACGCAGAGGCTTGTCCACACAGCTCAGCGTCCAGCCGATGTCTCCATTTGTGTTAACAGACCTTGCATGATTCATAAACGTAATTCAATATTTTTCCACACCTCCTTCGAGCAGACACGAGTCGAATAAACCTGCATTAAAAGATATCCGTCTGACGGCAACAGACTCTCCCACACTTGTGTACTGTTCGAAGATACCTGCCTTTAGAAAGGCGCACAGATACAAAAATTACCCACTTGTATGCAGAAATCTTGGGTATCTGTACACTTGAGTTTGCTTCAAGGATGCCAAAAAAATTTCACCAGCAAGCTCTGTTTATCTAGGGGGTCCAAGCGAGAGCTGTCAATTTTAACCTAACTGTACTCATGTGGGCCCCGTAAGTTGGCGTTGAGCTTACTCACGTTTATTGTGGACATAACATATGTACTTTCAGGTACTCATGTGAAAGTACTTCAGTGATTCCGCGCTCGTTTCATGCTTGTTTGTAGAGTGCATTGATTATTGATGCGCTTCAGTATAGGGCTTGAGCACTGATGTTTCATAGTGGACGCGCAGTGCTACTGCGGCAGTTGCTGGCGAATTGTCCCTGTTCTCTCCGCACAGCCGCGCCTGGCCGCAGCAGATTGGCAGTCACCCCTCGTAATGAAAGCGACTGTATCTTGTGAAAAAACGTAGACTTAAATCTGCTGTTATGGCGTATTCAGATTTCATAATAGCGGCCCCAACATGGCCGGAACAAAATGCTGAATGTGCAATTTTATCATCGCTTCCGAGAAATAGTAAGAGGATGATAGGCGAAAACATTGAATCGCAGCTATCAGGCAAAAACACAGCCTCTGTTGACACAGTTACGTTCGCTTTCTCTCCGCGCCACTAGTGATGGTGGTGGGGGAGGAGGGGAGTCACAACTATTCCCCTCCCCAAATTCTTTCTAAATATTGCGTTTGCAGTAGACATGCACAAATATAAAAGCATGCACGAGCGCACTTAAATACAGTTGAGCACCCGCTGAAAGAAAAGATCTTTGGCCCCGCTACTAAGCTTATCCGGGTAATCTTGACATATCGCTTCTGCCTTTGTTTTCTTTATTATTTTTGTTAGTCCTAACGGAGATTGATGGCAATTAGTGGGCCATAAATATGCCGTTTTGTCATCTATGCACATTTTTTGAGCTGAGAGACTTGAGAATCTGCTCTAGATTGGTTGGACCGAAACTAGGGACACAGTAAATACTGAGAATTTTTTTTACAGATGGCATGGACCTATATACAATGATTGGTAAGCATTCAAAAAATTAAAAAAAGAATGGTCAACACCGCCGAGCAGCGATCTCTCTTCCTATTTTTTTGGGCACTCTTTAAATGCGCGTTGTATTTCCATAAATACGACGAAGCTCGCTGAGCGAGTCAGAGTGATCGGTTGCTGGAGGGCTTTATTCATAAATTATCTCCCCGCCGCGGTGGTATAGTGGTTAAGGTACTCGGCTGCTGACCCTCAGGTCGCGGAAACAAATCCCGGCTGCAGTGGCTGCATTTCAGGTGGAGGCGGAAATCCTGTAGGACCATGTGCTCAAACTTTGATTGATTGATATGTGGGGTTTAAAGTCCCAAAACCACCATATGATTATGAGAGACGCCGTAGTGGAGGGCTCCGGAAATTTCGACCACGTGGGGTTCTTTAACGTGCACCCAAATCTGAGCACACGAGCCTACACAATTTCTGCCTCCATCGTAAATGCAGCCACCGCAGCCGGGATTCGAACCTGCGACCTGCGGGTCAGCAGCCGAGTACCTTAGCCACTAGACCACCGTGGTGGGGCTGTGCTCAGATTTTGCTGCACATTGAAGAACCCCAGGTGTTCGAAATTTCTAGAGCCCTTCACGAGTCTCTAATAATCATATGGTGGTTTTGGGACGTTAAACGCCACACATCATCATCAATCGTGCGATATGCACAACTTGCGTGTTACACGAACAGTGGTTCTCAGCTGTCACTTTTGCAATTACGTAAGTTACGTCACTCAAGCGTTGGGTGTTGCGACAAGACTACTTGGAAAGGAGCTTTTCGCAAAGTTATTTCCTTCGGAGAAGCATCCTCAACTAGTCGAGGTCCCTTTGGTGAAGGTGACTGGCAGGAGTTTTGCGTCGTAACAGTCTTCTGCACGAGCATGGGAGCAGAAAGTTCTAAGCAGAGCAAGTCAATGCGCGTGGCACAAATTATGGGCTGGATTACTGTTTTCAATTGAAGAGAACAGAAGTACGATGTCGAGAAAATTTCGAGGATGACGAGCATACAAAGGAAAGGAGAGTGTATATCCTGTAGCATCATGTTTTGCTGTTTTGAATGCGTATGTAAAAAAAAGCCATGGCGTCCCAGTTATTGTGGTCCACTGAGACACACATTTAAAGCATGTTGATGATGGTACAAATAGTGCGCTCTGTTAGGCCACTGGTTTGAAGCGATAAGGTGAGGAATACCAATAATTACACCCACAGAGCCATAGGAACTTTTAAACATCAGTAGTGAAATGTCAACCGCGGTAACTGGTCACCACATGAGGGGTTCTTCGACAAAAAATAATAGAGTGCAGTAGAAACGCCAACACATCAGATGAGGTGGCTGACACCATTGCCATCTTTCATTATATCGCGTGAGGTAATCTACGCACACGACAATCCAACGGCTGCCGATGGCAGACTTGGAAAAGGGGCGAAATAGTTCCAGCTCAACTTTTTCGAAAAGTGAAAGAGGTCGCTTAACAGATTGCAGTGTGCCCGCCGCAGTAGTAGTAGGTTGTTTGTGGCACTGGCAGACATCACAAATTGCAACGTAGTGCTCGGTTGCTTTCCGGAGTCGAGAGCAGCAGCAACGGTCTGCAATACGGCGAAGTGTACGAGCAAATTCATGGTGCTCTGACATCATATCATGATGATATGCGGAATACTGCAAGGCGCTGGCATTTGGGGACCACGAGAAGCAGTAGGGCACTATTGCAAGAGTAATTTGTTCAATAAAAGAGGCCGGGATGAAGCGCAAAACAGGGCCCGCGCAATGAGAGCTACGGGAAGCAACGATAATAGGTCCCAATGAAGGGGTGCAATACTGCATGTGACCGAAGTTATCAGAACTAGGGAAGTGGGGACAAACGGCAGCCAGGTAGTTCTCGTAGTCGTCATGCTCAGCGTCCGCATTCTGAGACTGAAGACGAGGTTATCAGTTGACGTCTGCGTAGCGGTGACCACTATTTTACGCAACAGAAAAGTTCTACGGGATCACATAGTCCAGCCAGCCAGCACAAAGAATGGTGATCTGTGACGATCATGAAATGTCGGCCGTACAAATAAGATCTGAAGTTTCGGATGCACTAACGTCCACAGGACTTTTCAGTTCTATGATGTGTAATTGCTCTCATGCTTCGTCGAAGTACGACTTGCATACACAATGACGTGTTGCTTTTCATCGTGAAAGGGAACGAGGACGGCACCAACATCAACACTGAGCATTTGTATGTAGTTCCGTGGGTTCCTCTAGGTCAAAAGAGCGCCAAAGAGGCCCTGAGGTGAGCAAAATCTTAGATGCGCCTAAGCAGCCTCTTACTCATTAGTCCACCAGTATGGGGTGTATTTGCACACCAAGTCTGCGAATGGATGAGCATGGCTGGGCGAAGCTATCGATAATCCCGAGAAAATAAGAACACGAGCCACGAAGCTAGAAAGATCCTTTACTGTCGGTGGCCTAAAGATGTGGACTGCATCTATCTTCTGAAGATCTGATCGTATATATCTTTTTTATCGACGATGTATCCGAGAGCAAAAACTTCATGCTCACAAAAGTAATACTCCTTTGCACTAAATATCAGCTCAGCTTGTTTGATGCAATGCAGAAAACCACTGCCCCACTGGTTCTTCTCGTGGAAAGCCTTTCCGAAGATAATCACATCGGTCAAATAACATATACAAGTCTCTCATTCGAGACCATGGAGTATGAAGTTCATGAATCCCTCTCGGTCACCGGCGCACTACATAAGCCAAACAGCCTAACATTAAACTCTAATAACGCATGTGTGGTAACGGAGGCTGCCTTCTGTTTCTCAGGCGTATGAATTGACATATCTGCCAGTAACCCAACCTGAGGTCGACCGATCAAAATTACGTGGCGGAGTGCCGACAATGAACAACATTGATGCGTATTAGTGGATACACGTCTTTCTTTGTGTCAGTATTAAGGCGGCGGTAGTCCATACAAGACCTTTGTGAGTTGTATGGACTGCATCCCAGGGACTGCATCACTCCTGAATAACGCATTTCTTCCGCAGGTCCTTGACCAGTTGGAGGATAACTTTCTTTTCTGACGATCATACGTCACAGGGTTTGTGGCTTATTGGCGTGACATCTCACGTGTTCATTCGGGGATACATAATTGATTCCGGCAACGTGAGAGAACACTCTTCTTGAGCAAAATTAAAGGTGGCTTCATAATGTGCAAATACATCTTTGGGAAAACCCAGATTCAAAGAAAGCTGCGACTTGTTAATCATGCATCGTAATTCAGCCAAGTAGTTGGGTGCTATCCTAATGGTGCCTGAGAACTTCACAACCACACTGGCGTCAAAAGGGTCCAACTGAAGTCTGGCTGGAAGAGCAACAGGCTTAATGAAAGCGTTCACCGTTCATGAAAAGCAAGTCTGTTGATGACTTGAATAATTCACTCGGGAACCAGCAGATTCTTCCTAATGGCATTGCTGTGATCAGGCTCGAAAAGCCTGGTGCAGTGCCCCAAATGGATGCCAGAAGAGCACACTGGAACAAATACTGTGATCTGTCTGGAGATCCACACGTCTTCGGACAAAGAAAGGCCGTCGGTGAGCTCAGGTTGAATGCCGCCAATGGTGGCACTTAGCAGCGTGCTTTCAAATAGAATTTCTCTAGTTCTACAGTCGAGAGTGGTGCCGCCTTCGCGAAGGAAGTGGATATTTAAAATGACGTCATGAGTAGTGCGAGCCAACACAGTGAATTATGTTTTGAAACTTCGTCCGCCAATTGTATGAAGAACTGAACAGAGACCAACAGGGCACAACACTGAAGCTTCCAAACCATGAAAAGTTTCTTGACGATCCCACGCGAACATAACATTTAGGCATAAAAAACGATCCTTTAACTGGAGACTGAAATTGGAATGGGAGGACGACTGTCTAACAGAGCGAAAGCATATATGCTGTCTACAGGCACAAAACTTTGTTCTTTAGTTGACATGACAGCAGAAGAAGCAATTGGCAAATCAGACCATCCCACAACCGAACCTGCACTCGTCGCACGAGGTTGTTTTCCATCTCCCCGCTGCGGTGTTCTAGTGACTAAGGTACTCGGCTGCTGACACGAAAGTGGTGATTTTAAAACCGGCTGGGGCGACTGCATTTTCGATGGAGGCGAATATTCTGTGGGCTCATGTGCTCAGATCTGGGAGCATGTTAAAAACCACCATTGGTCGAAATTTTCGGAGCCGTTCACTAAGGCGTCTCTCATAATCAAATGGTGGTTGTGGGATGTTAAACCCCACATATTGGCAAACTCCGTTTCCCAGCGGGGACAGGGAACGCGACCGACAACAAAGGGATGGGAAACGGCATCATCGTGTCGGAGGCAGAGTGAGGCTTCGCTCGGGGGCTGGGGAGTCATTGCCGATCTGTTCGGGACATGCCTTAGAGGTTTCATGCTCACATGCCGAGTAGGTCAAAATGCATGGTGCCTGCAGCTGGCAATTTCAAAAGTCCGAAATATCCCCTCAGAGGCCACATGAGTAGCACACGGGAGGGTCTCGGTTCTCATTATTGAGAGCAGAGGTAAGCGAACTTGGGTAGTGCTTTGCAGGAACACTTTGTGATGCCTGGCAATGGCCTTCGTCAACACGCCTTGCGGATGTTGGAGGGTGTTCCGCAGCAGCCCCATGCACAGATGACATCCAGCGGTGACGCTGATGTTGAGGTAAAATTACTGGCGGTAGGTGTTGAGATATCCATGTTCACTTCACGATCTGTACTCGATGCGGCGCTGTCACATGCAGTATGATGGTGGTTCACGGCAAGCCTCAAAAGAGAATCGGTAGAGAGCATCTGTTGCTTGGAGCTGTGCTAGACCCTCTAGAATTGCTCGAAGGATGACCAAAGGGATGTCGTAGCACGTAACAGCCTTCATACTTGAAATACGGGGAACTTTGTGCAAGCGCTCGAACTTGGTAGAATTCGTTTGGTTCTGAAATCCTCGAAAGCGCGGTACTGCCGCCTAAATTGAGGTAGAGTTTCCTGATTTTACTTCGCAATACAAAACTAGCAAACATCTTTGGCGATATTCTTAACAAAGGTCATACTTCGCCTTCGTGAGACGTATTCGCGTTAACGAGAGCGGAAATCTTCAAGACCTCTTCAATATATGTCGTACACGTTTCATCGGGCTAGCTAAGTACTACGTGAATGTGCTTTTTCCGCTTTTATTCTTCAAGTTTGTATAAGCGAAGAAGGCCTTGAATTCCTGAAGGAAATTTTTTTAAGTGGTTAGCACTTGTTCATAATTATAGAACAAAAGCAGAGTTGACTGATATGTGGGGTTTAAAATCCAGAAACCGCCATATGATTATGAGAGACGCCATAGTAGAGGGCTCTGGAAATTTCGACCACCTGGGGTTCTTTAACGTGCACCCAAATCTGAGTACACGGGCCTACAACATTTCCACCTCCATCGGAAATGCAGGCGCCGCAGCTGGGATTCAATCCCGCCACATGCGGTTCAGCAGCCGAGTACTATATATAGCCATTAGACCACCACGGAGGGGTGGCGGTAGGAAAGATTTATATATATATATATATATATATATATATATATATATATATATATATATATATATATATATATATATATATATATATATATACATACATACATATATATATATATATACATACATATATATATATATATATATATATATATATATATATATATATATATATATATATATATATATATATATATGTGTGTGTGTGTGTGTGTGTGTGTGTGTGTGTGTGTGTGTGTGTGTGTGTGTGGGTGTGGTGTACGTTAACGAGTTCCCCCGACGTATTCCACGTCTTCGTCGGCCTTAACCACGCATTTAAAAAGATGCGTTGTTTGGGCGCCCAGCAGTTAGATGATCTTGGCATGTGGCCTGCTTGATCCGAGGCCATGGCACTGGCTGATGCAGGAGCACTGTTCGTCCGCATATCTGTTTTGGCGTCGATCATGTCGGTGTTTTCCAGGTGTAGAGTGGCTAGAAATTCGCTTCTGCGAAGGTGTTTTGGTAGTGGGTTATTCAGAGCACCAGAATACCCAGCAGCATCCCCAAAACTGTTACAAATGGCATGGGTTTATTTATATGAGTGGTAATTATAATTAGGTTGTAACGTCCCAAAAGAACCTTATGACTATGAGATGGCTCCGGAAATTTCGACCCCCTGGGGTTCTCTAACGTGCACCTACATTCTAGCACACAGACCTGAAGCATTCTTACCTCCAATGAAATACGGCCGCCACGGCCAAAATTCGATCCCGCGACCTGCGGCTCAGCAGCCGAGTGCCTTAGCCAGTAGGCGACCGTGGCGGGCTACATTGAGCCATAAAGGTTCGAGAAATAAAACAAAATGAACCGTCGGAGGCCGTTTATCAGCGATCCCTCACGCCAGTCCTTTTTCCTCCTTTTTACGTGCTCTTCCAATACCACGTCACAGAATATTTTCTCGAATTGTAAACAGACGCTCACAGTTGACTGCTGGGACTTGCTTTTTTCTGTCAAGCGCTGGTCGGCGGCTTCTGCTAAGCACACGGCTGGTCAGTAGATGAGGTGCGTCGGTGATTGCTCACATACAGCCTTGAAGGTATAATGACATTACACCTTCTTGAAAACTGTTGAGCCCGAATGAGACGAGGCGTCGTGAAGAGCTGCAGAAATTTCGGCCACCCGAGTTTTATTAACGTGCACCAATTATAAACACACGGGCCTCAAGCATTTATTCCTCCATCGAAAACCTGGCTTGTACATTTTTTTATTTCGAGCGCTGATAACTACTAGAAGAAAAGTATACAGTCGGTCAATGTGTGACGTAAGTGTTTTCAGACAAGCCAGAGAATGGAAATAGCCTGCTGAAGTGCGCACTCTAAGATCTGCACTGCATCAAAAATAAAATTTTAATGATGGTCTTGTAGTTATAATCGGCCACCGCCTAATAGCTAATGCTGTCGTTTGAGTTACGAATAGAACTAGAAAACAATGACACGGGCACTTTATGACGTCTCAGTCCTTTCATCGCTGCTAATTTGCCATTTATCCCTGCCCATCTTTCTTTTCGTGCGCGAAGATCACAGAAAAAGTGAGGTGGATGGCTACCAATAAAAGCGTTTCCTATCACCTACCTACAAAAACGTTTACTGGCCTGTACGCTCATTTTCGCGATTTACTTTGCGACGCTTTCTGTCGGACTGATGACACTGCAGAATTATTTCACGCAATAAACACAAGTAGCGCCATACTACAGTCACCACCATGAAGCAAACTACTTTGAAGAATTCTTGAACATTTGCTCTTCGTGCGTAGCCGTGACACAGCAAGCGGAGCTTGTATGCGTGGCCATTGTGACAAACCAGCTTTCTCCGCACACACCTTCAAGGTACGTGCCGGAAAGAGAACAGGAACAAAATGCGCGAAATTGGGACATTGGCGCTGTGCACTGTGAGAGCTCTGGCGCCATCAAGGGAGTGCTATAGGCCGATAAGGCGTGTCAATTTCGCATGGTGATAGTAAACCTTGAATATACCGTTTTATGAATATTGTAGGGTATCTTATATACGAAAAAAATAAGGTGGAAGAAAGCACAACTTGCTACCGATAAGAACCAAGAATACATAAAAAGTCGCTATATGTTCCCCTGCTTTCTTTTAGGTTTATTTATTTTATTTATTTAATACATACCGCAGACCACATTTGTGGTCCTGGCAGGACGAGCACTTGAATAGCACAATAATACAAAAATAGCAAAAGGGACAAAAAATGAAACGGCGGACATTGCATTGTCAATACAACACACAATTAACAACACTAACAAAAGATGGGGCTATACAGTATCTAATAAGTATGGCTCAGCAATGGAATTCCATTCAGCCATGGTACGCGGGAAAAATGAAAATTTGTAAGTATCGGTATGCGCTTGGTATAGTGTTAGCGATCTAGGGTTATGGTGCCGCGTGTGTTTTGTGGTCAGGGCGGATATATACAGGGAGGGGTCGATAGCCAATTCATGTTTAGTAAGTGAGCAGAGGAAATCGAGACGAAATTTTTGTCTTCTTAACTGAAGCTTGGGAATGTTATTGGCAATCATTAATTCAGAGGGAGAATCCGTGCGACGAAATTTTGAAAAAATGAACCTGACAGCTTTCCTCTGAATCTTTTCCAATTTATCGATGTTATTTTTGGTATACGGGTCCCATACTACAGCAGCATACTCAAGTTTTGGTCTAACGTATGAATGGTAGCAAAGAAGTTTAACACTTGGAGGCGAATTACGAAGTTTGTGTCTCAAGAAACACAGTTTTCGAAAAGCGGAGGAGCAGATGTTTTCTATGTGCAAGTTCCAGGAAAGATTGCTAGTGAACGTTACGCCTAAGTATTTGAAGCTGTTGACTTGGTTCACCGCGCATGATCCCAGTGTGTACTGAAATCGGAATGGAGATTTTTTGCGCGTTATGCGGAGGGAAACAGTTTTCTCTGTGTTGACAACCATGCCCCAATCCCTGCACCAACTGTATATATTGTCCAGGTTTGTACTAAGTTCTATTTGATCTTGCATGCTGGAGATTTCACGGAATAAAATACAGTCATCTGCAAACAGCCGGACATGAGTGGTGGGTGTAACTACAGTGACGCTATCACTGATGTATAACAGAAAAAGCAACGGCCCCAGAACACTACCTTGAGGTACTCCGGATGTGACAGGAAGACAGCTCGAGGCATGACCATCAATCAAGACATACTGCTCTCTATTCATCAGATACCTAGACACCCATGCTACCAAACTTTCGGGAAGATTTATATTTTTTAATTTTTGAATTAATTTGTCATGAGGAACTTTATCAAATGCTTTGTTAAGATCAAGAAAAATTGTGTCTACCTGAACATTATTATCAAGGGCTTTTGCAAACTCGTGTGTGACGGTGACCAGTTGAGTCACAGTCGAATAGCCTTTCCTAAAACCATGTTGGAAGCTTGTTAGAATCGAGTGTCTTTCAAGGAATTCAAGAATACGGTTGGCTATGATATGTTCAATTAATTTGCAACATGTTGAAGTTAAAGATATAGGACGGTAGTTATCCGGAATTAATTGATCCCCTTTTTTAAAAATAGGGATGACTCTAGCGATCCTCCAGTCACGTGGTAGTGTTGCAGTTAACAGGGACGCTTGCAAGATTACAACAAGAAATTTGGCGACGCATTCAGCATAACGCCGAAGAAACACATTGGGAAGGTCATCAGGACCACAGCATTTTTTTGCTTTCAAGATTAAAAGCATTGAAACCAAACCAGAATATGAAATGAAATTCGCTTCACATGGTTCAAACAAAAACGTTTCTGGTACACATATTGCTGAGTTGGCAAACACGCTCTGAAAATAACTGTTGAAGTGATTTGCGATGTCACTGCGATTATTAACCGTGCGCCCCTTGACAGAAATTGACGTCACTGGCTTTTTGTTATCGGATAGATAACTCCAGAACTTTGTTGGGTCGCTTTTAATAAAGTTTGGCATTAACGTTTTAAAGTAATAGTCTTTGGATTGTTGCACTTCACTTGCCAGGCTTCTTTGTAGCTTTTGGATCACATCTCGCTGGGCATGCCTCTTTTTCAATTTTTTAATTTTCCGCTTTAGATGGATGATACTGCGTGTCATCCAAGATGTGGGTTTGTTAGTTTTTTTACGTTTGTTCGGTACAAAGTTGGTGATACAGTAGCGGCATATTTCCAAAAAGCGATCCCAAAGAGCGCATGCGTCATTGTCCTCATTGCTGAAGTCAACTAAGGCCGCTTCCATATGTTCAATCACGCAAGCGTCGTTTGCTCTAGAGTAATTTTTAAAAGTTTGAACGGACGGTTTTTTTAACAAACAAATTTCAGGAGCAGAATAGATACGCTGACAAGGCTATGATCCGATAACCCTTGTTCTATTAATATAGAGTGGTCAGAAAAGTCGCGATTCACAAACACCAAGTCTGAAATAGAGCTCGACTGTCTTTGTACACGAGTAGGTTGTTTAACTAGTTGAATTAGGTCGTGTGTGAGCATGATGTTAAAAATAGCGTTCTCATTTTTGTTAGGCTGCGAACAAGTTTGCAACCGGTCCCAGTCGATGGTGGGCAAATCGAAATCACGTATTAAAAATATTTTTTATTAAGATACAGGGACATATGTGCTTGCAACGTGATTAGATAATCTGGAGCTGAGTCTGGAGGCCTGTAGCACGCGTACAAAAGAAAGCTATGGCCCCAGCTCGTAATCTGTAGACATAAACATTCAAGACTGCCCACATCTGCTAGAATCCTAGCTTCTAATGGCGGCTTCACTAGGACGGCTACGCCCCCTCCTCTGGTGGCCCTGTCTTTGCGAAATACGTTGTAGTGGGGTGGAAAAACTTCTTCATCACCTATTTCACTTCGCAACCAAGTTTCTGTTATTACGGCTATGTGCGGATCATGTTGCAATAATTGAATTTCCAGTGAATCTATCTTATTAATGATACTGCGTGCATTTATATTCAGTAGCCTTAGTTGTTTTTCACTAACCACATTTTTTGTGTTTGAGCAAGACGATGTGATCTTCGCAGTGAATGAATCAGCGGAGCGTACAGTTGAGACGCTGACATGCCTTTCATTTAGCTCTGTAATTGCCCTTGGCTTCGCGTAATTGGGCGGCTTGACTCTGCGATTTCGTTTTTTTGGGCAGGAACTTTGTCGCTTTTCTCGTCATCCCAGACATAGGCCTTTTTGTTTATGTATAATCTATCAAAACTAAGCGAAGCTTTCTCTCCATTTTCACGGTTTTCCCTAGAACGTTGCCAGAGCTTTCTCCTCAACTCTCTCACTCTTTTTGAAAAATCCTCGCCTATCGAATAATTTGTGCCTTTCAATTTGATTCCTTTTTTCAAAATGGCAACTTTGTCCCTTGAGTCCAGCAGCTTCAAGATTACTGGCCTTACTTTTCTGGGCGATGGCCTTCCCAGCCTATGAATGCGCTCTATACCCACAGGATCCAAATCAAGAATGCCTTTGACTATCTCTTGGTTTACAGTATGTTCCAACGTGTCGCTACTTTCGTCCTCAGCTTCAGGTAATCCGTAAATGATAAGGTTAGACCTTCTGCTACGATTCTCGAGGTCATCTATAGCTTGTTCTCAAGGGGTTGAATTGTAGTAGCCATGGAAGCAATCTGTTCTTGGCATGAGGAGACCTTGGTTTCAAGCACTGTTAAGGCATCAAGTTTTCTTTCAATATCTCCAAGCCGCTTTTCTTTGATTTCTTTAATATTATTAGCAATTTCGTTAAGTTGTTTCGCTATTTTAGCCAGGTCTGAACCAGGGTTGGTCTCAATATCCCCTCCTAGCAAGAGTATCTTCCAGCACAACGAAGCAGCGTCGTACATCAAGCAACAAATCTCTGAGCAGAAAAGCCGTGGGCACGGCAGCACCACCACAAACGGGTCACCAGAGCAAAAGCACTTTCCGCAATGCTTTCTCACCTGTATATTAAACAGGAACGGGTTTGCAGCGGTCCGCATGTTTGTGGTGCCACTGTGCCCAGTGATCGTGCCTTGAACAGGGTTTCCTTTTATAGCCGAGTAGACGGGTGTCGTCATCCGCAGCTCCATCACGTGACGTTCCGCGCGCGCAGTGGACGAGTGACGGGGCATCAAAGTCCATGACAACCCTTCCAAGTGGTACGGCACGAGGCAGTCGGTCTTTTCTTGGTCATGCGCCGTGGGACCGGCAATGCACTTGCCACGACGCGTGGCGTTGACCTTATGCAGGAGGCCCAAAACCTGTATAATAAACAGGAACGGGTTAGCAGCGGTCTGCATGATTGTGGTGCCACCGTGCCCAGTGATCGTGCCTTGAACAGGGTTTCCTTTTATAGCCGAGTAGACGGGTGTCGTCATCCGCAGCTCCATCACGTGACGTTCTGCGCGCGCAGTGGACGAGTGACGGGGCATCAAAGTCTATGACAACCCTTCCAAGTGGTACGGCACGAGGCAGTCGGTCTTCTCTTGGTCATGCGCCGTGGGACCGGCAATGCACTTGCCACGACGCGTGGCGTTGACGTTATGCAGGAGGCCCAAAACCTGTATAATAAACAGGAACGGGTTAGCAGCGGTCCGCATGTTTGTGGTGCCACCGTGCCCAGTGATCGTGCCTTGAGCAGGGTTTCCTTTTATAGCCGAGTAGACGGGTGTCGTCATCCGCAGCTCCATCACGTGACGTTCTGCGCGCGCAGTGGACGAGTGACGGGGCAGCAAAGTCTATGACAACTCTTCCAAGTGGTACGGCACGAGGCAGTCGGTCCTCTCCTGGTCATGCGCCGTGGGACCGGCAATGCACTTGCCACGACGCGTGGCGTTGACGTTATGCAGGAGGCCAAAAACCTGTATAATAAACAGGAACGGGTTAGCAACCCGTTCCTTACGGGTTGATAACCCGGGTTGATTACGGGTTGCTTACGCTTACGTGGAACGTGTTATCAACCCGTTTAGACAACCATCGAAGCACCATTGGCAAATTTCATTGGCTAAAACGCATTTTCAGCAGCCATTTTATTCCTAATCTTTTTTCAGCACCCGGTAAAACAAGTATCTTGCTCACTTACGACGGGGCACTGACCGGACAAAAAAGGCAAGCCACATCCGCTGAAAGGTGCGTGGCGAATGTACTTAGACACACGTGGGTTCGTAAATCTTCAAAGTTAGCAAGAAAATGGCAGCAGACGCCAGTTGCGCGTGAGAGGGTGCCTTTAAAGGGGTAGCTGTTGGTACTTAGACGAAAAGGAAAAATTTTCGGCCTTTACTGAAGCCTGGAGGATTTCACGGTCGGCATCTGTGCATCCGCCGCCGCATGGTATTTTCAAAGACGACAATTTTTTGGAGCCCGTAAACACAGACTACTTTGAAAACACCGAAGTGATCCTCAACATAGAAAGCTTGTCTAAATGCTTGTCAAGATCGAAAGCACCCAAAGAATCAGCTTGTCAGAATCCACATCATTCAGGCATCGATTGCAGTCTTTTATTTAAACCCTAGTTGAAAGAACTTCTTGCAGGCTCGAGCCAACCTTGTTATTGTGCCTTTGTACAAGACCAGAAGTCCACAGTGATGACCGGACGACTCGCCACGTCAGTCTCTACGCTGCCTACGATTGCGAAGAGGCACAAAAAAAAAAACACTACAGCCAAGGCCTCACTGTCGACGTGCGTCATTCGTTACGTCAGTAAAAATCTGGACAATCAGCCAAAAAGGTACAACCGACGAAGCTACCGGGCTTTCTTTATCCATTCGATTTCCATCATCGACCATTTGAGCAAATGGAGGTGTACGTTTGTGGCAATATTCGACGTTAATGCGTGGTGACAAGCGGATTATTATACGTATGAACTGCCTCCCCATATACGCCGAAACGCGTGCCCTCTTGAAGGTAGGGCCAGCGGGAGAGTGAAGCCTTTCGTATGGACCATCCTACTGTGTCCTCGTGCCCCAGAGTTATTTATCGCCGGCAAATATACGACTTTTACGTTTGACTAAAGGCAAGAGATTTCAAAATGAAGCCAGAGAGCTCAACGAGGGATAATGGTTTACCATATGCAGACGAACGGCCTCACCTAGTGCCCAAATGAAACCATCGCCAACGTACTCGCCATGTACGTCGACGTCAAGATAAAGACGCAGTCTTTCACCCGAAGCTTTCAATGGTGGCCTCGGCCTACCACAGGGCTGTAGAGAAACGACAAAGATGAAACCATACAAGTTGGATTCACGGAATGATTAGTTAACATTTGAAGCAGAGAAGCTGAAGGCTGAAAAGGAAGGACAAAACAAATGCATACTAATTTTTTACGAAATCGTTTATTGCAAACGAAGCAAAAATATTAACGATGGGAAGATATATATTTATGAAAACTTTTTACGAAATGTGCGCGGCAAGGTGCAATGTTTTCTCATCATACTTTTTTGGCAGGGTGTGGGAAACCATTGACAAGCGAGTGCACGTTCGAAATGTGCGAAACAAATCACAACGCAATTGCGCGTTCCAAAATACAATTTTTTATCCAATGCGTACAGCGGTGGCGTGCTCAAGAAGTCACTTTCTAACTTTGCGATTTCTGCAGATCCTGCTAGTATACTGGTTAGTTTACTATGGTGAATGAAACACCTTGGTGTACTCAGTAATTGCTACAATAATTGATCTCAATAATCTTCGCGCCACACCGAATATGAGTGTTGTGACCGTGTGTGGGTGTGGACTCCGATACGCCAACGCCGATTCGGCGTGAAGTTGTTTCGGCATTTCTTCGGCTCCTTCCAAAAAACATCGCCATCTCGGCACACTGTACAACGAGGTTATTCCGTAGGGCATTGTAAGCTTTCAAGGACGTAGCGAACAAAAGGACGTGGTTTATACCCCAAGCCCTAAACCTTTTTCTGTGTCTTAAGCAAGCCATGGATTCTAGTTGTCTTTTGTTTTATTATTGTTTATTCGGACTGCTAGTCCTTTTTTTTCTAACCACATTCCCCTTCAGTCATCACGGCCATACTTCTTCAGATGTGTTAAAAACCGCACGCATATATTCCCTCACTTTCTTTTACTGGGCTTTCACCCAAAATAACCAGTATCGACGGTCAGCGTAGGCTGCACCGCAATTTTTTAGAAGCTTCGCGATTGTGTGAGACCATCGTTCTAAGACTTAGTACAACACAAGATCAGACCGCTTCATTTGAGTGCTTACGCTAGCACCAGCGGTATCTTCTGAAAGCTCAATGATCGACGCATAAAAGACGATGCGCTCCATTATTATCCTCCACAGACAGCTGATGGTCTTTACAGCGCTAATTGTGTACAGTGTGTAGTTTGTGTACCAGAAATACATTTCATTTTGTGGGCTCAAATTCACAAGAACCAAAAGCTGCGTGCGTCTTGTCTTGCTGCAGACCTTTTTACCGCAATAACCACGTGGCAATATTCCCTGTTTTGCAGCCTGCTTCAAGAAACAATCTCCGTTGTTGTAATCGACGGTCGTGCCAGAACGTATCAAGAAATTAATAAACGAGCCTTGTATATTCCTTTCGCAGATGAAACTAAGTAAGCGAAAAGCTTTCGACTATTCCAAGTGTTGAAAAGGCTCCGAATACCACCAGATGATCGTTTGGTAATGATATATAGGCACTATTTCGCACATTTGCAACATCAATGTGCATATAATTACATCGTTACAATAAAAGTGGCCATCTGAAAATAATTCTGTGGGCTACGATTAGGCGTAACAGTGCTCCAATTCAGATTGTCCTCATTAAAAAAGCACATTCACAACGTCAAATTCAACAGATAATGTCATTCGTTTCTCGGTCAAACGATGCTTAGACAACATTCAAATTACTGGTGGCTAGTACTGGCGTTTCGAGAAATTTTCACCGACTGACAACTATGTAATAAAAAGCCTGTGCATAATCAGAAATACTCACTGTATATCTCTTCGACATACTTGGGGTCTAGTCGCTTCCCAGGGCTTCCCACATAGGACGTTATATTCTGTAATTTGCGTATAGCAGCTTCACGAAAATTGCGGCCAATCCAGGTGGAAGATTCGAAAACTTCTTGGAAAGCTCTGCGGATTGCTGACACCATATTTTTCACATCTTCTACCATGTGCAGGGGAATGGCTGTTCAGAAGAGAAATATGTAATGTGGTCTCTTTACATGTATTTTTAAGCAATAAATTATCACGCATTAGAAAAAGTCATTTATGCCACACTCGATCGTTTCTCTTTAAATTCGCGTTTAGTGAGAAAACGTCGTTCTAGTATCGCGTGCTTCCGTATAGGGTTTCAGCCTGTGAAAAGCAACATGAAGCAAAACTTGCTACTCGAGAGTATCAGGTCAACGATATTCATAATGAATATCATGGTAGGTTGTACTGGGGTCATCATGGTCAGGCTACTGCAGATGCTTAGTTGACATGCGGAGGCAGGCAGAAGTTAGCATTGTGTCTGTGTATAATATAGCCAACACTTCACATACTGCGATGATCATTCTAAGATAAACAGGCATGGCTTTTCTCTCTCATAAATATATATATATATATATATATATATATATATATATATATATATATATGTGTGTGTGTGTGTGTGTGTGTGTGTGTGTGTGTGTGTGTGTGTGTGTGTGTGAATTAAATGAATTATATGAATATATGTAGAAAAAAGACACACGTCGAAAAACATAATGAGCTTTACGTTTCAGCCGGGGGACCAGCCGTCCTCAGAATCACAGGATTGATTGTCAATAATAAATCCTGTTATTCTGACGAAGGCCGTTCCGCCAGCTGAAACGTAAGGAACATCGTGTTTTTCGACCTGTGTCTCCTTTATATTCATGTTTTCTGCCGGCGTACAAGAAAATATTTTCTGAAAAATATATATATATATGTATATATATATTATTAGCTATTAAAACTTCTGTTTTCAATGTTTTCTATCTTTCTACATTATTGAGTGATTAAAATACGTCCGGAGCGAGTCCAGCCAAAAACATCACTCGAATATTGTGATTAAATCACAAAACATGGTAATTTGACAAATATTGCGGCTTATTCTTGAAAAGCTACTGTCCAATTAAAGTTTTAGCTTATTATTTGTTGCACAGTCTTGTTGTTAGTCAATCAGGAAGAAAGTTTCAGGAAAGTAGTTTCTCTTTACTGGAAGAAAATAATCTTCATGAAAGTACACTTAACGAAAAAGCATCAGGAAGCGTAGCATTGTTTCACCTTCACTGATCAGCGTGTCGCGAAGATGTTCCTGCGATGGCTTTTGGGTAGTGAATAACGCATGTAATGCAAATGCATGTTACGTGTTTTAGTAACGCTGCTGTATAAAACGTCAAAAAGGGCCAATAGCATTGATGGTATGGTATCTTTCCCCCTGGATTATCAAAAAGCAAGCTAAAATCAACTGCTTCTTAGTCACACGGGCCAAAATTATAGAACAGGTAATGGCCTGCGAGACAAGGTAGTAGCGTTGTCTCTAGGTTTTGATGATTATTTTGCGTAGTCTTAAATATAATTAACAATAAAAGTACACGTAGGGTATTTTTATTATTAATGACGTTAAATGCACTCAAGGTATTATAATATTTTGGGTATAGGCAAATCATGATCGTTGCCCATTCATGTACCCAAAAACGTTATGTATCTTAGTTGTACACGGCAAAGATACCGTCATAGTGGGCATGGTAAATAAGTTATGAGTCGCCATTTCTTGAGGAATTTGGAGATTTTCACCTCCTCTTTCTTTACGAAACGAATGTGAACAAAACTTTTTAATGGAAATCCCATTCGGTGATGGTTACGTGCTTTTAACACTTCGTAGAATATAGAATCAATAAAAAAAAGGGATGAAAGGTTTACATGCCAAACGACCGTGGCCAATTAGGTTACACTTTTGGGTACGATATCAGTCATTTTACTGTGTACACCGAGGATAAATAATGATCAAAGCGTCGCAAAACAAATCTGAGGTCTTGGCCAGTTACTTTCCTTGGGCTCAATATTGCTTACTGCCGGTTTGAACTAGTTTGTCCGAATATTTATCAAATATTCTTTATTATTAAATTATTTATTTGCACCAACATCAAAAACATTTAATAAGCCCGAAAGTCAACTTGGTAGAGCGAATTGATCAATACATTATTCTCACCATGGCCCACTGCATAGGTTTGATCACTCGAACAATGTTTCCATTACATAATCTAGTACAAAGAATCGCTCCTGCTAGAAAAGGCAAAAAAAACTGCCTATGGGTGCAACAGAATCATTCAACGAATGTTTGAAAAAAAAAGAACTCTAGGTATGCTGTCGTCCGTCATAGGGACAGAAATATGCTATTATTGAGTTGCGGGAAAAATCACCACCGCGCTGACAAACATAAATGTACTATAGAAACAACGAAACAATCATGCTTGCAGAACGTTCTAGCTGTTGAAACTAGATCATAGCAGCACTCCAATCTTAAGTTTTTCATAGGTGCGCTCAGTTCATCGGTGAGGATCATTCTATAGAGATGGTCACGCAAGAGTTGAGGCAAAAACGGTCGAGGCTTGTTTAGGGCAAATTGGAGCATTAAAGCGGGAAAGGTAGCTTTTTGAAGCGGTGAATGAATGAATGAAAACACGTCCATTCCACTTTGTTCTACTCTGCCGAGTGCGCTGTGGTGAACAGGGACAGGTCCCTATAGCAGAGAGATGGGGTAGAGCTGCCTGTGTTTCATTGACGTACGTCATAGAGGCAGTAAGTGGGAGTCATTTGAATGGCTTGAATCTTATAGCTGTCGAGAAGCAGGTCGCCGACTGGTGGGGCGGTCGGGTCCTGGAGGAACAAGATGAGTGCACGCCAGAGCTTGATGGCACGATCTGGAGCGAAGGCTCCGGGTAGGCTCTTGTCCGAAGAAAAAAAAAGGCCAGGGTCCCCGATTTATGGTAGCCAGCGCACGAAGCCTAGGTGGGTTGTATGCAGAGCAATCCCAAGACAAGTGGTTGAGATAAGCTCGGCAGTTGCCCGTACAGCTGAAAACTGTCAAGGGTGTTGTTGTGTTACTTATGTGAAAATGGTTCAGCAAGAAAGGAGTAAGGAATGTTCCTGTCGGAATTCTGTGAAACAGGACAGACTCTCACCGTGTGAATACCTTCTAAGAAAGTGATTCTATTGAGAGTGGGTTACTCACTGCGGTGAGGTAGGCGGCACGACGTTGTTTCGTAATGTGCTTGCCTGCATTCGGATCTGTTAGCTCAGGCGGGGTAGCTGCAAGAGCGGAAGGAGTATTAAAAGCTTTGGCTAGTGCAGTGGAGAGGTGAGCGTGCAATAATCTGTAAGCTTTCTCGTTTCCGAGGATACCACTATGCCCGGCGACTCAGTACCGTAGCGTCATGACCGCATTCGCGGAGCAGGCATGTCTGGTGTAGGATCGTCTGAAGTGCAAGATTTCTGTAATGACATTAGCGCAAGCCCGA
This sequence comes from Rhipicephalus microplus, assembly GCF_043290135.1. Classification (NCBI taxonomy): domain Eukaryota; kingdom Metazoa; phylum Arthropoda; class Arachnida; order Ixodida; family Ixodidae; genus Rhipicephalus; species Rhipicephalus microplus. The sequence goes on along the minus strand of NC_134702.1, from coordinate 131,316,296 downwards.
TGGCCGCCCTGGAAATCGGTATACACTCGATTTTGAACAGGATCAGTTTGAAGTGACATCTCGATGGCTAACTCAAGATAATCTATGATGGCTATTAGCTGTGCTGGTGTTCTGTACATCGCTTTTGAGGAGACATGATAACGTTGGCTCAGATTTGTATTCGTCAGATTGTACCACGGAGTGACATAACAGGTGTTACTGGTACCGTCTACAGGAAGCGTGGCGTGAGTGTATGCGGCGCGTTGAATTATGGGGAAGGAACTCGTAGCCCTAGCATATCTTTTGACGTAGTGAAGGCGCCGTGCTCGCTGATTAGAGTCCATATTCAACGGAAGTGGCTTGCGATCGGTGAGTACCGTAATTTCCCAAGGCGGTGTTTAGTTGGGCAGCATGGGAAATGTGTTGATACCATGCCCGAGATGCATGAGCGTGTACCACCCGGCATTTGTTGCACGAAGCCTCGTCTTCTGTGTGTGGATGTGCATGTCGATGAGCTTGATCAGGTCAGTGAGGTTGCTGCAGCTCTAGAGCACATCCAGGCATGTGTACCTTGAAAGTCCGGCAACCATGCGTTTGGCCTCGTTTATAGCCAGTCGAGCTTGATTATCCGCGTACGGTTGACTAGATGATACGGCTGTCCATACATGATAAGCGAGACGAGAAAAGTTTCAACAAACTTCCGCATTTCACGTTCGTTTACTCCACAAGTGTGGTTCGAGATTCTGCGTAAAGCATGAAGGATGTGTTTGGTAGTCTTTGTAACGTGTTGGAAGTAAGTGCTCGCAGTGCAGTTCTTGTGGAGGTGTATACCTAGCATACCGACGGTAGATTTCCTCATATATGTTTGTAGCTATGTGAAGTTTGAAACACCGCTTCTCTTCTTCCTTGAGAAACATGGTTTGGACACCATGAATGCCGAGAAACTCTCTTTTGTCCGCAGCGGTGTGTAAACCTATTTCCAATGCGAAGTCATGAATAATGTTGAGATCTCTTTGTAAGACATCTTCCTGCTCACCGACGGATCCTTGATGCGTCTACATGGTAATATTGTAGGCATACACCGCATGTTTTAGGCTCGGTACGTCCCCAAGGCATCTCAGTAGCTGGTATGACTATGCTGATGAGGGTGGGTGAAATCACCGAGCCCTGGGGAACGCCATTACGGTTCGTTCGTATATAAATGGTACGGGTGTGTGACCGACTTCGACTTGGTAGCTTCGCTCTTGCAGGGAGCCTGCTAGGAAGTTATACATTTTCGCTTTATTACCAAGGGCATATGCTTTCGTCATGATGGTACTGTGTGGTACGTCATCGAATGCCTTGCGTATGCCCACTGTTACAACACCCGTGGGTGCACAGTTAGGGTCGAGGACATCTTTTAGGCGAATGAGTACATCTTGAGTTGATCTGCCCGCGCAGAATTCGTGCACCGTCGAGACCAAACGGTCCAGATCTTCAAAGTACCATATCAAGTGTGTGTTAACTATGCTCTGTATTCCTTTAAAGACTCAAGAGGTTAAAGAGATCGGACGGAGGTTGGATAAGGTATGGAGTGGTTTACGAGGCTTCGGAATATGCTTGACTACAGAAATTTTCCATGTGGAGGGCAGTATTCTGGTATACCAGACTCTCTTAAAACTCTTAAGCAGGCATATTATGTAAATGAGCACCACATGCTCCATCGGCTACACGAGCACTGCATGCGCTAAAATGTTGCAAGGCGTACTCCTGTTTGAGCATGGTGAAAAGGCTAATAAATAGCTCAGTGTCTTCACCGCTTGCACCCTTTTTCTACGTATCATCTGTGGGACGAGATGCCTGCGGGGACAACACTTAAGCAGCTTTTCGGCAACCTCCTGATTGCTGATGTCTTCCCGAAGGACCACACAAGCCGCGTCATTGTAGCCCTTGCGTTGGCTGAGGAGAGTGCGCAGGATGGCTCAGACCTTCGCCGTGTAGGTCTGCCCATTGATGGTTTCAAAAAATTCCCATCCAACGCTCCGATGCTAGCTTTGTCGTATATGCCTCAAGAGAACGCTGTATTTTGCGCAACCGTGCTTTGTGATGCGCAGCGTGGAGAGACCACCTGTACTGAGCCAGAATACGCAGCATTCTATTCCACAAAAAACAGATTGGTTGATACGTTAGGTTTGACGTCCCAACACGACCATATGACTATAAGAGACGCCGTAGTGGAGGGCTTCGAAAACTTTGACCACCTGGTGTTCCTTAACGTGGACATAAATCTCAGCAGACGGGCCTACAGCATTTCCGCCTCCATCGGAAATGCAGCAGCCGACGTCGGGATTCGATCCTGCGACCTGCGGGTCAGCAGCGGAGTACCTTAGCTACTAAGCTGCTGCGGCGGGGCTCGAAAAAAGCAAAGATGCCTATCAGGCTCTAGGAGGAGAAAAGGAACCCGTTGGTGTGATGAGTGAAGAAAACGACAACGACGGAAGTGCGGGGCTACGCGCGTGTTATTTCGAGCCAACTGTGCGCGTGAGGTCAGCCAATCAGCTGGTGACCTGTGGTTGCCCATAGAGGTGGCGTACCACGATTGGGCCACGTGTGACCATTACGTGGCGGTAAGCTTTGTGGCTGGGGAAGAGCCGAAACGGTTGCAGACGGAAGACAGTGGGCCAAAGTGTTGGACGCAGGCGATCCAGGTTTCGGCCAGGAAACGCGGCTGTCCACGCTACTGCCGTCCAACTACCAGCTGGAGTGACGTTGCCGGCAGGAGTACTGCTCCTCGGGGCGCGGCCTTGCCTGCTGTTCTCTTCCTTGCCGAGGGCATCGCGGATCTCAGCGAGGCATCTCCACGGTCAGCCGTTCGGCACAGCGACGTAGGTGGCCTGGCTAATGGTCACGGTTGCGCCGAGCATCGCGTCTCAACGCAAGCTGTTCGCTTGACGGGCTGGCCATTTACACGCATGGAGCATCGCGTCTGTGATACGGGTTGACTGCTTCGTAGTCGTACCCACGCCTCCACTCTGCCAAGCGTCACCGTCACCATAGCGTCGCACATCGAGACGCAACCCGCTTCCGATCGACTGTCACCGGCTCCTGCCCTGCACGTCGGCGTTCGTCGAGGCCCGCATCTCATTGTGAGATTTTGGAACTCTGTGCCTTGAACTCACGTTCATTTGTTTTATCGTTTGATCAGACAGTTTTGTTACTTATTCAGCTTCACGGTTTTTCTGGTTCTATGTTCTATTTTGATCTTTCGTGCTCTGTCATAAAAGTTGTGTGTGTTGTTACTGGGTCGTCTCAAAGTCCATTTCTCCTCGCACGACACGCAAAACAAGCGTTGACGAACCTTGGCACCGATAAAGAATAATTTTTCATTACAGATAGTTTTGGTGGCTGGCTGCTTCTGATCATAGCTGAGGTAATGGATGGTCCATGCTCTTAGCAGGAGGCTGTTGCTGTAGTTAATCACGCTACTTGTCCCGATGTGTGATGTGGCTCAACCGTGTACTAGCGCGTGAGTTCATTTTCGTATTGGCGTTACCTGTGCAAAATCATATGAGTAGGGGGAAGTGGTCGCTTCCCATGCAATTATCCAGCACATCCCACTGAAATAGCTGTGGTTTGGGGCTTTAGGTAAAATCTGGCGATGCGTCTTCTTAGTAAACTGTCTGTCTCAGCCTCAGGTGTATTTGGGGCGTATTCACAAGGGCCAGCCTGTAATAAAAAGCATTCTGCATGATGCGCCTGCCACGCGGGCTGCATTTGTTGTATCCACAAGTGACATGCTGAGATTTGAAGTTTCCGCACAACAATATATTATCTTGTAGATAAATTTTCCTGAAATACAATGTGAACACGAGATCAAGCGGTGCCTTAATGGCTTTATTTCTAGTGGTTTGAAGAACCACTTAAGCGCGGAATACAAGAATTGTACGCTGCGGTGAGATTCCCAACCGATAACCGACAACACTAAGAGTAGCGCTACACCATAGTTGCTGCGTATCTAACTGCAGGTGCGTAGATCCTTGTCGCACATACATTGCTGTTTTCGTGGAAGTAGCTTGTTCTTCAGTCGGGGCATAGCCATTATAGCCCATTAATTTTCTCACAGGGTCGTTGAATTCTTGAAGCGCAATGACCAGTGGACTGGTATCGTATGTCTTGCTGGAGAGCCAAGTGGTCAGTTCAGCCCTTCTTCGATGAAGTAAAGGACAATTCCACTCCATGACGATGGTTTTGATAAACTAGTCATGGTGAGGCCATGTTGTATGTGAACCGGTGGATTTTGATGGTACCAAGGGTGTACATATCACGAGGGCTCCTGTGGTTGTCGTCGAGGTTGTGCCAAGAGAAAGGATAGCGGAAAGCATGGTGCGCTTTCTGGTTGTGTGGACGCAATGTTGAATAGCCCGAGTAATAATCTGTTCAACTCTTTCATACATGAGCTTCCCTGTTTGAGCCATACGTTGTTGCAGTCACCGCTCTAATTCTGGGTGTGTCGTTAGGGCGGGAGGACATGAATGGTCACAGGTAAGTGGAAGCGCCGTCAACGGAGCTACGCCTCCTAGCGGACTCTTTGCCCCTCCACTCGAGGCAGGGTGCAGCGCGCAAGATGCCAATGTTGAGCTTGATGAATGTGGTATACTGTTACTAGAACCAGTTAGCGGCACGTTCACTCGTCGAACTACATCCACAAAGGTGGTGCCCCCGGCGCTTTGACTGTGAAACTGGTGGTGTTTGTAAAAGCCCTTGCATCTTGGCTTGAGCATGGTTCTCGGAAAAGCTTGTGTCGCCGAGGAGCAGAGCTGGTGCTTCTGCGTGTTCTCTTTCTTGCATTGCCTTTTGGCAGCCGACTCGCGTTTTTGTTCAATTTTCTTGTGTACTTCTCGCCTTTTTAGGCAGTTCATGAATTTGGCCAGGTGAGGACCACCAGAGCAGCGGCAACTGCTGTTCTGGGTTCAGGCATCGCGTCGCTTTTCTTGTTGCCGCATACCACACGTCTAGCTGCCGAAATATTGGGGCATTGCTCATCGTGATGCCCTTTTTTGTGGAATATGTCACAGATGGCCACTAGTGCATGATACGGAAAAACATGGATCGTAAATGACCACAAGCCGGCTTTGTAGGGTAAGTAAGCTGTCACCTTGAAATGTGATCATGGCAGTGCCTTTGTCACCAAGAGGGTGTGCCTGCAGAATTTTTCACTTACGGCAGGGCAATGAGTTCATTAGTTCCTCACAAGTCATGTCTCCGGCATTGCGAATGATACCTATGAATTGATTGCGATTAACCGAGTTGTGTGCTTGTAAGGGTACAATATTTCCTCCGTTTAGCAGAGACACTATCGCGAGAAGGGCGTTTCACGCCTCCGGTTCTGCCGCGTGGACTGCGAGCTGGTTCCTATGGTCTAAATAATGAACCTGAACAACGGTAGTGGGTCTTCTTCAGTGAGGTTGAGATGAGCCGAAATGCGGCGAGTTATTACTCCATTCAATTGTATGAACTGCTCATCCATGAATCGGCATGGTTGCTTAGGCCGATAGATGACAGTGTGCTGATAAAAGCACGGGGAGCTTGAGCCTAGCGCGCCCGCGACCGCCGCACGGCTTGGCTTCTTTCGACGATAGCCTACTGGTATCCATACATCTTCTTTGATTTTGTAACCAGCGGAAGCAAGGAGCTCCAGGAGTGAGGATAATGGTTGGTGTCTGGCTGCAGCATCACTCTTGAAGGCATAGTAGTTGCAGACAAATCGTTCGTTGAAGTCGGCAGTGTCACCGAGGCAGTCAGGTTATCTGAAGCCTGTAGGTTCATGTCCCCAGGTAGTGGAACGTCGGTTGATATCACACAGGACTCCGGAGAAAACATCAAAGCTTGAAACCTTCATGTGGGTGATACTAAAAGCAATTACCACCAGCAGCTAGCCAGGTGGCGGTTCCGCCGACGAGCTTAGAAAACAGCCCCCAGCATCTGCTGCAGCCGGTAGATAACGAGCGAACAAGCTCCTAGTGCAACCACAACTGTGGCGGTGGTTTGACAGCAATTGATATATATGTGAGGTTTAACGCCCCGAAACCACCATATGATTAAGAAAGACGCCTTAGTAGAGGGCTGCGGAAATTTCGACTGCCTGAGGTTCTTTTAAGTGCACCCAAATCTGAGCACACAGGCCTACAACGTTTCCGCCATAGTGGCTTAAGAACGAAGCGCCGGTTAAGTGTTGATATCATCGGAGCGCGCAATTAACACGCCCGTTCACAACGGAAGCCGACCAGACCCGAAGTGGCGAGGCTGCCAGTGCTTGCGCACGTGCTGACTGCATGCCTCCTTTAGCAGGCCGTGCGGCAGAACAGGCAGGGCGTCCCCCCATTTTGCGCACGTGTCGTTACCACGTGGCAATCACAACCCCAATGATAAAACAGTGCCACCGCTGCGCCAGCGCCGAGTCATGCTCTGCTTTGTGGTAAAAGCGTCGAGCTTCAGCGGGGGCCATAAAACCGGTCCCGCGAACGATGCAGCTCATCACATCGACCCCCCCCCCCCCCCTTTAGCTACCTGGAGCGGATATTTCACCGCTCTGCCAGTTCAGCCGCACCACTTCAAGTGAGAATGAGGGATGAGCATTCAATGTTTTGTAAGTGCAATAACTTGGCTGAGGCAACGGTATGACCATAATTATTAGAATAAGGCACACCCTGATACAATGTTAAGCTTTTAAGGCCTTTGGGCGCGTTTTTTGATGGTGTATTTGAATCGCGTTGTCACAAACTTCAAGGTATGGCACTCGTGTTGAGTGTGCAAGGCCAGTTTAAGCGTAGAAACCTACCCCGTGGGTCGGACCAACATTGCAGTCGACTGAAAATGCAAAATAGTTTTAAAAGCCTAAAAATGCCTTTGACAGTGTTTACCCTTTTAAGCAAGAGTACAATGACGTGCGTTCGCTGAAACTCACAGGACACAATTTTCAATACACCTACCCGACTGGAAGAAGGGACTGATGACTGCCAGATTCATCACTTTTCTGACGTGGTCGTAACAAGCGTCACTAGCCGTACCACCTCGAATAAACGTATAAGGTTCGGTAAACTCGACCAGCTGCCTGTAGATGCTCCAGGCGACAAGGTATTGTAGACCTTTTTTGCCCACATGCTCATTCTTAAAGAGTTTTACGAGGATCCTGGTAACATGTGGCTGGTAGAGGATTAGGTCGAAAGCCCCATAAGTCCCACTGGTGTACGTGGAAAAAAAGTTACCCCATTCGTCTGTAAATAACAGAGTGATAGAGAAGACTACATTATTGTCATGACGCTACGCTTCAATACTGTAGTGTGTGTGCGACACACTTGACACAAGAGTTCAACAAGTTTGAAGCATTTATCGCAAACTGCAGCCATTCTAATGATGCAACAATCTGAAATAGCAGCTGATCACTAAAATGCGTTCACCGATTCTCCCTGCAAAAGGGAGGACGACGATTCTACTATGAGAGCAAACGTCATCGGAAGAGATCGGCGATGGCATACACTTTCCTGATTTTAGCCGCGCTCCTAGTCACATGAACTTTTCGAAAGTAAAAGCGAGAGCTTACTATAACATAGGTGCACACGCCGGCATCCCCTTCACTTCCTTACGTACTCGAATGATTAGTGCAACATACACAACCGATAAATATACTACATTTTGTACACTTGTTCTTTGCGTTGTTACCACTACTAGTCTTTTGAGTTTGCAGGCAAAGTTGGTGACACTGCTGGCAATCATCTGTAGCCTCAGTAGCACACAGCTGCTTCAGATATGTAGCAAGTGTGGCAGAAACAAAACGAAGCTATATACAAACGACGAAGGAAAAAAAAGCAACTTTTTACTGTAGTATACAGAACGCGCAAGAATGCCCGAAAACAGAAGACGGCATTATGGCATCGAACTAAACTCAAATACTGGTAAACCTGAGCCATTATTTGTTTGAAAGTGCTGCTTTTACATTTATCTGTTACTTGTTTGTGGCAACGGGTGATAGCGGCGAATGGCGAGTATCTGAGTGCGAGCTACGGAACAACGCAACGAATGCTCTCTTGGGGATGGTTCAACGAAGAATGCTCTTTGTATGAAAAATGCCATTTTATAGCTCGTCCTTCTCCCGAACCACTTTTTCGGTTAACAGTGCATCCAAAAAGAGCATCTGGAGATCTCTGGAACAGCGCTACAATGGCGCAGCTGATGAAAAGGAAGGCCCGATTCTTCAATTCCTTTTCTATGGCATCCGCCAAAGTGCAGCCGCGGTAAGTGCAGCTTGAAGATGGAATCCGGGCCTCCTTTCCTTCTACTCACATCGAGCGACGGCAATCATTGTTCGGGGAATACATCCAGGCTTCCTCGGCGGTTGAGAACCATTGACCCCATACCTGTTTAACGAAAAGGCACACTGTCACGCCTGCTCAGCAATTAATCCCGCCGGAGTACGTTACGAGAGCACCACGTACTCCGCTTTCCCGATACAAGAAATGACCACCGCACTGATTGCTGTGACGATCATGGATATATTCTGCAGCCGCCGACAAAGACTCCCTTGACGGCTCAGCTGATATCATCCGCACTGCCGCGCGCCCGTCTCAACAACCGAGCAGTTGTCTCCTAACTGCTTGTCTTGTACCACCGTCTCTGGAAGTAGCGTAGCCACCATGCATTGAGTGAACACCGCCCAGGTCTCCACTGGAGCCTTAATCGACAACAGCGCAGAGCACCTCCATGTAATTGCGCAACTATCACAGTGGCTTAACTGTTTGGCATCATTTCATTTCGGGCGCTCGTCTACCGCTTGGCCATCGTAGGCTATTTGGGCAGTGCTGGTGTTCCGCGTTTTTCACGATAGCGTCTGCGAGTGGTATTCAACCACCAACTCACTCACCACCCACCATTCGTGGCCGAAAAACCACAAAATGGCTGGCTGCCATCGACCGCCTTCGAGATGCCGCCTAAGCATGGAGTACATAAAAAAGACATCACGCAACAGTCCTGGTCAGAATGGTGTGCGAAGTTGACGAGTGCTTTCCGGCCACTCTTCCTTACTTGCAACGCAATTCCTACTGACCAAGGCGCTACCTCCAAGGAGAGCTGTGAGATGCACAACTTCGATCGCTCAGCTCGGACGTCCTTCGATCGCTCAGCTCGGATGTCCACCATCGCAACCGCCCTATGATAGCGACATTGTGAAGGTCACTATGCTGACAATGCAGTTGTGCCTTGTGACTCCTTGGCAGGAAACTTCGTAGACTACTTTTCCAGTGAATATCATCCCTGGATGCCATGCATTGTTACAGCTCTCTGAGTGTGTGTCGGTACATTCGACCACCTTACGACAAGCACCTAAGAGCATTTGCCAGAAACGTCAGTCAAAGAGACTGTTCTCACGGTCACCATCCATAGAACACGTGCACACACCGACTACTGCCGCACAGGGCACTTTACTTTTCCGTAGACAAGAGCAGTCCAATAATGTCAACAGGATTGACCCTCTTAGGAGGAGCCACATCATTGGATGTCACGCCCACTAAGTCATTGGCCGAGAGAGCGGGAATCCGCCTCTTTTTTGCCCCAGAAAAGAAGACACCGAAGGAAACGAAAACTCGAAGCGTTCTTACCTCTTAAAGGCTATCTCTGTCTTCTACGGTTCGAAGAAGGATGCACTTATGCATAGATGCAAAGAATTGTTTAACATATTTCGTATTTTTCACAGGTCATCGGTGTCGCCAAGCACACAGCAGGCAATGATAGCACATTGACAGGACAAGCGTGAACCGGCATTGACACCACATCATTACTGCCAGAGGCTCCCCCAAGGAGATTCGCTAACTCAGCCAGAGTAGTCAAGGCCGACTACCAGAGGCATTTTGGGCGCATCACAAAGTCAAGTCCAAGAGCCGAGACTGACATACCCGCTACAATCATTACCGGCCTTCAGAGGGGGTTTTGTAGCTATAGCCATGCAATGCCGCAGCGTGGCTGAATTTAGAAAGCCAGTGCCGTTCGCGCCAGAGCGCGCGCTAGGCGAGTGCGAAGACGATGAGATCAAACAATAGAAACAGCCGGCCCAGCGTATGGAGCTGTCTCTTTTTCTCTTCATTACTGTCCCAAGAAAAGTAAAAAGACAGGCACAAATCCTTCTCTTACCTGATGTAACATACGGAGTTGTTTGTTGGCCGAGCACAAAAATAGGAATGTAAACCATAACTTCCGTGAAGTTAAATGTGGTTCTTTCGGTACTGTCTACTGTAGAAGCAAAAAAGGTCAGTACATGTAATCAGAGGTCAGCAAAAATTTTGGCGCACACTCACACTTACTCATCAAACACATGTTGTGCTTTCGACTAACTCGGGCTCTTACTCACCAAAATTTTCATGAGATGGACTCACTCAGACTCCCACTCACAAAATTTTGCTTCAGCCTCACTGACTCAGACTCAAACTCAAACAACATTACTCACCCTAACTCACTGAGAATCAGAATCATGGCTTGCATTGGGTGTAAGTGAGTCCGAGTGAGTCGACACACGAGTTCGCTAGTCTTCAAAAACTATTTGAAACCTGGTATTCATGTTTTTATGACCAACGTCTCACGTAATCGGTGCTATTCTGGGCCCCGGTTGGCAAAATACTATCGAATACGAGTGGATTATTAGTAAGTTTTCTTTTTTAGAAAAAAATATCAAATAAAATATAATTATCAAGAACTTCCCCTTAATACTTGGCGAGGGGCAGATCAAGACAAACACCCCTGCTTAGTTCGCTTCTCTAATCAATAAACATTGAAATGGTGTATGAAGGACACTGCTTTAGAATATGTAGGAGTAGTCCACGTAAGGCTGACAGTAATCCTGATGGGTACGTAAATAGAATAAAAAGCCGGCAAAAGAATATGGAACTCACTCTGCCTCACTCAAGAAATATGTCCTGTAGTTTGTACTCACTCAGACTCAGATTCACCAATCTTTTCCTCTGCCAAAGTCACTCGAACGCAGACTCACCAAAATGTTCTTGGCCTAGACTCACTTAGACTCCTGGCTTGATCTGAGGCTGAGTGAGTTCTAGTGAGTTGACTCATAAGTGAATTCACCGACCTATGCATTTACTTCACCATTCCTTCAAGTTATTATACGACTTCCATTCCTACAGAACAGATAATATGTTTCATTGATGGTTTTAGGATGTTACACCCCAGCAAAAATTACATGTTTATTTAACCCGAATGTGCTTTGCTAACGTTTGTAATAAGACGTTCTGAGGCAGAAAACCGTGATATACCAGCTGCTGCCTCATAACTTGACCGTCGTTTTATTCTTTAGACGATGATCTGTGTCAGTAATGCCGAAACATTTCAAAATACACTGTCCAAGTTCGATGCTCTTTGGTTTCAGTACTGAGGCGGCATGGAAACACCTTACAATTTTTTTAATGAGAATGAATATGTTATGTTCATGATCTAACACGCGTACAATCCCTCTTTAAAACTTCACTGAAACCGGGATGTGCAAGGGGAAACAGCCATATTTGTGAGGTACTTTGTCTTGCACGCACGACAAGCGTTTTGTTTACAATCTAGGCTCGTACTTCTCAGTGCTCCAATGTTGCCATTGGGTGAACTTGAAATGGAGTGACAAACCGGGCTAAACTACCCAAAGTTGCCACGCTGTTATACCTTGTCAAAAAATTTGTACGAAATAGTGGAGGAATGGTACTGTGGCTTTGGTCGTTGTTACTGAACAAAATTAATATCTTCAAATAGAAAATAGAATTACTAGCACAGCGTGTCTTGTGAAAAATAACTCCTAGTCTGCAACTCCTTACACTGAAATCAGTCTGTAAAATGAGAACAGTGAAAAAAGCTTTGAACAAGTCATACAATTGCAGCAACTGTCTCGGTTGAAGATTTTTTCCCACCAAGTGTTGTTATCTCAACTAGAAGGAAGGTGGTTGTACTGTAAATTTGTAAGCGGTAAAATAGACGAATACATTTAAAGCGAAAATTCGGGAACCTTGCACTACTCCGCTAGGCTTGAAACACAGAAACTGGACAATTAATGAGTAATTTGATCGCTTCTAGGTTTTTTTCCTAGGTTGCGCCATCTCATCACAAGAATTTAGCAATCACATACTAGGTTGCTTTTTACTGAATATAAGCGCTGAGAGGTTCGAATCAGCCCAGCAAGAGTCACAAACGCGACACCAAGATCAGTACACCAGACGCTGCAACTCCCGCTAAAGACAACCATTCGCACCTCCTATTTCTACGGATGCGTCTCCACTTCCTTTAGTGAAACAGTGGTGAGTAGTAGCATTCACACAAATTTTGTACCGCATACCCGTTTACGACGATGACAGATTCTGTACGTCGGACAAGAATAAATTCACCAAACAGCTTCGCTCTTGAAAGAACTCACTCAATAGTACGCAGCGGCTACCCTATAGCGAATACTGACGCGATGCTGAATGAGTAAGGTGCTAAAAAATGTAGTGTGAAGAAAACTACGGTAGTATGCTTTATGAATAACCTTAAGTTACAAACTGGAAAATATTGAAAAAATCGAGCCACCGTTTAGAGGGGATTGGAAAGTAAGTTTGTTTTAGTGACTGTTACGCTTGCAGTGCCATTGTCGACACTCAGTGATAATATGTTTCAAGGCCTGGATTATTTTTTCATGCACAGGAACCTCACCAGAGCAGCGCATTTAATTATAACACTTTAAAAGTTCTCGTAAACTGCTAGTTTTACAGACAGACAGACAGACAGACAAACAGACAGACAGACAGATAGATAGATAGATAGATAGATAGATAGATAGATAGATAGATAGATAGATAGATAGATAGATAGATAGATAGATAGATAGATAGATAGATAGATAGATAGATAGATAGATAGATAGATAGATAGATAGATAGATAGATAGATAGATAGATAGATAGATAGATAGATAGATAGATAGATAGATAGATAGATAATGTGCTAGCGCTACTACTAGAGAAAAAAGAAGGAAATTATCAAAAAAGGAAAGAAAAAGAGCAATGAAGAAAGAACGAAGGAAACAGAAGAAGATAGAAAAAAATTGGCAGATCCAAAGTACAGTACGAATCGATGATATGCGAAGTGCGAATGAGAAAGCTTGATATATGTCACTTAACATCAGCAGAACTTTACGAGGTGGACGTAAATGATGCCGTACATCTCCCGTGTAATGATTATGATGCTCAGATGTGTTCTTTACCTTCATCGTCTATCCACGCCACGTGATACCAAATTTAGTATATGTGGAGCTAGCGAAACGCCCGTGAGTACGCTATGAGCTTGGTATGTTGCCATGTTCTTACATGACACGCGAGTCAGGGTTGTCATTGTTTCCACCAGTTATATATTTCGTCATCCATTGACCTCACATAACACCAAATTTGGTGCTAGCGAAACAGCCGCGAGCGCATCATAAAGAGCCCAATGTTCTCCAATGTAGCTTTGATGCGCGCGCACGCTGGGCACAGCAACGCTACGTTAGCAAAACGCGAGCATTCTGCTCTGACGCCAGGCGCGGCCGGCACGACCAGCGTCCGTCGGCGCAACCCGATGTAAATCGGCGCGAACTGTGACATGCTGTATTTCGTGCCACCGTGTTACCCAGACAACACTGCGTCTCCCCATTTTCATGACCTAGCGACGCCGGACGCGCTGAAACGCTCAGACGTCAAAGCAACGCAGCGCGGCCCGCGCCTGCGAGTATATAGCAGGACCGCCTACGAAATGAACACCGGCTAGCACGTGCACCGCGTCAGGTCCAAGTGTATTTGCTCCTTGACTGCGGCATGTGGTCTTGTTTTCACGTGACACGCAGCTTATGATTATCAAGTTCACACCAGTCACATACCTTCGTCATCCATTGGCGTCACGTAATACCATATTTGGCATATCTGAAGCTAGCATAATGGCCGCGAGCGCATTATCAGTGTGGCATGTAGTCATGTTGTTACATGACACGCATATCGTGATTATCATGTTTGGATGTGTCATTTACCTATTCCGTCCGTTCGCGTCGCGTAATAACAAGTTTTGTACATATGAAGCTAGCGAAATCGCCACGAGCGCCTCATGAGCGTGTCATGTAGTCATGTTGTGACATAACACGTATCTCAAGTTGATCATGTTTGTAACGGTGAGAGACCGCTAGGTGGTGCCGATGAGTAAAGCACGGCTTGCATGTGGCCCCAGAGTTTTGCTAATTTTATGTGATTTTGTTGTGACTTACCTGGACATTGCTCTCACACTGTGCTTATACCCGGTGACAACTTTCTGTGGCAGCACGGCCAAGGCTACGTGGGCGGAGCCTATGCACATGTGCTACTGCGCCAAGTAGCCCGACCGCTTCGACGGGTGTTTCGGTTTCGATTTCACCAGCGCAGTCCGCGTCTCGCAGTCCGCGTCGGCTCGCGTTTGCTCGCGTTTCGCTGCAGGAAACGCGAGTCGCATCTTTGGGAACTCGAGAGCAATTTTTAATAATATTGTGACGTGATTTACTGACGCGTGGACCCAGGTTGCTGCGTGAATGATACATTCAATTATTCATGTAGTGGTTACACAACTCATCATGCACGTACCGTTTTCGGTGACTTCAGGGTTCCACTGTTAACGTCGAGCTTAATCCGGAAGACACTGCGCTCGCTAACACCAGTGAGCTCGCTGACTTTCCGACATGCGGCTCTCACAGACAGCTGCGGGTCGCTTTTCCTTACTTGCGCGTAAACGTTGTACGCCTCCTTCTTGGCCTGTACGGACAGCTTTTGATTTGACAACGCCGGGTGATTTGACAACCGGCGGACGCCATCTTTGACAGTGAGGAATGCGGTGAGGTAAAAAGGCGACGGAAGCCAAAAAAACCCCAAAAAACCTGAGAGATCGTGAAACGAAATTTTTTCTACTGCGCAACGTTTTTATTCACTAATTAAAAAATAAATCCGCGAAAAATGTAAGTGACGAATGGTAAAATCTTAGTTACCTAGAACAGTATACAAACGTTTTCGTTGAGGGACTACATGCTGTGGCGCAGTAAGACAAGCGTGCTTCGGCTTCGTAGCCTTGGCTGTGCTGCCACAGAAAGTTGTCGCGGGGTATAGGAACATCAGGGCTACCCGTGGATGACAAACTTTTCTCGGTGAGCAGCCTTTTCACATCCATTTTCGGTGGACGACATGCCCGCTATGACCACGCGAGCAACGCAGCGGTGGCGAGACGCCTACGCCTTAGACGTACCAAGCGATGATGTCGTGGTAGTGTCCGATGGCGAAAACTTCGTTGGCTCTCGCGAGAGCGCCTGCGGCGTCTCATGCCCGGTTGAAAACAACGAATACAACACTTAAAACGACAATACGTCCCAAGACAGACTAGAAGGTAAAGCTTGATACGTCGGTCTTAGACCAGGCTGAAATGGAATGCCAGGGCAGTGTTGCGGGTGGTGGCATCTCCCACAAAGACAACGAAGGGACCGACGGTACATCTGGAGGCAAGGAACGCTACCTTGATGGAGTCTGGCAGACGGTCCTTACCGTTCGTCAAAAGAAAGCTCTCGCGAAATCGGGAAAGAAACTCACAACAGAGGAAGACTATGACTTCATGAGTCCTACATCCAAGTCACCTTCGCAACCTACGCCGCAAAGAAGACCACAGAAGCGGAACCTACCACCACTCCCCAAGGAAGACTTCAGCATCATCCTAAGACCATCCCAAGGACTACTAATAAGAGAAATAACGGCACCACAAATTGCAGAAGCAGCCTGTCAAGGTACAATAAGCGGCATCCGATTTTCGCTCCGGCTAAAGCCAGGATCCAACATATTCATCATCTCCATTCCCAACCAGAACGTGGCTGATATCACTATAAAAATTCCAAGCCTCGCTCTATACGAAAGATTGCTCCCTGTCGATGACTATTCAGCAGTGGCAGACCACATATGAAAAGGAGTCATACATGGTCTGACTCCCAACACAAGCCCAGCAACTCTCCGAGCAAATATTCGCATACGGACTCAAGGAGTCGAGATCCTGAAAGCCAGAACGCTTGGAGAGACAAAGACAGCCGTGATCACGTTTTTGGCCCCATAACACCAAGATTTGTGTACTATATAGGTGCCGAGATCCCCTGTTTGCCATTAAAAAATACTATACAATTCTGCAATGCCTGCAAGGAAACGGGACACAGAACAGACGTTTGCCCAACGCCCACCATCGCCGTGTTTCACAACTCGCGTATGAAGGAGCCTCACCCGCACCACCCTTGCAACCCTGTATGTCCCACGTATGGAGAGGGACACTTGACGGGGATCAAAGAATGAAAACAGTGCTTCAAGCAGCCAATAAAGCACCATCATCCTAAGCTTCCAGACCGAACTACAGACGAAAAGGCAACTAACAGAGCCTTACCAACACCGCCAAGACCAAGGTGGTATGCATCGGAAGACACTGACAATAATAAGAATGGCCACAGCTTGAAAACCAGGCGGACACGGCCGAAAGAAAAAGTCACAAGGCACGATCACGGGAGAAAAGGAAGAAACATCATGAACTAGGAGCCTTAAAGTCGCAACGTACGTCCTGTCCTCAATCGCGATCCCCTACCCCAACCAGGACGCATGGAGTGGCCGGGAGCTCAACCCAGAAGCAGCTGAGCAGGGCGGCGGTGACGGCACGAGGGGCGACCTCAATAACATCCCACCCTGAGTATCAGAGAATACTTTCCGAAAACCGATATTTAAAGCAGTCGTTGGGCGAACTCAAGCTGGAAGTAGCAGCTGTCAGAGTGCAATTACAAAACTTCATCGGCGCATTAGTCAAAGCTAATCACGCATATAAACCCTCCACTCAGCCCGTCACATTAGAAAGTATTGGAAAAACAATGAGCTAACTGGTGCAACAAGTTCATGGTCTGCAACACTTTCAGCAACAATTGTATGCGGAGCTTCAGAGCAACAAGGCTTATGTGCATGTGCAATTGAATATACAGCAAAGCTCACGTACAAGAGCTTGCAGTGATCCGGATTCTCTCATGACAAGTAAAATGAAAAATGGGGCAGCGTCTGACTCTACAGACGTCGAGAGTCTGATTAACCATGACCAGTAATACAATGCTCACCACTGACTCCATTGAGATATGGCCTTGGAACTGCCGCTCGTTCCATAGCGAGCGACGGCGCTGCAATTATACACGAATGCTGCAATTACGCAACCTGATGTTTGCGGGAAATTGGCAAGGGCGTAATAAAATTAAGAGATTATTACATTCAATGGCGTCACGTAATACCATATTAGGCATTTGTGAAGCTAGCGAAACGGTCACGAGCGCATTATCTGTGTGGCATGTAGTCATGTTGTTACATGACACGTATCTCAGGAATATCATGTTTGCACTAGTCACGTACCTTCATCATCTATTCAGGTACTGGAATACCGAATTTGGTATATGTGAAAAAGGCAGAGATTGAATAGAAAGCTGAAAGCCAGAATCGCAGAATTGTCCATGAAAGCTAATGAATATGCCCGAGAGCTTCAAGCTAGTAATTGCGTTACTTTCTGTGATTCCCCGAGGGAAACAATCTCTATCACGAAAGCGTGGGCAATGTTGAAAAATATGCTAGATCCCATAAACACAAAAACTGCTACAACTAGAACATTACGAACTTTAGCGGGAGAATTAAAATGGGATGATGACGCTTTGCTGCAAATCCTTCGAGAAAAATAGATCGTCAGCGGTGGGGAAAGTATACAGGATGTAGTATATAATGAATTAGAAAATCAGGACCTGGATTCTCCATTAAGTGAGCAAGAGGTCGTCGCGGCTGCGATGTCGCGTAAAAGGCATTCGGCCTCGGGAGAGTACGGAATATCTACTGCGATGTTGAGAAATATGAGCGATAAACAACTTAGAAACACTACCAAATACCTTAACAAAAAAGTCTTGGAAGGGGAGAAATCTCTAGCCAATGGGAAATGTTGAGAATTATGAGCGATAAGCAACTTAACATTACCTAATATTTTAACGAAAAAGTCTTGGAAGGGCAGAAATCCCAATTGGAAGAGGCCCACATATTTCTTACTCTAAAATCTGGAAAGGATGAAACGCTCCACAACCTTCGGCCCATATTGTTAAAATAATGGCTAGGCAAGCTTTTTGAGATGGTTGTGCACACCAGGCTTTCTGAATATATAGAAAAAGAGAATCATCTGTCTCACAACACGTATGGATTTAGACAGCATTAATCTATGCAGGATGTATTCCTGCGAATAAAAGATGAAGTATTTCAGAATGTAACCACTGGCGGGGAGAACGTAGTCGCAGCGCTGAATTTGAGGCAGGCATTCGATACAATTTTTCATAGACTTGTACGGCAAGAACTTCAATCATTGAATTGTGGTTCTCGAATATTTTGCTATATCAAACCTTTTCTTTCCAACCACACAGCAACCATTGGAATAGAAAAAGTATGCTTCCCAATATTTCCAATGCCAAATAGAGGCACACCGCAAGGCGCAGTTCTTCCTCCACTCCTCTTTATTATAGCAATGTATCGACTAGAAAAGCAGTTGGAGCGAATTTCTCACCACCAATTCGTGCTCTACGCCGATGATATTACTCTGTGGGTCAACAAAGGCTCAGTGAAAAAAAAAGGACCAAACTTTACAAGAAGCGATCGACACCGTCCAGATGTTTGCTGAAGATAATGACATCACATGTGCACCAGATAAATCAGAATTTATCTGCATTGATGGCAGAAATTATACAAACAAATCAGCCATACAACTAAGCATTGAAGATCAAATGCTGCCGGAGAAACAAACGATGAGCATGTTAGGTTTATGGCTGCAAAGCAGCAAAAGAACAAACTATACAATCAAAATGCTTAAATGTACAGTGAAAAGCGTCGCTTGAATGATTCCCAGAATAACAAGAAAGAGCAAAGGGCTAAACGAAGAAGAAACTGCGCTTGGTACAAGCCTTCATCCTTAGTATAGTCACATATTGACTACCATATCAGTAGCTCACACCAACAAAATTAAAGAGATTGACTTGATAATACGGGGAGCATACAAAGCTCTCTCAAGTATACCACCTAATGTACCCAATGACAAAGTCGAAGCGCCCTGACCTAAAGACTCAAAGAAGTCTCCTGGATCAAGCCTGGTGAGCTGCAGCGTTCACTGGTGTCCTAAAGTAGGGAAACCACCCTTGACATTCCCCCAACTTTTTTCTTTTTTTTTTCATAAAATACAAATGTTGTATCATCCTCGTTTGCAACAGTATCATACCTTCGTCATACATTCACGTCCCGTAATACCAAGTTTGTATAAGTGAACCTAGTGAAACAGCCGCCAGCGCATCATGAGCGTGGCATGTAGTCATGTTGTTACAAAACACGCATGTCATGATTACCATGTTTGCAGGAGTCACATACATTCATCATCTATTCATTTACGTAATGCCAACTTCGGTTTAAGTGAACGTAGCGAAACAGACGCCAGCGCATCATGAGCGTGGCTTGTAATCATGTTGTTACGTAAAACGCATGCCATAACTCTCATGTTAGGGTCTGTCGCTTGTGTTCGCCATCCAATTATGTCATACCATACCAGTTTAGCAACATGCCATGTGAATGAAACCTGCGCAATAGGGGCAGGACCATGAAGTGTAAATTATGACATTCATGACATACATTTCATGATTTTCATGTTATGACTGGTCAAATATGTTTTTGATACAGTCATGTTACGCCATACGAACTTTGGTATCGATACCATTATTGGAACGGCTAGGAGATCTAAACGTCGTAGGCGGCTAGATAGATAGATAGATAGATAGATAGATAGATAGATAGATAGATAGATAGATAGATAGATAGATAGATAGATAGATAGATAGATAGATAGATAGATAGATAGATAGATAGATAGATAGATAGATAGATAGATGGATAGATAGATAGATAGATAGATAGATAGATAGATAGATAGATAGATAGATAGATAGATAGATAGATAGATAGATAGATAGATAGATAGATAGATAGATAGATAGATAGATAGATAGATAGATAGATAGATAGATAGATAGATAGATAGATAGATAGATAGATAGATAGATAGATAGATAGATAGATAGATAGATAGATAGATAGATAGATAGACAGATAGATAGATACGCTCAAAGTCACCGAAGTTCGCTAAGAAATGCTTCGTATTTAAAAAGGAGGAAAGAAAGATTGGAAAGAAGAAAAAGAAAAAGTGCATTCGGCACGCCAAGAAAGGCTTCGCATTTAGCAGCATAAAATCACAGTTCCTCTTCATTTGTAATTCTAGATCACCTTTCCCAAGCACATGCACTAAAAAAAATGATTATAGCATCTCACGTTCGTCTTCGTATGCTATTATCTTCGAAGCAAGTTCCTTGTCAGCTGGTGGCTTGGCACCATAAATTGTCAAAAACTTGATATAGTCTTGCACGCCACGATTCTGGTCTTTCCAGTTAGTTTGTTCTAGACTGTAGTAAAGCTGTAAAAGAATAAATGACATAGTCTAACAGGCGTGATAGAGCGTACTATAGGTAGAAAAACATTTCTTTTTTCTTTTGCGTACCATGAGAGATACCTGGCAATCACATATTTGATTATTTACTTCGGTATTTTATCTGCCCTAAATAATTTTACTAGCTCTTTTGTGAAGCACTCGTTTATGCAGATGTGTTCCTATTTTTTTGCGGATGTCATGTCCGTGTGTTCACTGGAAATTGATTGTATCTGGCACAGTTGATGCAAACTGGCCGTGAAAATTTGCGCAGGAAGACACACCAACCTTTCCACCAAAATATAAAGGAGCACACAAAGGTAGTGCTGATTGCCAACTGAAATTAGTATTCATTTTAAAATCGATACATATGACCCCTTATGTTTTGACACATATTCACGAATGCAAAATACATCCGCTGTCGGATCCGTATTCAGCACCCTCACGCTCACCTTCTGCGGAAACGTTTTTTTTTTGTGCAGGAAAATTATTGAGGAACCCAGCACATGAAGAAACACGCATTTTCAAGCAGTTTCTTAGTGAAAAATCTGTTTTCCCGGGTACTTAATGTGAGTGTGCTAAGGGCGGCGGCATTTCGCTTTGCTGAGTTTCTGACGTCACATACGTGTCCCAATTTATTGCTTGTATAGCTATAGGAATTTTTGCTGTTAATCGGCGCTGCGTTTATGACCTGTTTTAGTTGTTCTGTCTTTGCTATCTGTTTATTCACTACTGAGTCTGCGTCTCAAGAAGCGAATTAAAACCACTTTGCCGAGCTTTCTGATTAAGGAGAAAATACGGGCCATGGCTTCCCGAGAAGGAAAGACAAGAGCCTGAAAAACGAGTTCACTGGGTGCAAACTGATGTTAATATTGTTTCCGAAGCACTTACAAAATCACTTGAAAAAAATAGTGATGAACAACAAACAAAGATCTGGTTTGAGGGCTGCTTATTTCTGTTTATATAGACCTATTATCAACCGCACCCACAAGCAGGCCTATACTCCTAAGGTTTGCGTAAATATCTCCAAAATGGACGTATGCTAGCTTCATTCGGCAAAAGTAACATGTTGTATTCTCTTACATTCCATTTCTAACGTGAACTATATAATTAGGGGGACATTTTAATTTAACATTATTTCATTGGAAATAAATGCGGGCCATTTCGCTTCTTAACCTATCAGCGGAACAGTCATACGATAATATTAAGTTGGAGTCTAAATTTAAGACCATTCAGTCAGAGCACTACAAATTGCAAATCTATAAACTTTAGAGAAATGTGCGGCTTTCCACTGGAGTGATGTTTCATTCCGAATAGGCCAAACCTACCATGCCACTTGGAAGTGACCCGCCCTTGCTATACAAGCAAACATGCTTGCACATCGAATTTTAAGGGCAGCTTGTATCTGTCGTGCCTTTTCTTGCTGAAATAACCGATTTCTGTTGTTTTACTAATCCCATTTCTGTTGTCAACATTCTGAACCTTGTTTCACGATTGTTTTACGGCGCACTTAAGCACGATTATTACAGTTGCGCTAAAATTCTTCAGTACAAGCAGAGACTTTGCCAGAACAACTGTTTCGAAATATTTTATTTGGGAAAATATATGTACACCTCAATCAGTCAAATATAGCAAATGTGCTGACTTATGATGTCTTATGCGAAATCACGTTCTACCAGCGTCATCAAAAATGATTGCGAAAGTTACAAAAGTGTGGTAAGGTAAAGGGCCACTCATCAGGCTCCCAAAATACAAAAAGAGCGCAACATTTTTTTTCTGATCTTTCTCGTCCTTCTTGCCGCACTACTGTGACGTAGACAGTAGTTCCCGTGATGTCTACAGTGTGCATGCCTTCAATTCGTTGATATACGCGAAAAATGACACGTTATTTGTCTCCTGCACTGCTTTGCCACGCAGCCACCCATTCGTTCTTCTTTGTCTCGCATGAATATTGTGCGTATTCAACCGATCAAGCTTCATTTTCTTGTGTTTACAACTGCACGAGTGGCGATGACAGCGTGCTGCTGAGTAGCGCGAAATTTTGATAGGCTCTAGTGCTTAGCGCTGATATTGTTCTCGTGCATTCAAGAATTAAGGGGCGAGAAGGATGCATTGTGTGTATGAAGAAGAGGAGAAAATCACCCCCTCGCTTTTGCACGCGGAGTGGTGGGTGGCCCTTTAAAGCAGGAAGCGCTCACGTGACCTCATTACAGCTGCCACACAGTAATAAAAGAAGACAAATATGCGTACCTTAACCACCCTCTTATTATTATGAAAGTCCTTGTCAGCGAAAGCAACAGAAACCACAACTTCAATTCCGAGGTCAACAGAGCCGCGGATCATCATTTCGACAGGGTTCATTGTCGCCAATATTGTCTCGTTGAGAAGGTCCATGTTTATTGATTTCATCCACTCGACGAGGTAACTCGTCTGCGATGAAAGCAGTTCAACATTTCAAGCATAAAGCATTGCAAAGGTGCATATTTCATTGTTGCTCAATGGTTCCCACATAAGCGTAACTTTTACGAATATTCATAGCAGCCACAAAAGATGGGTGACTTCACACTTGACCTAAAAATATACTCTACAACTACTGCTCCTGTGATATTGAATGGCGTACGTTTAAAACTAAAAAAAATGCGTCATTTTTCTACAATTGTGAATGAATGGCGTATTACATGCATTTCATTAGTTTTATTAACACGAGAAAGTCTCGGTGTAACCGCCATGGTGAAACAGTGGCTGCAATAGGATATTGTTGTGAAGCTCAAACAATACGTTACTTTTCTACAATTGTAAGTGAATGGCGTATATAAGCAGTTATACATGCATTCCATTAGTTTTATTAACACAAGAAATGCTCGGTGTAACCGCCTTGATGAAACAGTGACTGCGATAGGATATAGTTGTGATATTGTAAGAAGTAACCTAGCAGCTCTACTTGAAAGAATGCGATCCTGCATAACTCAATTAACCACTGCATAATCAAACACCCCAGCACCCTCAAGCAAAGCTAACACTGAGCTGTCTATTGCTTCCTCTCAAAACGAGGAATTTTAAAACACCGCGCACAAAGGTGTGATATACCTAATGATTCGCACTGTGACCACGGAGGCCCCACACGGCAGGTAAAGTACAAGGTTTCTTTTCGCAGCCAGGCAGCATTATATCTCTGGCTTTTGCAGTCCTCTGGTTATTTCTGCACAAATAATGGTGCAGGGCAGCACTTCGCTCTGCACGCGTAAGCATGCAGATCACAGTGCCACAATGGAGAAGACAGAAATAACTAAAAATACACAACAAAAAAAGACAAGAGATCTGAGATGATCAATAACTTTCAGCACTTAAGACAAAACAAATGACTTGTGGCCCAAGCCAACACCTTATAAAAGATGAAAGATTGTACAGTCTTTTGCGTAAGGCAATGTTCCACACATGAATTGAGTACAGGGTATTAAAAACATTGCTTCTTAGCCAGAATTTGGCCATACTTTGCGTGTTTTTGTTCAAAAACATTGATAAATCTTCAAAGTCACCATGTACGTTCAAAGCGAATGTCACGATCGATGCATCCAGCATATTGGGTATAGCCTGGGAATTAAAGAAGATGCGCTATATTTTAACAGTGCGTGCTGAGAAATGAGCTTCGATAGAACGGTGCTCGCAAGTGATTTGTGAAAGTAAAACCTATTTCAAATTTTAAAAAACCGTACATAATGTTCATATGTAACAAAATATCTGCCATGTATAATCAGAAACAATGAACGCTCACTTCCGGTTCATACGACGAGGCGAGATTCAAACAGGCATGGTACATCCCGGCTGCTTTCTGCCACGAATTTTGATTAGATTCTGGTATGAAGGGAACAATGAGACGTAATTGGGCGTAGACGCGAATTGACTCCCGATTCTGAAAAAAAAAACATTTTATAGGCACTCATCCTGACAAAGCTTCCTAGGTTATCCATGCTTTGTCTATCTATGGAGCACACTGGTTTTAATAAATGGTCTATATTAGGCACACTGCTGTTACAGTCAATATGCTACATAACACTGCTTGACATAGCAGAAAAGGGCGGAACCAGCAGGAGTCTGACCTAGAATAAGTCAATGCTTGCTTCATATAGCTCATGCATTTGTTCAATGAAAAATGAATCCCGTCGCTTATCACAAACTCCATTGGAGGGAACACATGGGAACCTTGTATATACAACCCTGAGAAATAATTTGAATCACGACTTCAGGAACCTGGCAATTCACGCCATTGTACTTGCTTTATGAACAGAAGTTCTCGTAGCCATGAATGTCGAATGGTGTGAAAAATGTGGCCTAAAAATGAGTGGGTGCTTAGGACCTTGGTAACGGCATAACTTACAGAAGGCACGTGACGTTGAGTACACCATACCCGCCCCGGTATTCTAGTGGCCAAGACACTTGGCTGCTAACATGCAGGTATCGGGATTGAATCCCGGCCATGGCGGCCGCATTCTTCGTGGAGGCGAAAACACTTGAGGCCCGTGTGCTTAGAGTCGAGAGCAAGTTTAAGAACCCAAGGTAGTTGAAATTTCCGGAGCTCTCCACTGCAGCTTATCTCAATGGTGGCTTTGAGATGTTAAACCCCAACAATAATTATTATAATTATGTTATAATGAAACAATCACTTTACAGCTACATCACTGAGCATTTCTGACTGAGGATATGTGAAAATGGGCAAGCCTCGGCCACCTGTCTTCGTAAGAGCAAAGTGAAAAAAAAAAATCTTTTTAATAAATTGATTCAGGAAATATGAAAGAAACACCACAGGTAATGGTGTTTATATAGAAGGACAAAATAAAGAGATAATTATATGTTGATAATACGGAAGTACTTATGAAAGAGCACAGCCATCCGTAGGAGCAAGGAACTTTTAACTTTTTTGTGGTATTACTGAGCTTTCTACACAATGCATTTATCAAACGTGTTGAATGTGCAAACCACTTGCACGTAAGGTGGGCATACCATTGCTTGCGCACGAATTTTCGACGCGGTGGAAGTCGCGAGAAATGCGCTTGAATTGTTTGATTTAAAAATCATTGAACACAGCTTCACTTCTCGCTGTGTTCTTATGAGTTCTTGTGAGTTCCTACGAGCACGAGAAACTGTCAAATTACGCAATATACAATTTGTTTTCTCTTGTTGATAGAATGAACAGTCATGAATTATATAGCCACGCGGCTGCCCACAGCGTCTTTATTAGAAAACTTCCATTATCAGTCCCCCCTCAAACGCTCGTTTGGGAAAGCCGTACACTCAGGAATGCAACCTGAATCACAAATATAAAAAAATGTTTTGTTTTGTGTATGACCCACGTTTTAATTCGCCAACATATGGATTGACTCTGCAGGAATTGTGGTCGGAACTATGCGTCACAGTGTATTTTCTCGATTCACGAAAATCACCCAAAAGAAAGGAATTGAGCTCACCCCACTTGGTTTCAGCGCACACAAGAGAGGGAAAGATCAGAGCCATTCAGCCAAGCACATTTTAGCACCATCTAGATCTGTCGTCATAGCACATACACTGATGATCAAAAGTTCGCAGGCCACACTCCTACAAAAATACTTAAAATTGTGGCCTGGAAACTTTTAATAGGGTAGCGTTAGAGAGCTCGTGTTGCAGGAATTCCGGCGTCAGTGTCGGTACCGTTGGTTGTGAGCGAAAAATTGTCCAAGAGGGGAAAATCAAAAAAGAAGCAAATAAAATAAATAACAAAACTTTTGGTTCATTGAGGATCAAAACCAGGCTGTTGGCGTGGAAAGCAGGTGCCCTACCACAAAGCCACGATGTTACTTGCAGCTTCTTTGAAAAAAAAAACACTACATAAATTCCATGCAGTGGAAGGAGTCTCCTTGACGCATTTTGTTCGACAGGTGTCACGACGAAAACGAGCCTATTTGGCGACTTGTAGGCGCATTCGTGAGGTAATCAAACTAGGTCAAAAAAACGCCGTGATAGTGCAGCCATCACCGCTAAAAACACACAAGAACTTTCAAACAGTTTCAAAAATGGACAACTATGTCCATCTAGCGAAAAACGTCATGCTTTTCAGAGGCGTTGATGAAGCAAAGAGCAAACGCTAGATATTGTGCTGCACTCTTTGAGGCATTGCGAGACTCTTTATAGCTTCCGAGATGGCAACTGCGTGGCATGTATCTTGGAGGCCATGCGACTCTTGTTTTCCATCAAAAACCTGTATGTGCCATTCACGCACGCGCGCTGTAACTATCTGCTGCTGCTGCTGCTGCTGCTGCTGCTGCTGCTGCTGCTGCTGCTGCTGCTGTGTGTGTGTGTGTGTGTGTGTGTGTGTGTGTGTGTGTGTGTGTGTGTGTGTGTGTGTGTGTGTGTGCGCGCGCGCGTGTGTGTGAGTGTGTGTGTGTGTGTGTGTGTGTGTGTGTGTGTGACAATTCATTTTAAAGTATACACATAGCGGCTTAAGAACTCACTGGAGGCCGGATTTCGCTATCGCGTTCAACTGCTAAAGACAACGCCTAATGGTCACTCAATTTTTTACACCCGACCCCTGTTTATCTAAGCGAAAGTACACTTATCAGAACGACTACATCATGAGCAGATTAAGCACTATATTTAGAAGTGCCATAATCGTAAGACCTTCGATAATTTTGTAATAATACATTAATAAATATGCATGTATTCTGACCTCATAAAAATGCCATGAAGAGTTTTGCATAATGATTTCGTTTTCTTACTGTTCCGTGCAGCGTAGTGCCTCCTCGTACCTTCCGAAGGATTTTTACCACCAAAGAATTTTTCTGGAAAATTTTGTCGCGGGAATCAGTTTTAAACAGAGTGACAACAGTCATTGCCATCCTACAACAATGTCTTTGCAGCGCGTTCTGTAGTCCGAACTTCTCTTCGGCTATGGAAATTTGGGGGTGTGTCCTTTTTCGTTTATTTGGACGTAACGTCACTCGCTGAAGCTGTCTTATAATGTCTGACGAATGGATCATGCGCCACCCTTGAGAATGCGCTAGGCTTCTAGGTACCTGTTCACATAATATCCTGGAAAGTGTTATTAGTTTGATTGCTGAGCCATTCAGCGTCGCATTATTCTGACAGTTCGCGCCAAAAGGTTGCTTTGAGATAAAAGACAGTTATTTCCAGGCGTGGGGAACAAGAACGACTTGAACATGCTCGTAAACAAGAATCAAACATTACTTTATTGTCCTGGTCATCACAACTCAAACATCCCCGCCGCCATTTCCGCATTATATACGCAGCAGCGGAAATAACGGCTGCCTGCAAAATGTGAAATGTCGGTTTTTTTAAAACAACATCTCAAAAATGAAGAGAAGTAGCAGTAATCATGCTCACTTACATGGGTCAACTCGTCTTTGCCTCTGAATGTATTGCAGACGTACGCGTAGAAGTCCTTGCAAGGGTCAACGTTGGGGTCGAGTTTGGCGCGTATACGCTGTGCCAATGTGCGACAGGAACACTCTGTGCATTCGTTTTTGACAGGATGATAGGACGGAAGGTTATGCCTACTGAAGGGTGATTCAGTCACCGGCCTGTTTTTGCCGTTTAGACGGGGCACTTGCGATGGCCGTCTGACACCAAGGTCCATATTTCTGGGAACATAAAACGGCAGCAAAATGCCCCCCTGGTTGTGGGGACAAAAAGCAAATAAGTACAGTGATAGGGAACGACTTGACTGGCATCTTCAGTGCGACAGAATTTACACTAGTAGCAACGGGATTGCTAAACTAGAAAAAAATCTGAACGAGAGTCGGGCGCCCTTCCAGGCAAACAAATAGCTACTTGAAAAGAACTGTAAATTTATTACGTTGTGTTCAGTTCTCCATGTGTAAAATACTTGCATTTGTAAACTTTCTTTTGTGTGTAAATGACATGCCCTTTTCTAAATTACTTTTTTAAATGAATTCCAACTAGCCTTTGCCTAGGGATTCAGATGCATCTTTTTACACTGTCTGTACCCTATTTTATGTTAATAAAACTCAATTCAATTCAATTCAATTTTTTCTGGTCAGGCAAGATATATGTGAGTGAAAAATTATTGTTCAGGGTTCCGGCTATCTCTTAGCGGGATGGTACGAAGATGTGGACGACGACGTGTTCGCGGTTTGAAATATACACAACGGCCGCCATCATGACTGCTGGACAATTTTTCTATTGTAAAGTAGAAAACATGCTCGCAAACTTTTGGTGGAGGTGGCGGGTATGACGCGTGGCGGAACTTCTCAGCGGAAGTGTTTTCGACAGCCCGACCATGCCAACAGAAACCAAATCTGCCGCTTCGGTTTTGGCCGCGACTCCGGTGCAGCCTGTACAGCCGGTCGTATTGACGCAACCACGCAACCCTGGCAACTTCTACAGCATGGACCACAGGGACGTTGACGATTGGATTTTGAAGTTTGAGCGGTTTGCAGTGGTGTACCACCACTGGGACCGTACGGCGAGGCTCGCCAGCGTTGCCTTCTATGTCGGCAGAACAGCAGTCGCGTGGTTCGAGGCTCGTGAAGCTAACACAACCAGCTGCGATGCTTGCAAACAGGAGCTTCATGATCTATTTCGTAAAGCCGTCGGACGTCAGCGGGCCGCTTCTAAAGAACTTTCTTGTTGGGCACAAACTACGACTAAATTCTATGTCACCTACATCCTCGACAATCTCATCCTTTGGCATCGTGTCGACCCAAACATGACCGAGGAAAACAAAGTAAGCTATTTGCTCAAAGGCACCACGGATGACGCTTTCAACGTACTCGAGTCTCAGGATTGTTCAACTATTGATGACATTACCAAAAAGTGCCACCGATTCGAAGAGCTGAAGAGTAGCCGAGTCGCCAAGAGTTTAATGCGACTTCCAATCACGACCGCTGCTTCATCTTGCCAACACCTCCAGCCGCCATGCAGTCAATCACCTACCTAGGAGGGCGTAGCCCGCATCGTGCGTCGAGAAATCGAGGCGACGTCTCCACCATCTTTCCTGAGCTACCCTTCTGAAGATCTACCAATGATCTCGTTGATCCATGAGGATGTGATGGAGTTGCTGACAAACGTTGCACTGCAGCCGTACTATGTTCATCGACGGAACTTTGGGTCAGTTTTATAACGCCTTCTCCTTCATCCGAAAAATTCCTCCGCTATCGTGATCCTGCTCAGTGAAAAACGCAGGACAAGCCGATCTGTTTTTATTGCCATGGAATGGAACACATCCGTCGCTACTGTCGTACTGACACCTATCCATCTCGGTCATTTTCTGGCTATTGACGTGACGACAACTACTAGCCACTGCAGTATGTCGCTCGTTAGGATGGACCGTACAATGGCGTTTCTCTGACATCTGTCTGTCGTTCTAGACGTTCATCGTCCCCGCATGAACATCGCTCCAAGTCACCTCAGAACCATCGCTATTCGTCGTGCCGCCCTTCTGGGCACCCTTCCTCGGAAGACTCAGAAATTCAGCTCTCGGAGCTGATGCTGCATTGGACTCCTGACCTGAAAACCCTTTGCTGAACCTGACTACGGACCAGTACCTGCTTGACGTAGAAGGGGATGGCCTTCCTGTTAGTGCCCTCATTGACACCGGTGCACATGTTTTAATTCTGAGCTCTAACCTCCGTGCACGGTTAAATAAGCTCCTGACGCCTCCAGAGTCCCTGTTTGTACGTGTCGCTAGGGGATAAATTCCTGAGCTCGGAATGTGCACCACACGTGTGAGGTTCGCTGACCGTTAGACGTCCGTTTGTTTCATATTCTTGCTCATTGTACTCATGACGTCATCCTCGTGAATCGGTTTTTTTTCTGACCACTCCGCTCTAATTGACTGCTCAGCCGATGTCGTGCAACTTGACTTGCCTGCGGCCCCTAACGCGTCGAAGATGGTCCAGCACAAGCTTTCGTGTGCCGAGTTTGTTCGCCTCGCACGACCAGCCCTAAATTGTGTCACTGTTGAATCATATCCCCGTGTGTCGAATGAGGATTACGTGGTCTCTCCCCCTTTCGGTGTTTTCCTCATCCAGAACTTATTCTTTCCGTACACTGTTTCAACTGGTACAGCAAACAAGAAGTGCCTTCCTCTTCTGAACTTCGGACTCAGCCCTCAAGTTCTACCACAAAGCATTTTTATCGCCACTCTTTCAATGTCGCTTGAGTGCCAGATCTCACCACTGTCCCGTGAACTGGCCGCATTCATCCCGACGAGTGCGCATAACACCATCGCAGCCACATCTTCACTGCACAGCGACGTAACCAAGATGATTGCCTCAGACCTGTTGCCGCCTCTATTCAATGATTTCAGTGATCTCTTCACCACCTATTTGGACATATTTTACTTTGATGGTGGGCCCTTAAGTTAAATCTTACAAAACAAACACCACATAGACACCGGTGACGCAGCTCAAATTCACAGGCGTCCCTCTCGAGTGCCACCGTCGGAGCGCCAAGTTATCCAACAGGAGGTCAATAAAATGCTCAAAAAAGGCATCGTAGAGCCCTCTTCATGTCTATGGGCGTCCCCTGTAGTATTAGTTAAAAAGAAAGACAATATTTGGCATTTTTGCGTGGATTATCGGCATTTAAAAAAGGTCAACAAAAAGGATGTCCACCCGTTTCCTCGTATCGATGATGCCCTGAACTGCATTCATGGTGCAACCTGTTTCTTCAATACGCCTACGCTCTGGTTACTGGTAAATCACCGTGGACGACCTCGACTGGGAAAAGACCGCCTCTGTAACGCCTGACGGTCTCCGTCAATTCAAAGTAATTCCGTTCGGCTTGTGCAATGCACCGTTTACGTTCGAGCGGATGATGGACACACTTTTGGGCAGCTTTAAATGGTCAATCTGCGTGTGTTATCTACACGACGTGATTGCGTTTTCCCCAAATTTCGTGTCTCACGACGAGCGACTTTTCTCTATTTTCTCAGTATTTCGTGAAGCTGGGCTCCAACCTAATTCTTCGAAATGGCATATCGGGCATCGCCAAGTGATATTCCTGGTCATCTCGTTGACTCATCAGGCATCCGCCTCAATTTCGACGAAGTTCGCGCTGTCCCTGATATTTCCGTTCCGACTTGTGCCAAAGACTTGTGCCTAGTTTTGTGGGCCTATGCTGATATTTCCGACGATTCGTCAGAAACTCCGCAGAGGTCGCACACCCCCTCACAAGTCTTCTGAAGAAAGGTGGGCCATTTGAGTAGGCTCCTGATCAAGCCACGGTTTTTTCCTGGTTAATACCACTTGTGACCGCGCCACCGATTCTTGTCCACTTTGACCCGTCCACTCCAACCGATGTGCGCACTGATGATAGTGGCTACGGTATCAGCGAGGTGTTAGCGCAGCGCCAATCCAATCATGATCGAATTCTTGCGTATGCCAGCCGGCTCCTTTCTCCTGCCGAACGCAATTACTCTATTACTGAATCCGAGTGCCTGGCGCTTGTATGGGGAGTTAGTAAATTTTGCCCCTATTTATATGGCCAGCCTTTCACCATTAACACTGACGATCACGCTCTATGCTGGCTTCCAGCCCTCAAAGATCCAACAGGACGCCATGGTCATTGGGCTCCGTGCTTCCAGGAATTCACATACACAGTGGTTTACAAGTCCGGCCATTTTCACCGAAACGCGAACTGCCTCTCTCGGTACCACGTTGACGCTCCAGATCTTGTAACGGACGACGCGCCCATCTGTATTGCCTCGCTTTCCGCTTTCAGCGACCATGAATGTGAGCAATGACGTGACGTGTCCCTACGAGATCTAATCAACCGCCTGAGTACTGGCTCTACAGACAGTTCACTTCGAATGTTCGTCTTCATAGAGAGCGTCTTAAAACACCGCAACATGCACCCTGTGGGACCCGAACTACTACTCTTTTTGCCCACTTGTCTGAGCTCCGCCGTACTTCAGCAAATTGAAAAATTGTTGATGATTATTGCATGATTT